>NW_027396076.1:0-580349 GCF_047715535.1 Aspergillus foveolatus
TATAGATTAATAGAAGTTTATATAATAAATAAATAATTTAAAAATATTCTAAAGTAACCTGTCACAGGCTATAGCCTGGATCTTTGTTGTCGGCCATGCCGTCAACTTGGTTCTAAATAAGGTCTCTGCAACATCAGTGTACAGCCTCGGAATTGCGGCCTCGTAGGAAAAGAGATCCGTCCTCATAACTTCGGGAAAGAGATCCGTCGGCATGCAAGTCCGGGAAGTCGGAAGTTGACGTATGATTGGGAAAGGTTGATAAAAGGGAGGAGGAAGATATCTGCGCTTCTATCTCTTGATTCTTTCTCTAAGCTTGTGATACTCTTGAATACAGGACATCTAGTTGAAAACAATATTACCTACGCCCGTTACATAATAAAGTAGGTGAAGTTTTATAATTAGATTTAATCATGACTATAAACCTGGCTATTTCTAGATAGATTTTTTAGTATTTAAATATTAATATAATAGCTAATAATTCTTTATTATGAACATTATAATTAATTTCTAGTCCTGTAAGCTTTCTCAAGTAAAAAATTTATTCAATTTTATTTTTTATTAAGTTCGATTTAAATTATCTATACTCCTAATATAAAGTCTAAGATATTTATTTTTATTATATTGGATAGTATTAAATTGAATTATTTTAATATAAATATAGTTTTTTTTTTTAAAAGCGTTTTATTATTTGCTGCACTATTTATATAAGTAATTTAAAGAATAGTAGTATCCTGTAGGTATACTTAATACTATAATATTTATAGTAATTAAATAGCTTAAAAAATTACTATAATTTCTTGAGACATAATTAGTTATTTTAGAATATTCTACCTAAATAATATTTTTAGATCTTATATTATAAGGACTTGTTTTTTTTTTGATATGGAATTTATATTTTAATTTTTTATACTTAAATTTAATATTTCTAATACCTATAATATCTTACTAATTTATTATATATATTCTAGTAGTATTTTAGAGAATACTAGAATATTATCTATATAAATTATAAATTTTTATAGAAATTCTCTCAATATCTTGTCAATAAATTATTAGAAGAATATAGTTAACTATGTAAGTATTAGAGATTTTATCCTGCAATTATAAGTATTCCTCTGAGTAATATAAATTACAGCTATATTTCTGGTATTAAAAATATTATACTATTCTGAGAGAAAACTTAAGGTTTATAGACCTTAAAAATAAAATGAATATTATTATAAAAGGATATATTCTACCTCAGTTCTATAGTATTACAACCTACTTGTTGAGATATCAGAGTATAAAAAAGCGCCATTTTATATGGAATACAGAGGTGCGCCACTCGCTTGTGTGCGCCGCTCGCTTGTGGAATACGTTACTGGTTAGTATAAAAGTACTTGTTAGAGAATATTTAATTTTTATAATAATAATAATACTTATTCCAGTACTCCAGGGAAGTATAGCAAGAAAATAGTAATATCTTTAAATAAATTTTTAGATTTAATATTCTTAAGTATAATTTAGATATTTCTTTAATCTATATATTTTTAATTCCCTAAAGTCTATATTAATAATTATCTAAGAATATCTAGTATCCAATATATATTCTAGTATAACTTAACAATATTTGTCGAATTAATATAGTATATTTATATTTTATATTTTTAGACTTATCAATATAGTAGCTAGATTTAATAATTTTGATTATAATTAAAATTATTATAAAAATAGTTTTTACTAGCTTAACTAGTTTTTCTAAGCAAGGTACTTAAGTATTAATAACTAGCTTATTAGACCTATTTATTATCTTAATAAGAAATAACTTATAGCCAACTGAATATATATAAAAAAATCAAATTATTTTTATAATTGTCATATTTCTAGCTATATAGTTACTTGGCTTATTAACTAGTATCTAATTCTCTAAATAGTAATCCAATATAATAGTTCTGGTTATATATACTAGAGCATTTTTAAAATAATATAATTTAATCTAAATTATAATAGAAATAGTTAAGCTACTATATAATTTAAAACTATTAATAAAATGATCTTTATAAATTATTATACTTATCTTATTTAGGATATTTAGCTTTTTTTATTTCACTATTACAACCTAAATCTAGATTTACTAAAAATAGTGTCTTTATATAAAACAAAGAAAGTTATTTAAAGATTTTATATTATTTTGTTAGGGGTTGAACCCCAAATTAACGGCTCAGGCGTGGCCTTCGCTGCTGTATAGGGCGCTAGATGCAACTGATCATTCTGATCAGTTGTCTTGTAGCTTTTTAGTCAAGCGGTCTGGCCTATACTAGCGCATAGGTATCCAGCCCGTTACATATTTATTTTTTATCTTTTTAGGATCCTAGCTATTATAATTAAGTTCTTAATTATCTTAATTTAAATACTAGAAATTTTTTATAGAAATCCAGATTCTTTCCACTAAATATAACTAGAATCAAGATCAACTCTATAATATTTTTTTAGTAATATTCAATTCTACTAAGACTATAATGTTATAATATTAGAATTGTTTTTAATATTTAAGAATCTTCAACTCTGAATTAATGCTATAAAAAATATTTATGTTTATTATGTTTCTTTAATTTAAGTTTATATAAGGCAGGATAAAAGTATAGCTTATTTTGAAAAAAAATCTTATAATTATAATAAGAAATAATATATAATTATTTAGTTTAAAACTTTATTAGCTATAATATTAGTTATTTCTAATATTAAAAACTTAATTATTCTGGAAAAGGCTTGAGTATAACTATCTAGAGTATTTTTAATTTATTATAAATCATTTTAGTATACCTAGTAGAGAGGTTATGTAACGGGCGTAGGTAGTATTGTTTTCAACTAGCTGTCCTGTATTCACGAATTGATCACAAGCTTAGAGAAAGAAACAAGAGGTAGAAGCGCAGATATCTTCCTCCTCCCTTTTATCAACCTTTCCCAATCATACGTCAAGACTTCCGACTTCCCGGACTTGCATGCCGACGGTTCTCTTTCCCGAAGTTACGAGTACGGATCTCTTTTCCTACGAGGCCGCGTTCCGAGGCTGTACACTGATGTTGCAGAGACCTTATTTAGAACCAAGTTGACGGCATGGCCGACAACAAAGATCCAGGCCATAGCCCGTGACATATTATAACTAAGAAAATAATAGGAAGGCAAGCAAGATAGACTAATTCTAGTGAAATATAACTACAAGATAATATATTACAAGAAATATAAATAAATATATATATATATATATATATATATATAAATATATTAAGAGACTAGACTCTAAAAATTCAATAATCTAGACTAGCTATATTGAAAACACATAAAAGTAATTTATTAGAAAATAATTTAATTATATTAATAATAATTATTAAACTCCAAGAAACTAAAATATTAAAAGGGATTAAGAAAATACTTAGATTATATCCTAATATAAAAATAATAAAAATTACTAATAAAAAATGGGGGACCAGGATAGAATAATCTAGATTAAAGATTTTTATAAAAAATCAATATAACTTACTAGTAGAAGGATACCTGGGTATTAATAAATATATAAAAAATCTTTAAAAAATTATTTAAAAATTATTTCTAAAATATAAGAAGATTAAATATATTAATAATTATAAACTATATACTAGAAATAAACTAACTAGATATGTATTATATAAAAAGTTCTAGAACCTGGAAGCACTAGAATACTTACAAGATAAATAATAGTTAATTTAATTAGACTACTATTAGAAATAGAAAATAGGAATAAGTATTTAGTTATTATTGTAAACTAAATAAGAATTAAGTTATAAATTAATATTTATAATATATTAATTATAATAAAACAGGTATATAGAAGGAGTTAACTAAATTATTAAAAAACATTAAGATATTATATCAATTATATGCAAGAATACTAGGAAGACTAGCTATAATTAATAATTCGAATAAAATATATAATTCTGCTTATTCTATTTTTTAAAGGACAGCTTAGTTATATGTTTAGAAGATATAGTAAAGAAACCTATATAGAAAATAATTTAAGGTAATAGAACAAGAATTCTATATATATATTTGTAAAAAAAAAAATAAAAATGATAAAAGATGGTATTAGAATTTAATATTAAAACCTTGTTAAGAAGATTATAGGATAACAATAGCTAATAACTTGCGAATTCTGACAAGGATATATATTTTGAATATAGTATTTAAGATAAAATAATAATATAAGGAATAATTATAATATCAGGATTGTATATTTTATATCTATAGGAAGTAAAATAATAATAGATTAGAAAATTATTTACGAATATATATTATAAATCTATACAAGAAATAGCTTCAAATAGAAATAATAGATTATATAAGAATATTTGTTACTTTTATAATTAACTTTCTATTTTTATAATTAATGTTAAGGGACGTATTTAGATGGACCTTCCTATCTAGTCGTGCCGTATGTACAAGAAGGAATCGCTGGAGAAGAAGAAGACAAAGCGGGACAGGGCAGATCAGAGATTGGAGATGGACGGGAGCCACTTGACCACAGCCGCGTACGCTACGCGGTGCGTGTTATGGGAGCATCCCATAACAATTAATATTAATTATTATTCTAGAGTTACCTTCATAGCAACAACTTGTTAGTACTTAACTCTATAAATTATATAGAATATATATCTTAGCCCTGCTTTTCCTCCGTATACTCACACTCTTACAAACAATGGCTAGTTATTATACTAGTTGGCATGGCTGTTATCAGGTAAGAGTCAAGCAAGGTTGCAGAGCTTATAAGAGGTTATCAGGGTTAGGAAGGTGTGAGAGGTCAGCCTTCTGTAACAATAATAATAATAAATTTCATTAATTTAGTTTCTTTCATATAATATTAAATAGATATAAACCTGAAAAAGTTCTAGAAATTTTATTATATATATATATTAATAATATAGTAATAGTATTATAAATATTGGTATAAATATTTACTCCTAGTATTTAAATATTTTAAGGATTTAAATATTAAGTCTTAAAAATATATTCTAGTAAAAATGCTTAAGACTATTCTAGTACTTAAATTTTTATAGCCTTTCTTAAATTTAGATACTTATCTTGGGCTTATATTATAGTTCTAATACTATATTAGTAAAAAAATTATCTAGATTAAACCTTTCTAATTTATATTTCCTGTAGTAAGTAAATAGAACTTTAAGAAATCCAAGAATATTATTTTAATAATTAGCCTTCCTAATAAATTCAAAGAATATATTAAACAAGGTTCTAATACTAAGCTTTTATATTATATTTAAGATATAATTTATATATAACTAAATAAAATATTAATATAAATAGACATATATTAGAAAATTATATCTATCTTAATTTATAGCTATAAAGATTTTTTATCTTTTTATTTATAGTAAATATTATTATTTGTTAGGATTATTAGCTATTCTAAAAATATATCTAATAATATTTATATATATCTAATAATATTCTATATATAATCTTAATAGATTATATTATAAATTTTATAAATTTTTCTAGCTAAATATATTTTTACTAGTATTTTTTTAAACATATTACTATAAACTATATTTTTATATTATTTAATTCCTAGTTCTTAAAAACAGACTACTAAATAATAAGATAAAATCTTGGTTAAGTATTTTTTTTAAAGAAATTTTAAAAGAATCTATGTTTTCTTAGCATGTTCTAAAAGAAATTTATATATATATAATAGAAATAATCTAGTACAATAGTACTGTCTTTTATGTTATTAAATTGTAATTTAATATATTCATATTTTTAATATTAATAATTAGTATAAAAAAAATACTATAATTATATTAATAAATAGCTTATTAAGAGCTAAAAATTTCTTTTATAGGCTCCTATTTAGCATAGAGCTTCAATAGTCCTTGAATCTAATATAGAAAATTTTTAATCAAAATTTTAGTTATTATCTAGATTTTAAAAAAAAGTATTAAACTACATAGTTAACTGTATGTGCAAAATTTTTATATTATTATAAACTTATAACATTTAATATAGGTAATTAAATTTATATATAGTTATATAAAAAGGATTACCTACTAGCAGCTAAATATTTAGAAATTATATAGTAATATACTAGCCCGTTTAAGATACTAGAATATATTAGCTATCTAGCTTACTAATTAAGCTACCTGCTAAATAAAAGATTTCTTTTATTATTTTTATAACTTAGCTTGATCAAGCATGTTATAACATATTAGTAAAAATCTTTTTAGGTTGCCTGTAATAGTTAATAAGTAATTCCTAAATAATAATAATAGATAAGAGATTTGTAACGGGCGTAGGAAGTATTGTTTTCAACTAGCTGTCCAGTATTCACGAATATCACAAGCTTAGAGAAACAAATAAAAGACAGAAACATGAACCCTCTCTCCTCCCTTTTATCAACTTTTCTGGACATACGTCAACACTTTTGACTTTTCCGAACCTTGGTTCAGACAGATGTAACCTTGTTTAGACCTTTGGTTGAAGGCATTGCCGATAACCAAGACCCAGGCCATAGCCTGTGACAAGATTAACTATATACTAGATAAGTATATTATTGAGCTTGGAAAAAAAAAATCCTTGTTATATAATATCTTATTTACTAGATAAATTAAACGCTAAAGATAATAAATTATAACTAAAAATTCTGAAGGTACTAAGGAAGCTATACAAGAATATAAGAAGTATGTAGTAGAGTTTTGAAGTTTTATTTATATAATCTTACTATATTAACTAACAAGGATATTAACTTTTTTCCCTTCTGCCTTATTATATACCTTGCTTGGGATAGGCCTACAGGTATAATCTATCCTAAATATTGTACTTAGGATAAGTAAATATATATATATATATCTCTTATTATCTGTTGAATAATTCCAGGGGGCTTGGTATAGTTATATAATAGCCCTAGTCAGCTAGCAGGGTTAAAAGCTCCCTGCCTATTATTAATAAGAAATTACTCTTATCCTCCCCAAGATTTTACTATAAGGCCATAATATTAGCTTTATATATATAGCTATATACTTTATTTTTATATATAGATAATAACTAAAATCCTAGTTAAGTATCTTTTATATTGAATTTCAACATTATTAAAGCTCTATACTAAGTATAAAAAAATATTCTCTAAAAAATAAATATTTATATATTTATCTAATATCTATAATATTATTACTATATTATAAATATATATATAGCAAAAAAATTCCTAAGAAAGATTAACTATTCTATTAATTTTAGGTGTATTTTAAATAAACACTAATTAATAAGCTATTAATATTATTGTATTATTTTTAAATTTTGATTATTAGTATAAAATATAACCCTATTAAATAAAATTATTATTTTTAAGTAATTTTTTAACAATTCTAAGAATTCTAAGCAAGTGTTTTTTTCAAAGAATACTAGATATGTATTAATCTTTCTTAGTAGCCAGATACTAAGTATTAGTTATAACTTATTTTATATATTTTTAATATTAATAATTAGATACTTGCTTTAATTCCTAATTTATATAATTAAGATTAATTATAGGGCTAGTCTAATTTAAATATTTATATAAATTAATATAAATATTTCAAGTATCTTGTTTAGTAAGCCTGGCTACTAATTTATTAATTATATATAATAAGATATTCTAAATTAGTAAGAATTTCTAGATAAATATAGTATATTACTTTAATAAATATTTACAATTAACTAAGTAGGTATAATAAAGTTACTATTTTTTCATAAATTCTTTTATTTTAATTAGGATGTCTACTTATATTTTTTTTTTATTATAATTTATTTTTTGCTAGAAACAGGCTTGCTATTAAAGATAAATTAGAAATATTATATATTATCTTATTTTTTCTATTTTCGTAGAATCCTAGGTATTGTAATTAAGTCCTTAGTTATTTTAAAAGAATTTTTTACAATTTATAGTTCCTACTAATAACTAGAATCAAGATATACTTTATAGTCTTTTTTAATAATATTTAATTTTACTAAGACTATAGTATTTTAGAAGAATTATAGTATCATGGTATTAAGATTAACAATCTCTACAAGCAAGCCATGTACGCTGCTTAACCTTTATACTAAATCTATTTAAACTATGATCATAACTCTAAAAATAGCTAATTATATCATAATTTGGCTGAGCAAGAGGGGAGGATTATACTTATAGTTTATTTTTAAAAATGAAATTTCTAGTATTTATCAAGCAGCAGCAATTTTTAATATTCTAGAATTAATTCTTTATAGCTAAATTTGAGAATAAGAAATAATATATAAATAGTTATGAGCTATCTAAAACCCAGGAGAAGGTATTGATATAATAAATATAATAAATATAATTATTTAATAGCTATGTAGTACTCCTAATATATACTTAAATTAAAAAGATAATAGATCTACTTCTTAGACAGGCTGATCTCACTGGAAATATACTAGTAGATATAAACTAGGTTAGTAACTTTATTATATACTATAAAAACTTATAAGCTTACTTTATATAAAAAATTAGCTACAAGTAGGCAGAATATAAGAATCTAAAAATTATTAAAGTATATATTATTATTCTAGAGTTACCTTTACAGCAACAACTTGTCAGTACTTAACTCTCTAAGATATTAGTATATCTTGGCCCTGCCCTCCTCTGTATGCTCAATCCTTGAGGACCATGGCTAGTCATCATACTAGTCGAACGTGGCTTTAAATACGTAAGAGTCAATCAAGATTACAGAGCTTACCAGAGGTCACCAGGGTTAGGAAAGCTCGAGAGGTCAACCTTCTGTAACAGTACCTAACTACTTCAATTAATTTACTTAATTATTATTGCATATTCTAATTACCTAGCTATACAAGGCACAGTTTACTGGTCTTCTTATAATAATATAGTTTTTATAGTGGCTATAATCTCCATGGCAAATCCTATTTTATTAGAATTATAGATATTGTTATTTATAATATTACGCTATACTCAGACTTATCACTGGTCAAAATATACTAATTATAAAGATAGAAAGTTAGCTACAGAGGTAATAAGTATCCTTATATAATACTCTATCTCCTGTATAGATCTGTACCTTTTGTGGATTTATAGATAACCTACTAATCTATTTCTGCGATATCTTCTACAACTATAATTTATCTCTTACCCTGAGTACCATGCCCAGGATATATATTCTTATTAGAGTCCGTAAGTTATTAGCTATTATTATTCTGTGATCTTGATAGCAATATAATATTATATTATAATACTATATCCCCTCTTTTTTGTTATTTTTATCCCTTAAGAATATATAAGTCGTTTCTTGTCTTAGTATCTTGGGCTATTCCCCTTTTTTCCTTGTAAGTATTTTTACCATGCCTCCTAAATATATAACTAAGCTACCTTGTAGAGTGTTATGGGTCCTTGCCCATACAAGGACCTTAGACCTTAGTGAATCGGCCAAGGCCTACGTTGTCCCGAAGGCGGTGAGCCACCTGTAAGACTTCATCATGACAGCAATCCCTTTTTCCTTTATCCTTTCCAGCGATTCCTCCTTGTACGTACGGCACGTCTAGATAGGAAGATCCATCTAAATACGTCCCCTTACATAGAGAATATAGCAAGTGGAATTACATACTTTATTAGAATTATCTATTAGCTATTATCTAAGATATCAAGGTTTAACCTTATAATAGTTATTTTTAGTCCAGTTTCCCTTGCTTTATGACTGCTAGTCAAGCTAATTATACTAAGTATATAAGAAATAACTAGTCTTGTTTCTATGATCTTTATAGCAAGTCTGAGTAGCAGTATCTAAATCTTTATGGGCTAAACCCCAGGATAAGGGCTCAGGCATGGCCTTCGCTGCTATATAGGGCGCTAGATGCAACTGATCATTTCTGATCAGTTGTCTTGTACCTTTTTAGTCCAGCGGCCTGACCTATACTAGCGCATAGGAACCCGGCCCGTTACATAAATAAAAATATTAATTCTTTTTGATATAGATATCTGTTAAGCCAAGAAAAGGTAAATAAAGTTATTTAACTAATAATAATATATAATTAATAAGTAATAGAAAGTAATATCAAGAATAATTCATTTTTTAGAATTAATAAAAATTTCCAAAAGAATACTATAGTATTAAGATAATAAAATATAATATTATTTTAGATCTAGAAGGTACTAAACTCTCTATCTAGTCTAGTATTATAAATCTGTCCCTGGCAATAATTACAGAGGATCGTATTTAAGTTACTTATTAAATTTACCTGATTATAACCTCTTTTTTTTTTCTTTATTTTAGAATAGTATTAGTCCATTTATTAATAATATTATTAAATAAGTTAGGAATGATTGCCTGTCAAGTTCTTAATAGATACTATATATTTTTTTTAAGATATTATATTCTTTCTACTTTACTAACTAGTAAACTTATTTATTAATTCTTTTATATTTCAGGATTTTCTTAGTTTCGTATTTTATTTTTTTTTCTAGTTTAATTTCTATATTTTCTACTAGTTTAATATTTTCTGGTATAATTTTTACAAGATATAAAAAAGAGAATAAATCTTTTGAAATAATTCAGGTAGTCTTAATTTATAGTTAACTAGTCTAACTTATTCTTTAATAATAAATAGTCCTAAGTATATATAGTCTAACTTGTTACTTAGTTATTTAATTTTAGTAATTTTATAGAGTAGGAATATCTTCTATTTTTCAGGTTTAGTCCTTCTCTAATATTTATTATATATTTTTACTTAAGGTCCCTTTTTAGCTAGGTTTAGATTATCTATATTCATCTAATATAGATATCAGCCTCTTTTACTACTAGTATATTTCTTAATATTTTATATATATTTAGATAGTATTCCTGGCTAGCCTTGAATAATATTATCTTTATAATACTATATGTTAAGTTATTATATATAAATTATATTATAGGTAGTTAGTTTTCCTATTTATTCTTTACATAATTAACAGACTAAGCAGGGATTAAGCTATAAATGATTATAGTATATAAATTCTAATATATAGAAAAAGCTAACTAAATTATTAAGTAATATTTAAGATACTACATTACTAATTACTAGAATTTAATATAAATAGCCTGTCCTGGTTTAAGGTTATATATTTTAATAGTTTATAGTTTATAATAATATTTTTGATAAATATAGGTCTACTATATTTTTACTATTATAGTTATTTCTAGTAAAATCCTATATATTAACTGCATTATTCTATATTACAATTTTAAATACTTAATTATATAACTATATAAATAAAATACTTGTATAAGTAAGTCTATAATTTGTTAATATTAATATTAGAAATTAGATTTATGTTTATTTTTATTATAGCTATTAATTACCAGGCAGACCTACTAAAAAAATTAGCAAGCTCTATACTAGTCGTATAAAATTATTAAATACATTATCTGCCTGGTCTATAGGCTTAATCTAGTAGAATAATTTAAAAATCTACCTAGTTCTTTCTATAGCCTAGCTTAAACTTATAAATTATATAGATTAATAAGATAATTTATATAATTCCTAAATACCTAAATGTCCTGTAATCTATAGTTATAATATCCTAAATATTCTTAATTATTACAAAGTAAAAAAAAATACTATAAAGTATTATAT
The DNA here is from genome assembly GCF_047715535.1 of Aspergillus foveolatus. Classification (NCBI taxonomy): domain Eukaryota; kingdom Fungi; phylum Ascomycota; class Eurotiomycetes; order Eurotiales; family Aspergillaceae; genus Aspergillus; species Aspergillus foveolatus. The sequence continues at coordinate 11,644 of NW_027396076.1, forward strand.
CTGCAGAAATTATAACTAAAACTATTTATTTCTAATACCTTGTCCATTAGGAAGAATATAGCCTAATAGATGATTAGTAGATAGATACTAAAGACCTTGACAGATATAAAAAGCTTATTGACTAATGAGAAAATTAATAAGAAATATATATTAACTAGGATATTAATTTTTCTCAGAGGAGCATATATTATCATCCTGTATAATTATAATATTATATAATATATAATATTACAGTTATGGCTTCCTTCCTTGCCTTATGTCCTGTTGCCTAATTCTCTGTTGTAGTCTAATTCTGTATACCACCTTCAAGCAGGGTAATTGTCAGAAAGACCGAACGACGTCAGCCAATCGACCTGCTGTGCCGCAGCTAGCGTGTGACAAAGCACGAGAAAGATAAGCCGAAGCCGGTCATAGCCCTGACTCTGATGCCAAGAGATATGGACATAGCCGTCCGAGCCTTGACTATGACGGCCCTGACGAAGGACAGAGCCAACATAGCCGGAGACTATGATGGATAGGACGATACGGAGTATTTAAGGACGCTCATTTACCATGTAATTAGTTTTGTACTTCGTGTCTTATTTTCGGAACAACCAAGATAGCCAACATCGTCGAGTTACTGCATTTCAATCTACCTTGTCTGATCTCAGAATATCCTTAGGACCTGTTGAGCCCGACTCCTAAGAAGGACTCTTTTGGCCTTATCTGACAGTAATAATATCTTAGTTCCTGGCGTCCTAACTACCAAAAACAACAATCATCACTTCATAAGAACACACCAATCAATCATATTTTGTTTTACAAATTAATGAAGTTAGTAATCAGTCTTCTCTTAACGTATTTCACAAGCGAGTGGCGCACCTCCGTATTACATATAAAATGGCACCTTTCTATACTCTGATATCTCAACAACAAGTAGGTTTAAGTAATCCTATGGAACTGAGGTATAACATATCCTTCTATAATAATACTTATCTTATTTTTATGGTCTATAACCTTAGGTTTTTCTCTCAGAATAGTAAAATATTTTTAAATACCAGAAATATAGCTGTAATTTATATTACCAAAAGAAAACTTATTATAGCAGGATAAATTCTCTAATACCTAAATAGAGGCTACATAAATAGACTATATATATACTTATACATCTCTAAACCAACTTGTTGTTGAGATATCAGAGTATGAAAAGACACCAGTATATATGGAATACGGAGGTGCGCCACTCGCTTGTGTGCGTCGCTCGCCTGTGAAATACGTTAGTTTACTAAGTAGAGAAGGGTAGCTATAATTAGTTAGGCTTAGTTAAAATAGTTAGCTGGTATATTACTTACTAACCAGATGTCCCATTTTCGGACAGTCAATTTTATCAAATTAAAAATGGTGAGTGGTTGCAAATCACCTCAATCTAATAAGCGCGATCAAGGTCAATGAGGTGGGCGGTCATCAATAGGTGGGGCTTGTCGGGAATTGCGTTATCGTGATAGGGCCTTTGTACAGAAAATTTATGATAGGATTCTCTAGTAGGAGGGTCTCTGAAGAGTTTGAAGTCCAACATTTATTCGTCAACCACTAACACTTTAGATACTCATATAATAAGAACAAATATCCTGGATTGCTGTATAGTAAGTGGAACTTGCGCCTAAATTCAATCACTAACTGCAGCCGACTTACAGCACCAAAATGGTTCTAGAGGCCATCAGATATAAAGATGGTAAACTTTCCATCATTGATCAACTGCAACTACCATTTATGGAGCGTTACATTGAGATCAAAACGAGCGAGGAAGGTTGGCAAGCTATCAAGAATATGCAAGTTCGCGGGGCACCTGCTATAGCCATTGTGGCTGCCCTTTCGCTCGCGTCCGAGCTTCACGAACTCTCCATACGAAATAAGATCTCAACCAGGGCAGAGGATGTAGCGGCTTTCATTATGGAACGGCTTGAATACTTGGTGAGCAGTCGACCGACTGCTGTCAATCTCAGCGATGCAGCCCGGAAGCTTGAAGTTATCGTCTCCGGGAGATCCCAGACTCCGGGCTCAACAGCACAAGACGTTGTGAATGCATTTATTCAAGCTGCTGAGGGTATGCTGGCAAAAGACGTAGAGGACAATACAAGGATCGGCGAAAACGGTGCCAAATGGATATTGATGAATGCCTTGCCCACGCACCATGATAAAGCCGTTGTTCTTACGCACTGTAACACGGGGTAGTTCAAACCCCAAGAATGCTGCTGAATGTTGAATGCTGATGTATATCTAGCTCCCTTGCAACAGCTGGCTACGGTACTGCGCTCGGTGTGATACGTTCTCTCATGGCCAACAATACTTTGCAACATGCATACTGCACTGAAACAAGACCCTACAACCAGGGCTCTAGATTGACCGCGTTCGAACTTGTTCATGATAAAATCCCGGCAACACTAATCACAGACTCCATGGCGGCAGCTTTATTGGCAAGGCCAGAGACTAGTGTCAACGCGATCGTTGTTGGGGCGGACAGGGTGGCAGCCAATGGAGATACAGCAAATAAGATCGGTACCTACGGTCTTGCAGTCCTTGCTAGATACCACGGAGTCAAGTTTCTAGTTGCTGCACCACTCACGACGATTGATTTGGCTACGAAGTCTGGCGGCGATATTGTCATAGAAGAACGACCATCTTCGGAAGTAACGAGAGTTAAAGGGTCGCGGGAAGACGATGCCACCGGCGATGTGAGATTGGAAACAATCAGCATAGCGGCTGAGGGGATCAATGTCTGGAACCCTGCTTTCGATGTTACTCCCTTTGAACTCATCGACGGAATAATCACGGAGAAGGGCGTCGCAGAAAAGGACACAGATGGTCGGTTTCATTTGGAAGAGCTTTTTAATTGATCAACTTGCTCCACATCGGAGCTTGACTGCCTGTTCGCATAGGCATTCTCCGGCGTTGGTCCAGCGCTTTCGTCCTGCGATTCAAGAAGGCTATCGATCTTGCTCTCTAGGTCGCTCAGGTGTTGCTCAAGGCGTGATGCTGCTTGCTCTCCACTACAAACGAGGGTTAGCTGCACGCCTCTAATTGATTACGAGATGCCGTATATACCTTGAAATGTCCTTTAAGATCTAGCGAGAGTTGACGGTCAGTGCCTGCTTTTAAGATTCTTGAACAACAAAGGTGTAATTCTTATTTTAAAATGTAGTTGACTAGGAGTCCAAATACCTCGGCAAGGTTGAGGCCTGAAGCCGTATCGTTTTTCTCAGCTGTTTCTGGCATGACCGGGAAGGGCGGGGGTGGTGCGATGAATACGGGCGTATTTGCTCCACGCAGGCAGAAAGCAAATAAGCAGCCCTTGAAATGTGCGTCTAATGTGGTATGGAGTAGCTTCCGGGAAGTGGAATAGGGTAGATGGAGCTGCGGGCCGCGGCGGGGTCGTAATAGGAGCAGGCTGCCGGACTTCTGAGACTTGTCCTCTTACACCTCGGAGAAACACTTGATACTTGATCTCTAGGGTTGGACAACAGAACCACAGGAGTGATGGTTGCAACCAGACCACTGGAGTGGCACCGTGCTCCCAAGTTGGTTTTGCCGAGCATTACTCACCCTACTGCGGTCCGGGTTTCTTGGAAGCCATGCATCAAAGGCGATGTTAATCCCCACATAATACACTGCAAGGATGAGGTCATGAGCCTCAAAGGGCAAACCGTCAAAGAATAGAGGCCAGGATCACCACAAGCAATACAATGTAATATTTGTAATTTCTTTAAGGCACCCGGCTGTTCCAGTGTGCTCGTTCCCGTACAGCCCAGCAGCCCTTAGGTACGAGTTCATGCTGTCACAATACTTTAATACACTATGGCTAGCCCGTGAAGCTTCCGAAAAGAAGTATGCTGTTATCTTGTACTGACACTGGAAAATTCTCCAAGCCACATTCTTGAAAGACCACCTTTCTTCCAGTAAGGTTGGAGACTTGTACAACTTAACATACTATGATGGCATGAATCATATGACCACCTGCCTATTTGGTTCTGCTCACCCCTCCCGCCGGCCCGGTCTCCAACTATTTATCTCTTGTTCGCCAAAAGACTTGTTTGTTTGCATATGTGATTGACTCGGGCGCCCTTTAGAAGAAATAGCAGGTTCAAGACTAACGGATAACTCGACTTGATTTGAAAAGTGTGTACTTTGTTCTCCCCTTGTCCTCTTGGGAGAAACCATTGGCGTCTTCAACTTACCTGGTTTGAGCCTTGATCAGTTAACGTAGATGCAGTGACACGTTCACACAAAGTCAACGACCGTGATCATTCCTCGGCACAGGATGCAGTGACTGCTCCTACCGAGAATATCCCTCGTTATTTTGCAAAATCCGGCCCTGTTGATGCTGACCCCCGAAAGACCAAGAAGGACGGGGGAGGTAAAGGAAATTGGTAGGTCTCTATGCTCTCAGCACCGTAAACTCTTGCTTATGATGATCACTGACGCCTCATTAGGGGCCGCTCAGGAGAAGAGATTCATGACTATGAATACAGCTTCATGAATACCCGGCGTCATTCGAATAGCAGCATGCAAGGCATGGCGGGCTTCAAAACTAAATTTGAAACAGTCGAGCCCGAGCCAGTCTTTGAAGAAGACTTGCATGGACCTTCATCTGAAACCACTATTGATGGGGCTCCTGTAACTAAGATTGATAGTGTCAGTAGCGGCATTAGTGGCAATGACGAGGCCGAGAAAGCTGCTAACAAAAATTCCGGGGTGAACTGATGGGCTGTAACTATGAGCACCAAGCTTGTGCTTTCCGAAGTTTACAAGCTTGACCGTACAACGATGTATTGGTGATTGGGAAACGCAACAGGGCAAAACACATGTCGAAGAAAAAGCATGTCAAGACACGGCGGGATCTGGATGTATGTAATTTTCTGAAGTGGCATATTGATTGATTCACGACCCGTTTTTGATTTCTACTGTACAACGGCTTTAAATGGAAGTCGGAGGGAAAGGTAAACGATTAGAGTACTTTATAACAGTAGCCATTAATGCGTCTTAGTTAGAGCCAGCTAAGCCGCTCTTTCCGGTTCGTTTGGGACAATGAGCTCTCCGCATCCATACTGCAGGCGTTTTGAAAAGCGTCATTTGATGTCCTTTCTTTTTCTGCGGAGGAGAGAAGACTCTTGAACCAACATTCGAGTTCGCTCTTTTCAATATATCGTAGAAGAGTAGAATTTTCTCGCTCAAGGTCGCGAATAATTCGGGCTCGTTGCTCTGGACGAAATCGTGATGAAATAAGGGCAGAATCAGTGTCATTTAAAAGCACATCTTGTGGACGAGTGGGGCGGTAAAGTGGAGGATTGCTGGGGTCCGTACGATCTATGCAAGTCAGTAAGACAAGTATCCAAGAATTTCCGGTACTTACCATTGAGGCACAGTGCAAGGGTTCGAGACAGCGCAGTGGCGGTGAATGGGGATTCAGTTTCGCTTCCCATCTGTTCAGCTGTCCCACCCGTAGCATCCCACTTGTCCCTGATAATGCATCTTCGCCAAACAAGTTTTTGGAGTGCAAGGCTGTAAATTGAATCTCCCTGAGCATTGAGTCCCAGCCGAATGACCCGTAACGCTAAATGGAACTCATCCCCCGAAAAGTCATTCTGTCCAATATCTGGATCCTGGCTTGGATCGATAAGCGTCAATACGTCCACAAGTTGGTCAAGGCTCAGCATTTTCCTAGTTACCACCCCAGCGAGAGCTTCCTTGAGCAATTCATGTAGCGATGGTAGCTTCTGGGCAGTGGATTTTGCAAAATGGTCAATCGCAAGGTCGATTTCGGCTTTCTGATCGATAGCATCTCGTAACACTGGTGAGACATATGAATAAATGACTTCTTGCACAGCGCCCATCTCCGCAAGACCCTCGAGGCGTTTAATGTCATTCTGCAAAGCCCGAGTATCGCTGGGCGCGTCCTTTTCCCATCTTGCTAGATGAGAGAGCTTGGCCAAAGCTAGTTTGACTCGATGACCCCAGACATCCTGTTCTTGTTCGAGAGCAAGATGCTCCAAAGTCTTTGCAGCACATTCGTAATCGGCCTCACCGATCACATCATTAATCCAGCTGAGCCTAGCATAAGGCTGATGCTTATGCAAGAACCGTGTAACAAACGACTGGAACTTTTTGGCTGAAAACAGGATCCCTGGCTGTCCCATTGATATCTGACGGCCAAAGAAAGCGTCAGCCCAGGCGTCTCCAAATTTCTCGAAATAAAGGGATATTTTCCTGTCGAGCTCGACACCGTCCGGAGTATCTACGTTGGTAAACATAACCTTGTTTTGGTCTTGGAGTTCAATAATAAGCTCCACCAGCGCGCTCATGTCGTGAAAGCTCTCTGCCAAATCGATGGCTTCATTTAGTTGCCCGATGCCAGCCAGTTTAAACAGCTGCCATCTCCGCTGTTTGATGTGTGACTGCTTGGTTGCGGAAGCCTCATCGATCAGCTTCTGGTCTTCTTGGGCTGAGAGCCAGCGGATCCGCTCAGAATACATTTGGCCCATTATCCGAAGGTGCCTGGCACTGTTTCGCGCAATTTTCGCAGTTATTTGTTGATCTGCTCCGTCAGAGCTGGTTGAAGTTTGCTGTATAGCTCTGCAGCTGTCAAGTTCGAGATCTAATAAATGCCCAATTTCAGAATAGCTGATGCTCTGTGAAGTCCAGAATTCTGGAAGACCTTCGTAACTGGTGGTCAAAACCCCTTCTTCCAAATATCCATCTCCAATTCCGAACTGGCTAGCATGCTCATCCCGATATCTGAAAGCCGTCTCCAGCACCGCTAGAGATAACTCACCGGCTTCCAGGATCTGCTCTGACATTCGTCGCATCTGTTTTGAGGTATTCCCTTTCTGAGGTTTTATCGCATGGAAAATCCAGGGCACTATATGTTCCATTCGATAACTGTCAAACAGAAACCACTGCCGTACTGGATCGTCTGTATCGTCCAGCTTCGTTTTGAACTTTTCATTCATCAGTCCCAAAACGTGCGCAAGGAATGTCGGTCCACCACTATTGCGCTTCCTGGCGCTCGCTTCCAGCCTCCATATTGCCTTTTGAGCCGCAAGCTTTTCCGCTCCCCATAGTAGCTCCCACCAGATCCGCCGATCAAGGATTTTATTCTGGTCAAGTAAGATCCGAGAAAGATCATCCAAGGCCTTTGAGCGTAATTTCAGATTTTGATCGATAGATATGGCGGCTGAAGGGATGAACTTAGAGGTAGACCGCAGTAGTTCTTGACAGATCGCTAGAGTGGCTTCCTCAATCTCTAGGACAGGAAAATCCAGATCGCCCTTGCTCGACAAGTTCAGTGGGTTGCCTAACATCGTACCGTAGAATACAGCTTGCTCGAGTTTATGCTGAGCCGAGATTCGCGCAGTCTCCGTGGTTTCCTGCCGAGGTAGCGCAGTGATACGGACCACGCCGAACTCTCGAATCATAAGCAAGCAAGAAGGGTTTGCATACTCCTCACTTTGATCTTCGAATCCTGATCCTAGTACCTTGTAGGCCTGTCCAGAGCGGAAGTTGATGGAGTCGTGGAATGTGCGTGGCTGGCCATTGTCAATTAGGAGCTGTGAACTCGAAGTACCTTCAGCGTCCGTTAATGATAGCAAGATTATAGATTGTCCAATCACAATGAATGCCGTCTCATGAGGTCTGGGGATGAAGAGACGAGGCTCTAGATGAAGTGAATCGGTGGGAAAAGTGTGCAAACTGATAGGATTTGTTGACAGAACGCGAGCCCCGTCGGACAGCCGCAATAGAGCCACGAACACGCCTTGTATATTTGACCCCGAAATCAGGCCAACCAGTACCGATATCTCCCATGAATTGCTGCTGTCCTCACGTAAACCGGTGACAACTGCAAGATCCCAGATTTTGACTTCATAGTCAAAGACTTCATCCTTCCTGCTTGCAGCTAGTAGGTCTTCTTTGATGTCATATTGGTTTTTGAGAATACTACCATTATTCCAGTGGGTATCCCAAATTTCCACCAGACCTGCTGATGTTGCAATTATGATATCTCGCTGACCCCGCTGAAAGGATTCACCTGCTCGTACAGCGGCAACTTTCTTTCTCCAATAACCGGCCCCGAAAACATTCTTGATGCCGTCAAGAAATCCAATTCCGCCAGTGCTGTGTGGGTTTTTCAAGAAATTTACGGTCACGGCCGGCTTTCCTTGAGAATCCCTGAGGGTAATATGAGCAACTCGCCCAGTAGAAAATGTGACTATAACACCTGAAGGCTCCCCGTTCACTATGTCGGTCGCATATTCACCTGAAAGCATCCCTGGGACATATCCCTGAAGCCCTGTTTGCTTCTGTCGTGGAAGACTCAATGATGCGGCGCAAAACACGGTCTCCCAGTATATGATCCTTCCATTATGGGGCATTAGTATCATCAATCCGGGAGTAGAACTGGCGGCGGTCGATAAAATCACCCCCAAAGGTGGTACGTCGCTGGTATCCCGATAGGCTTCAGGTATAGGAAGCCTATATACATCTGTAGGTAAGGGCGATGAGACCATGGTTGAATACGGCCAAATGATGGCCTCGAGTTGAGTGATAAGAAGCCCATACCCATGGCCGGCGGCGAAAGAACATCTGCAATTTTCTAATACTATGAGTTAATGGCTAATGGATATATTCAGGACTAGACGTACCTGAACGGAGGTTACGGATTTGGTCAGGTAAACATGGCAATTGGGATACTGTATAGAAATCTGTTTTTGACTGAACGAGAGTTAACATACGCAGAAAACTATACAGCAGAAAGGGACCAACCAGTATGATAGGGCTTAAAACATCGCCTTTTCGCTTCTCTGTCGTGTTGAAGGTCCTTATCGGAATGTTTCTTTGGTTCTGCCCGTCAGGCGCGGGCGTCGAGCCAACCTCAGTAGTCGCAGTAGGTATCGAGGATCTGTGATTTGGCGCGCCATATGTTAGGTCTCCTGTATTGGAATTATCGTCTTGGCTTTGAATTGATCGTTGCCTTTTAGCACTTGGTGCCTTGATGGACTCGCCAGAACTCGTACGCTGACGCCTTCGCGGATTCCGCAGGGTGATTGTGGACCCTGCTTTCGGCGCGAACATCGTCAATATGGCAGACAGAAGTTAGACGCATTCAAAGTAGACTGTAATGTGCGTGCGTCGGAAAAGTGAAAGTTCCTACGGCAAAGCATTCGACCCTAATGTTCAAGTGCTATTGCGCGTTTCTGTTGCGGAAACAGTTATTGAGCTCCAGTGAAGGCGGTCAGTGAGTAATTTATCTGCGTTCCGATGGACCAGTAATAACGTTGAAGAATACCTGGCGGTGAGTGTCTGCTTCTGACACAACACGCACTAGAGCACAGGGACATGCACAAATTTAAGGATTCCAGATGGCTATTTCACTTATTGCTGGGGATATTAGCAAGGATAAACCTTCTATATGTATCCCCTTCATTGGCTTGGAAGCGAGCTTTGTTATTGCTTGAAATATGTGCACTGACAACAATGCCGAGTAAGCTCTGAGAAATGGAAGTAAGAATAAGCTGAAATTAAAAGGCTGAAATACAAGGAAAGTCATGAAGAGTGCAGACCCCTTATCATCAAGAAGGTTTATCCTACCTACCACTACGATTCTCCGAAACCAGCTTCCGCCAGTACTCTGACTAAAATTCAACTCCTCGACCGCCCCGTAGCCGGAAAACCAAAGCGCTATCGTTAAGTAGAACTAATGCATAGTATTATATGCCTAAAGGCTCGAAGCACTTGAGCGAATGCGGAGTCGACCCCCGCATTTGATATATATCACATGACCGTGTCTATTAGTACGCACCAACTCCATGACTCTGACTTGTGCACATTCCTCTGGATATTGCCCAACAACGCAGGCATGCTATATCAAGAATTACAGGATCATGATGCTTACTCTTTATTTCCGTGGCTGTGTTTCTATTATTGAGCTTTACGTCGGCTGTCAATGCCCGAATCTATAATCCTGACAGCAATGTTCACACGTCTCAATTGGGGTGAGTAGTATGAAAAAATCGATTCACATATACTTACAAAGGTACAGGGTTGGTTAGTCGTTACTCTAAGAGGATAAACGCAAAACCGAACAGAAAGTATCTAAGAAGATGCATTTCTCATTACAATAATCATCAGCCGTTACGAACCGCCCTTTTTTTCCCTGGTCAGTTGGGCTCCATGCTTCGCGAAGACTTAAATTGTAGCTCACCTGGAGTTAGGCCATGGGGTGCAGAGAGTAGGAATGTCCCGTCCTTGGATTGATAGGTTCCCCAGTGTTGCGGGGAATTTTCTGGAAGAGATGGATTCAATATTAGGTTTCCGGCTATCTCATATAATCGCAGACGGGCCAAACTCAGAACTCAACAAGACGGAAAATTCACAGCCGGCTATAATGGCAATGTCGGTGCTAATCCTCCGGATACTTGAAACGGAGTTCGGCTTCGATACGAAAAATCGGGTGGATGTCACCCTTGGACATAGCTTAGGCGAGTTTTCCGCACTGGTGGCCGGTGGCTATATCCACTTCAGAGATGCCTTGAAATTAGTTCGTCGCCGGGCTGAGATTATGTCGCAGTGTACGCAACAGGCCACCGTCAGATCCGGTGAACGGTATGGCATGGTTGCTCTAGTGTGTGAACCTGAACATATGGATGACCTACTTTCTACAATCCACGAGTTTCTGAGGCCTTCACTCTCAGACACGCACGACAATTCCAGCTCGGACAATCACAAAGAGGTCGCGGTTGCAAACATAAACTCCAGAAATCAGATAGTACTCAGTGGCAGCATTGAAAGGATCAAGACATTGCTCATCCAGCTTCGTCAGTTTAGCGGCCACGACCCCCGGGCGGTGAGATTGAAGAGCGAGAGCCCATTTCACAGCCCTATAATGACTCCGGCCGCAGAGTACATGAGAAGCGCCCTTGAAAGAATCACTGTCAATTTTCCTGCTGATATGCCGTGTGTGTCAAATGTCTCTAGTCTTCCGTTTACTTCTGCGCATAGACTGAAGGAGCTGTTGTCACGACAATGCGTCGATACGGTAAGATGGTGGGACAGCATCCGCTACTTAGATCAGGAGCGGGGAGTGAAGCGCTGGGTTGGCATTGGGCCAGGGAAAGTTGGAAGAAATTTGGTGGGGAAAGAAGTTGGGAGGGTGATGGCTAAGGGAGGTGGAGTTTGGGCCATTTGTGATCCGCGCGATGTGAACGAAACACTTATTGCACTGGAAGACACGGACAAAGACATATAAGATTGAACTGTTCGATACTGTGGTATATTCCTGATTGCCCATGCATCCTCGGTGACTGTGTTCTTTGGCTTCGCTAGTGGTCGAACTGTGCCAGAGAGCTTGTTTTTGCGAAGAATTGATCCCACAGTGCATGAGTTTAGCAGAACCATGTCGTGATGGCATAAGTCTTGTATTTAATACATCCAACGTGCTAGAACCAGAATTGTGGGAAACGTGACCGTGTAGCTAGGTGCTTATTTCCTTGAAGATAATTAACGTCGGAGGTGTGTTCACCACGCATTAGATAGTAGTAGCAATTCATGGCATCATAAATTACTGGTGACAGCTGCCCACGAGTTACCGATACGGCTGACTTCAGCAATAAATCTCTGGTCTGTGATCTGTGATGACCTTGTACCTTGCACAGCACCGTTGATTATGGCATGGTCATCTGGCGAATAGAATGGGTTTTGGAGTAGTCGTATATAGGCCGCCTGAAGGGCTCTAAAGGCCTGTTACGATTAGTAAACGTTATCTCAAGAATAAGTAGTACTTACCGGTTTGAGGTCAGCTTCTCGAATGCCAGAACGTACGCTTCCCCGGACCTCGTTGATGACTGATGAGGTCTGATCCCCAATCAAATCAACTATAATAAGGAACTTTACCCCGGTTGTTGTGATCCAGCCATAGGATGCTAGTCTCTCATCAACCGCCTGCAATAACCCAAGGTCCTGATCAACACATGTTTGCTTCTGGCGTATTTCAATTATATCGAGAGAGGAGTTCAGTAGGAACGAGAAATCAATCGCTGATCCAAGGTATGGTGGAAAGAGCGATACATGTAAAGGGTTATCCTTCAATCCGTCAGACTGTACTAACGAAATGGTCGGAGATCTTACAGCTTTTCCAATCACGCCAATACAGGCTATCTTTGGCCCTGGCATTTTGACAGGCAAAGACTTGCTCTGTAGCTAATCGAACTACCTGTGCAGTATGTAGTTTGGGAGCCACTCCAACGGATTTAAGGTACGACCGAGATATATCCGAGGATGGTATTTCTGGCTAGCCAAGGGCGTTGAGAAACCACTCAACTGGCATTGGCTTCGAGGAGGCTTGGGTTTGCGACGTGAAACAATCCTTTGCCTGTTAGAATGCTCACGGTCTATGCACCCCGGCCTGCGCACAGGTAGCTTAGCCAGGTTCATGGCAAGCGCAGTTTGGCCAATGCCCATGTGGATACAGTGGAAGGCGCTGACCGCCTACGAGGAAGCAGCGATGCCAGATGACATGACCAGCCGCTCTGTGAGGCGTAAGGCCTGGACACGGCTTTGTTCTCAGTCAATCCACAATGGCAATCGCGACTGAGCTATAAGCCTTAAAGTCGTCGGTAGATGTTTCACAGCAGTGCTACCCAGGGAGAGTACAGGGTAGACGAACTGCAGATACTGAGTGCTCCAAAAAGAATATCACTAATCCACGAATTTGACAGGGCGTCTTCTGTAGACGAATTCAGCGCCCTTGCATTCTGATTTCCAGTTCATCTCCAGAGGTTGCAAATCGTAGCTTTTGGTAAGAGAGTTTACATATAGTTACAGAACAGGCTTGGTAACTGTAGTTCACAATCTTAAGATATGCAAGTAATGTGTAATGAGTTAACCCAATGAGGACTTAGGTTTTGTAATTAATATTGTGTCCCAAGGGTGCTCTTGGCCACAGCGGACCGGGTTCGGCAGCCTGCTGAAGCCATTAGCGCAGATTGTATCCGGGTCCAACCTCTGTAGCCACTGATACTGAATGAATTTCAATTGACGAGTGGCCAAACTCCGTAACATCGACACTGCCCAACTCACTCATCTTCTTCAATTTTCTGATAAAAAAGGAACCAGGACATGTTTTCGCTCTCAGGTCGTGCGGTCGCACGCACTCTTCATGGTACACATTTGATGTTTGTCATTATCTCACTACTCGTGCTGACCACTGGCAGTGCGCCCGAATCGAGCCTTGTGTGCTCCTCAATACCAGCGGGTGGAATTGCTTTCGACGTCCTCACTCAGGGCGGCAACGGCCCTTGAGCGACAAGGCAATGCCGGGCAATCGCTGACTGCGTCTGGCCAAGTGCGGAGAGAGGTACCTTTGCCGAGTCAGGAGAAGAAGGAGGGTGCAATGCAATATGTCCTGTATGTTACCCGTATCTCTACTGTACGTTCGCTAACAACGCAAGGACGACGCTTGACCAAGTGGCAAATTGGGCACGGCAAAGTTCGCTGTGGCCTATGACCTTTGGACTCGCATGCTGTGCCGTCGAAATGATGCACCTGTCCACGCCCAGATACGATCAAGATCGCCTCGGGATCATTTTCAGAGCTTCACCGCGACAGTCGGATGTCATGATTGTCGCTGGTACTTTGACGAATAAGATGGCACCGGCTCTCCGACAGGTTTACGATCAGATGCCCGACCCCCGCTGGGTTATTAGCATGGGAAGTTGTGCAAACGGTGGTGGCTATTACCACTACAGTTATTCGGTTGTCCGTGGTTGTGATAGGATTGTTCCTGTCGATGTCTATGTCCCCGGCTGTATGTTGACCCTTTCTTCCATCAGTTCATTAACTGTATCATTAACCGTATCAAGGTCCACCCACATCCGAGGCGTTAATGTACGGCATATTTCAACTTCAGAAGAAGATGAGGCACACGAGGATAACTCGCATGTGGTACCGGCGTTGAATTTCAGTTTTCTCAGTAGATGTGCCGTTGATCCTGAGGATTACTGGCGATGTGACATTAGACTACTTTGCAAAGTTTTGTACAACTGGATTTTTAGTGAGCGCTATTTGATCAATATTGGCGCTCCTTTAATCATGTCAGTTAGAGGGCTAATATGCCATGGGCCGCAAGTCAAGTATGTGGAAAAATCTACTGCGATCAAGTTAGAAGGACTCCTTAAATTTTGCAGAGCACCCAGGTTATCAGCAACAATCTTATCATTGTCATGCTGGTCTTTGTTTGTGCCGCTATGAATACTACGTATTTTTATTCTTCCAGGCTCTAGGGCGGTCACTTTTCCGGAAGTGGCTAGTCCCGAATTTCAGATCTTCCGCTGGGCACTTTTTTTTTTCCATCAAAGGTCGACATCCTTCAGTGAGGCAGCCGTACCTGACTTTTTTTCTGACCCGACGTTACAAATACTTATGACTCCTATGCTTGCGCTCGCAGAGGCCGTTCTTTCATATCAATTCCCCGCTACGTACAATAGGACTTTTTCCAGTGCTTTATTGAGCAATGGGCGCAACTCAAGACCGACATGGACCTGGTACCTCAAATTTGGCGCCTTTGCCGCTTGATTCGGCTCTTCTATCACCCTGGGACTTCCTTCGGCCGACAAAAAAGCTGCGCACTGAGGTCCTAGATACTGCAAAAATATTCTTGGATTCCCTTGCTAGTTCTGTCTGCGATGCTCAAAATACTCGTCAGCGAAACCTCAAAAAACGGAAGCGGCCTGACGATGATCATCAAACGGCCTCCATTTTACGGCTCAGGCAATTATATGTAGATGGATTTACTTCAGACCAAGTGTGGGAGCAAGCTCTACGAATCTTTGATTCCGCCGATCAAGAAATACAGCGCGATTATACTGTCTGCGCCAACAACCGACAGCCTGGTTTTTCAGAAGAAAGCCCATCTGAAGATGGTATCAACTCCTTGAGAGATGCTTCTGATGAGCTGGAGGATATCATGGAGGATTTCAGCGATGACAACGAGCAGGACGGCGAACGAAACGGTGAGGCTGAAGACTTGTCTCAGAGCGACCCGGAGGAGAGCGATCATGAAGTTCATCAATCAGAGGAAGATCCGTACGACGAAGAGGATGAAAACCGTGGTACATACGTTGAAGATCGATTTGGATTGAACGACGGCTTTTTCTCCATCGATGACTTCAATAAACAAACTGAGCTATTCGAGCAACGAGATGCTCGGGGTGACGTGGAGGACGAAAGTGATGAGGAAGATATCAACTGGCATGCGAATCCCCTTGACGCAGGAGGCCCTAGTACCCTTTCTCAAAAACAGAAGAAAGCTGTCAGGGTTGACGATGACATGAGTGGAAGTGATGATGACGCTGGTGAAGAAGAAGAGGGTCCTACCTTTGATAATATGTGTGAGGTACATTCTGAGGACGAAGATGTTACCACTGCAGCTGGGGCAGGTTTCTCCAATACAAGTGATATCATGTACGCTGACTTTTTTGCACCTCCACCTCGCAAAGCGTCAATTAAAAAATCACGCCCGTTACCAAAAACGCAGCCACGCATTACTAACAATGATATTGATCGTGCAATGGCGGATGTTCGACGTGACTTGTTCGATGATGAGGCATCAATCCAAGATAGTGACAATGAGCCTGGTGATGGTCGTACCCACAAGTCGACGCACGAAAAGCAGCGCGCGCGCATTGCAGATGAGATTCGACGCTTAGAAGCTGCTAATGTGGCAAAGAAAGAATGGATGGTATCCGGCGAGGCTCGGGCAGCGGAGAGGCCTGTCAACTCACTCATAGAAGAAGACTTGGATTTTGAGAGGGTTGGAAAGCCTGTGCCTGTGGTAACCACGGAACTGTCTGAAAGTATAGAGGAGTTGATCAAGAGGCGAATCATAGCCAAAGAATTCGACGAAGTCATACGCCGCCGGCCCGGGCTGTTAGACCGACAACATACCCAAAAGGCTCGGGTTGAACTCGAAGACAGCAAACCGCAGCAGGGCCTTGCGGAGCTCTACGAAACAGACCATATTCGGACAACAGATCCAAATTACGTTGACCCGAATCACCAGAAGCTCTTGAAAGAGCACACTGAAATCACCAACCTTTGGAAGGAGATCAGTTCTCAACTAGATACGCTCTCCAATTGGCATTACAAACCTAAGGCGCCGCAGGCAAGCATCAATGTGGTTACGGACGTGGCAACAATTACTATGGAGGATGCTCAACCTACTGCCGGTGGTGCTATACGCGCATCGGCGACACTCGCTCCTCAGGAGATTTATGCACCAAACGAGACCACGAGAGCCACTGGTGAGGTCGTGATGAGAGACGGGGTGCCCGTAACCAAGGAGGAAATGACCCGAGAAGACAAGGCGAGATTCAGACGCCGGCAAAAGAAGATGGCTCAGGCGTCTGCTGATTCTAATAAGCAACGGTCTGGAAAAGCACTTGAAAAGCAGCAGATTGTATCAGACCTGAAGAAGGCCGGGGTCAAATTGATTGGGAAAGAAGGCGACATGATGAACATTAATGGGAGTAAAATTGCTGGGATAAGTGATAGGAATGGGGCCCATGCGATAAAACTGTAGATTTCTACCATATCTGGTATTTGTTCATTAGAGCAATTCAGCAACTTCTGACTTTCCTCTCACCCACAAATATTTTATCATGTCATCTGAAACTACACAGTGTCCCGCCCATCGGTGTAATGATGCCCTGTACCGGGCTTTGATCGTATTGTGTACAGATTGATATTTTCGCGCTTGTAGGTTCCGGCTTCAGGGTCGTCGTCGATCTCGGTGACCTGAAATGCTTTTTTTGCTAGCTTTAAGAACCGAAGGTCTGCCCTTCTACGTTTCTTGAAACAGAAATAGCAGACGGATTCAGGACCCAAAAGATCGCGCAGCGTCGATATCAAGAGTGGAAAGGCAGGCTCAAAATACACACAATCAGCGGCGAGGATAACATCGGGATGCCGGGGGATCTCGTCCGAAAGGGTGGCGCCCCAATCTAAGACCGCGGCTTTGACTTTCCGGGAGAGGTTGTTAAGCGCGATATTCGATTTCATAAGGGGAAGCATTGGCACTTGGTCGGTAATATATATTTGAGGTGGGCCAACTTCGCATCCAGAGGCAACCGCTAACCCAACAAGCCCGCCTCCAGCTCCAAGCTCAAGACTGTCGATAGTCAGTCGGACTTGTTGTCTAGTGATATGTGGAGGCGACAGACATTGTCTTATCAGCTAGACTGAAACGGTGCTGACGAAGCATATATTTAGCCAGGACCATGCCGGCTGGCCACAGCTGACCACCACATCCTTCCTTCAAATCCTCCTTGAGAAGTAATGGCCGTTGTAGGAGACCATCAAAGGAAACATAGCTCTGCCCCGCTTGCTTGATCTCTCTTGCCGGGACCAAAGACTCGCTTATATCAAGGGGGTCATCTGAAGTAGCCGAACCTGGGTGTATATCTTCCATGGGCAGGACTGAGAGCTGGTTCCTGCGAGACGCTTTCGTATAAATGACGGCTTGCAGTTGTCGGGATTTTTCGCGGACTTTCAGAAATATTCTGGCCCCACCCGCTCTATTCCTATGCAGAACGGAATCTAGGCTTAGCAAAGACGGAACGTTCCGTACTAGATCTACTACTTACAGGGTTGTCTTTCGCAAGCTGTTACTAAATGCAATAGAATTTTTCATTCAATACAGAGCATATATTCTCAGTTGGCAAGCTGATAGTTAAGTCTCAAAATTACTCTATGTTCGGGCGGGTCGATGGATATAAGCTTGCCAACAGACTGGAAAGGCCTGGACCACAAACAGAGCTACATCTGAGTATAGTACCAAGTAATCGACGTCATGCGAATACCGTAGGAACCCCTCCACATCATGTTCTCTCAGGAAATGATCTTGAACTATTGGTTCATGGCGGAGTGCACTAAGCTCTTCCATTTTTCTTGTTAATGGCTGGTATTATTGTATCATGACGACGTCACTGGCCACATAGATTCTGTGATGCAACTGAGATCAGCTTACTTGCACTGCCGGTCATTGCCTACATTATGTCACTTAACGATATCAAAAATCTTATATAAAGAGTACATTGCCTCTGAATCAAATATCTGTTATCGCTTTATTTACTTTAGTGACTTTATTCACAATATCTAACAGATCTAATCAGCAACAATGGCTACACTCCACTGTGAGCTTTTAACGACTCCCTTATTCCTATCCCAACGCTAAGAATTGCAGACCTACCCCCCGTGAAGCCCTCCGCTATTGCTGCGGGAACCATATTTACCCACACTGCATCTCTGGGCATCCTGGCCCCTGTCTTTGGCGATACATATCACCGCGCCCAGGCCGCCAACTCGAAGGAGGAATTTGTTAGATCTAAGGAGGCTGCTGGAGCTGCGGCAGCTTGGGGTAGCTCCCTTGTTGGGAGTGCCGTGCAGACTTATGGAGTTGCGGCTCTGATTAATGCGACTGGCACCCTTAGCTATAAAGGAGCAGCCTACCTTGGTAGCTTGATTTTCTTCGCCAGCTCCGCCCCCAGTGTATGTTCTCCGCTGCCAGTCTACGCATGCTATCTAACCGGATATTTTAGTTCGTCAGTCAGATATTTACTGAGAAGAGGCCTCTAGACACTGTTGCCGTCGGTGCCGTCGCAAGAGTCTTCGAGACAGTTGGCCTGAGTTTGTTCCTCACTTGGTGGGGAACACGCACGAACCCATTTGATTAAATAGGCTTCTGAACTTATTTGCACTGTATGCTGTGATGTCTGCCTGTAATCAGACTGAACTTCGATGATGCTATGTTTTTAGCCTAGTTCGTGGAATGATTCTTGACAAGTAAATTACACTGACGTTTTCTGCGCTTCCCACCACAAGATCAATCAAGTAGAACCTAGTATCCCGTCCATTTGTGATTGAAGAGGCATTTTACGATAAATCTTAAGATTTAACCCAGCAGCCAAACAAACGTCTAGCCAGTAAACTGACCCCTCATGGAAGTATTGCTAATTGTACACACCATATTCATATGGCCACATTCTACGGAAAAGCCATTCCTCATCTACATGAGCAAACAAGATTGTAATGATTACAAGTTCAGGTAAACAGAGAACACAGTATACATTGTCTTTTATAAACAAAGCTCTAGAGTCTTATGCAAAGGTGCGGCAAGGATACCTTTTATGACATTAGCCACGGTAATATCTGGACAGACAATGCGAAAGAGAACGTACACATTTGGATATCCGTGATCATTGTCGATCTGATACTTTGAAGAAGAGTTCAAGTTACAAGGTGTTGGCGGCAAACCGTTGGGACCTAGGACGCCTCTGATGCCATTCTTGTCCTTCTGGAATAAACCCGCCAAACCCCGCTCCTCACCATGTTGCTTGAGTGAAACCAGCTGTTTCTCGCCCGCCTCGCCAATCTGCAGGACTTCTTCCTTAGGCGCAGCCTGGCTTCCCACGGTAAGAAGGCCAACAGCATCCGCTTGGTTCACCGCGCTGAGTCTCGGGTAGTTTCTGCGGACATCACGCTTCCAGTATGGGTTGTCAGCGATGTCGCCGGCTGGAACCGTGACGGGGTCATCATAAGAGAGCGGGGGAAGAGCTCCGGGGGTGGGCAGACGGAATTGAGCGTTCAGTGGCACACCGGTTGACCGTTCGGGATCGATAGCAAGTAGACGGCGGAGGCGCTCCCATAACCCAGTAGATTGAACAGAGTATTTCTACGCTGCTGATTAGAAGTAATTGGAAGAAGAGAATTCACGATCCTCACATGTCTGATAGAAACGACATTCGATGCCGACTTGGCCGCGTTCACGACGTTGCGGGCCATGATGGGCTGTATTCTGCTTGATGCGTTAGCACGACTACTGGTGTATAATAACTGTAGCAGTCTAGGTATCATAATTGAAAGCACTTACTTTACTCCCGTTGGACTCCTGGGAAATGAAATGTATGTTATCTGAGCGACGGCACATCGACATTGAGGTAAAGACAAAAGGAGCGGATATGATTCTCGGAATAATAGATATTGCGGCTCCGCTAATCATATTCGCTGCAATGGTAAGCTGTCTAAATACGTGGAGTACTCCCAAGGTATTCTCTAAAAACGTGAGACAAGTAATATCTATCCATTCTATCTAAACCGAGTCCATAAATATACTGTGTCTGTGCTAGGAGCGACCAAGGCAATAAACTAAATCTCACAGCTTCCTCGTCACTACGATGGCGACATTCTCGCCTCGAGGCTCTTCCAGTAGAAATAACGCCAGACATAGATGCAGACTGAAAATAGGTGTTCGTTCGCTTATACAGCGATATAGTTCGGTGCTGCAATTCGTCATATGCGGATATCAGATGCGCCAACAACGAAGACCGAATATGCGTAGAACCAACACCGGAAAACTTCAGGTCTCGGCTATGCCGCCCTGGACCTCTTTTGGCATCGAGAGAACCAATTGCTGCACGGCCTCCACAGTAGCGTCTGGACCACCTGGCTGCAGAAGAAGAATTTTGCCTGCTTTATCTATAACGAAAACACCCCTGATGGTTCCCCGAGGCGACTTCTTGAACCCAATGGCGCCAATCAAAGTTGACGCTGTGTCGGAGAGTAGGGGGTATGGCAGATTTTGTCTTGATTTGAAGTTAGTATTGGCTTTTGGCGAATCTGCCGATAGGCCGTAGATGGCCAGCCCGGTTGAGGTCAACTTATCAAACCCATCACGAAATAGACAAGCTTGTTTTGTACCTTGGGTATGTCAGCGTTTGGTTTGTCGAACAGGATGTGGGGAGCGAATGATAAAACCAAATTGCAGTCAGTTGATACCTGACCATCGAGCGCACAGAGTAGACTTACAGCCGGGGGTAGAGGCCTTGGGGTAAGTAAACAGCACAACGCCAGCTTTGCTTTCGTCAACGAGGCTCTTAAGGGTAGTCTTTCTGCCATCATTTGTCTCAAAATCACCACCAAAGCCATTCAAGTTCACCACGTCGCCAACCCTCAGTATATTTTCAGAAGTTGAGGCGGTTGTGTTTCCGGTTGGCTTTAATGTAGTGGCGGGCACCTTGGTTCTAGTCCGCTTCGCCGACTGCACTGGAGGTGGTGCTGTCGTTTTGCGCTTTCGCAGTTCAACCATTTTGGGTTTGTTTGTGGTTGGAGAAAGACTAGGTGTGATTGCCGAATTAGAGGTTATAGAAATGGTTTCATAAAGGTATGACTGCCCTGTTTCTTTGATTATCGTACTTGGCAGCATGTAAGCGGGAGTTGTGCTGTGTGTCTCTAAGAGGATTCGTGCTTTTACCTAAGTGCTTAAAGAGGCATAGTGTCGGACCTTGACAAGGGTGGGAGCTCTAGGTCTTGATCTGCAATACTCCCGGAAGCGAACTAGCTTCAATAAGAGGAGGCATTATTTGACTGCAGATGGTTCGAATGTTTTGGGTTCATAGTGAATAAGATCAAAATCATATGTATGTGTGTTGGACATATTCGAATCATCTTTCATCCACCACCTCCAACCGTATATCTAGAAAAGGTACATGTAGATAGTAATATTTAATGAAGAACATTTGCTAATTAAGCCGATGATATAGTGATTAACTTAGTTATAAATTAAGCAACTGTATTAGTTAAGACGTGTGCTGGATCAGATGAGCGCTTTGCCACGATTCGGTTTCTGCCGGAAACTCCCGATGTCGAAGGTGGAACTGTCGTCCCTGGTCAAACCTCTGTGGACCTTTCTGGAGAACAGGAACCGCACCACTAAAATTTCTCTTCCATTCCATCGCCACTATCGACTCATACTTTGCCCTTTATCAAGGGTTAGGTTCCCTCTATAAACTAACTGCCTGTGAGGTCTTTCGCTCTTTTGTGTATCACCAATTTTTGCATTCACTCCGACTCAAATTCCGCCCGTACCGCTCTGCCTGGTGATCCATCAGGAGCTGCTTCCGTCAAATATCAACGCTTCGATCTCTAAAGATTCACCTGAAGTATAAGCACCTCGAATACCATTCCGCTCTTTCGGGTCCGGTGTTTTCTGCCGTGCTTTATCGGAAATGAAGGTCTTTTCATCTCTTTGCACGTTCGACTACTCGTGGGAGGAGGTTTCAACCGCCAACTGGAGGAAATATTGTCCCTGGAATGATAAGTCGACGCATGTTGTGGGGGTAGATACTCTCTCGCGGGGGGTGGACCCCGAAACAGGAATTGTAAGTCAGATCAACGCGGTTGGCGGTTGACCATGATTAACTGTTTATAGTTGCGCACTGAGCGATTGATCACATGCAACCAATCAGTACCGCAATGGGTATCGTCGCTGTTTGGAGGTAGCCCGACCTCCCATGTCTACGAGGTTTCATATGTCGACCCCATTTCCAAGAAAGTAACAATGTGCTCGACAAACCTTACATGGGCCAATGTTCTGAACGTGCGCGAGACTGTCATCTACCAACCGTCCGTGGCAAACCCTTCGTCTAAGACCGAATTTCAGCAGGAAGCGAAGATAACTGCTCTCTGCGGAGGCTGGCAGAAGATTAAGAACAAGGTGGAAGAGGCCAGCGTCGAGCGGTTCAGAGAAAATGCCAAACGTGGCAGGGAAGGTTTCGAAGCCGTCCTTGAGATGAGTCGACGAGTTTTCAGCGAGCAGCGCGCTCTTGAATCCAGTGTGGCATGATCAGTCGCAATACCTGCATCACGTTATTGAGCGTTTAGCTTGCATAATGGCGTTCTTTCGTTTCCTAAGCGTGTGGTTGTTTCGGCGTTGTCCTAAAAGATACTCTCATCGCATACTGATGACATGACCATCGCACTTATTCTTTACTCAACTTACCGAGCTCATGAGGCACGTGTTCTCAAAAGTTATTGATATCCCTTGCCATGTTTTTCAAGCGAGCGACTTGCCTTTCTCTTTTGAGGTACTACGAGAGCACGAAATAGAGCTGTACATAGATACAATACCTATAGTGGCTATCCTAGAAGACCCCCCAATACGACACGGCTGACCCCAGCCAGCTCAGTTCTAGCAGTGTTCCGACTTGCATCTTCAAATTCGCGCACCATGCCCGCCACAATAATTTTTCGGATTTTGGCATCCGCTTTTGTGAATAACTCTCCTAGTGCAACGGTGCAAACTGCAGGCGTTGATATTAACGTCACAAGACGAGTATAGCAGTCTATCAAGACGTCGCACAGAGTCACAAATGTCTCAAAGTAGTCCGGCTCAAATGGCAGCGAGGGTGTCAGAAGGTACGAATACTCCTCTCCAGGTAAGAGCTCCGACGCTTCCGAATTTGGGATGGACACACTCGCAGCAGCTGCGCTAACCGATGAGGCAGCACTTCCTGCCATATTTTTCAGATCAGAGGAGTCACTATGTTGCATGGGAAGACCAATCTCCGTTGCCGAGCTTGCCCTTCTAGCCTTCGTTCCACCGTGGGTGGCGCGCTTGAACATTTGTGGTATGCGTGCTCGGGCAAGCGTAGACGATGAACTCCCTTCCGGCGGATGCACTTGCTGGAACGCCTCGAATTCAATCAACAGCGCATTCAACGCACGTAAATATTCGCCTGATGTTGTGCTAACATCGATTATTGCCGGGATAGACAGACCGAGGAGAAGATAATTGATTGCACGCCGGGTAAGCTTTCTAGCATCGAAATAAGGCATTCGGCCCATGTCAGCCCGGGAATAATGAACAGTGTTAAACCAATAAATGCGCCCTTCGTGACTACAACTTGTTAGCATATGCATTTTCGGAGTGGAAACCTACTGACGCTTTTCTGAGGTAGTCGAGTGTAGATATTCGCTTCGTGGCCATGTCCTGAATATGCTGGTAGATCGCAGCTGCACTCTGTGGACCAAGAGATCCCCCACCACTTATCAATGGAGGAGGGATAGATCCGGATCCGGCTTCATGCCCTATGGATTTATTTGTGTCTCTGCGGGACAGCGTCGGCGCGAACGTGGAGGGGAGCATATCAATGGTTTTCCCAAAGGAGCCTTGTCCCCTGCCAGCGGACATGAGCAAAGATCCCAGCTTTCAATATGAGTAGTGAAACAAGTCCAAAAAGTTGATATCAGGTGTACGTTGCCCATGGGGTTGCGAGAGAGAGAGCTCGGCACGCACTCGTTCATAGCCACCGAATGCGCTTAAGATATGATCAGATCGCTTCTCCACACAGCCCCTGGCCCCTGACCGAGGCTGCGAGCCACGAGACGGCCCTACGATGTAAATCCCCGCACTAAACCATAACGGGCACTAAACTTTCTGCGCAGCGCTGGCTTTCAGGGCTCTGAACTCAGAACCTGTACAGGATTTTTAACTTCGAATCCAAATTATCAGATTGTTTGATGTTATTCAGCTAGTGTTCGAGGAAATCCTTCATTGTTTTCTATACTCGATGGATATGTATCAATATAGGGTACTTCAGAGACCAAATTACGGTTGCTCGTCTAAGCTCGCATGATATACAGTAGTTCTGACCTTGAAAGTGGAAGTGATAGCCTTTCCAGATGTTGTTTATCACCGCAAGTACTTGAACGCTGGATAACAGTTGCATCGGAACATTGCTTTCTTTTGGCGCAGTGCCTGGTCCGACAAGGATGGCATTACCTGACTTGAGGGCGGTCAGGATGCTGTTCTCCGCAATCCATACCCCTCTCAGCCCCTCTTATATATCCAGCCCTTGATCATCTTCCATCGAGTGTCGTGTGTTAAAGACTAATTAGCCCTTGATAGACCTTTGCGCCATCAATCACGAACCGCTTTCCTGACAAGCAGAATGACAGCCTCGCCCGAAGAGACGATTCCCAGTCGAGGGGAATGGCCCGTTGACCCGCAAGATGATGTCCCGATAGCAGAGGGGCGTGTTTGGGTGGACGGGTGCTTTGACTTTAGTCACCATGGTAGGGATCAGTCATCGCCGACTCTTGTATGATACAACCTAATCATATACCCGTAGGACACGCAGGAGCTATGCTCCAAGCCCGTAGACTAGGAGACGAACTTCTAGTCGGAGTACATTCTGACGAGGCGATTCTGGAAAACAAAGGGCCTACGGTCATGACTTTAGAGGAGCGGTTGGTTATTGCCACATCCTCTTCGTTCGGTGTAGCTGATAATAGTCAAGGATCGCTGCAGTAGAAGCATGTCGCTGGGCGACAAAGTGTATTCCTCATGCTCCGTACGTGACGTCCCTGCCCTGGGTATCGCACTACGGTTGCAAGTACGTCGTACATGGAGACGATATTACCTCTGATAGCAATGGAGATGACTGCTATCGATTTGTCAAGGCTGCTGGTCGCTTCAAGGTAGTCAAAAGAACTCCCGGTATCTCCACCACGGATCTCGTTGGCCGCATGCTTCTTTGTACAAAGGGCCATTTTGTCAAGAGCGTGAAGGGCACGCTCTCTGGGAAGGAAGGCTCTGGTAACGAAGAAGAGCGCGCACAATGTGCGTTGTACCTTCAGGAAAGGCTCAAGGACTACGCCACCGACGAGACCGGCCTGCAACCTGGCTCTCAGGTCTGGGTTTGGGAAGGCTCGAACGCTGCAAAACTTGAGGCTTTGCTTGACGAGTCTGGGAGCTTCGATAAGCTTGTTAGTGGAAAGCCCCCCAGGCCGGGCCAGCGGATTGTCTATGTTGATGGAGGGTTTGACCTTTTCTCTTCCGGCCATATTGAATTTCTTCGCCAAGTTCTAGCAATTGAGGAATTTAATGGCAGACAACGCGGCTGGTACGACCAAGAACAGAGAGAGCAAAGGGTTAAGACCTACGGAGAAGATTTTGGCCCAGCTTACGTTGTGGCTGGCGTTCATGACGACGATGTAATAAACCACTGGAAAGGTTTGAATTATCCTATCATGAACATATTTGAGAGGGGCCTATGCGTTCTTCAGTGTCGAGTAAGCATCCATCCTTTCCATTACGGGTTGGTCTAACAATTTCTAGTACGTACACGCCGTGGTCTTCTCTGCTCCATTCTCACCAAGTCAGCCGTATTTAGAAGCAATGCCTTTGGGCGTTCCCGACGTCGTCTACCACGGTCCGACTACTTTTATCCCGCTCACCTATGATCCATATGCTGCTCCCAAACGGATGGGCATATTTCGCGAAACGACCGACCACGCTTTTCAACATGTGAACGCTGGCGAAATAGTTGAACGAATCCTTAAGAGCAGAGAGGCTTACGAAGCGAGACAGCGCGCTAAGTTGCAGAAGGCAGTGATCGAGGACCAAGTCAAGTCAAGAGAAGCGGCAATGACCCAATAGCTTGAGCCATTCTGCCCACATAAACGGCTACTCAGGCAGACCAACTTCAACTGGAGCTAAAGCAGATATGAGTATGAAATAACATGCCATAGCTCTCTGGGTGAGTATCTACTGCTGAAGCAAAGATTACGCTCTTCATAGAGACTAGAATAGATATACATTCTCTAGAATAGATATACATTAACAGTACACGAAACTTAAAACACAGGGCATTTCATACCCTCAATCTATTCAGCAACTAGGACACCCTTCTCTTCTAAGAGCTTCGAAAGTTCGCCATTCTGATGCATTGACATCAGGATATCACACCCACCAATAAACTCCTTGTTCAGGTATAATTGTGGAATCGTAGGCCAGTCCGAGTACTCCTTGATACCTGTAGAAGCACGACTAAGCCAAAGTTATGCAGAACACTCAAGATGACAGACATACCTTGACGCAGCTCCGGATCCTCTAGCACGTTAAACGCAACGAATTTCTTGGGATCAACACCTTGCAAACCCAAAATCTGGATGCTTGCGCGAGAGAATCCGCACTGCGGAGTTTCCGGAGTGCCCTTCATGAAGAGAACCACCGGAGCCGATGCAACAGCTTTATCGATTGCTGCTTTGGTCTCAGTTGAAAGTAGACGGGCCTGGAGCACAGATGGAAGCTGGTTTGGAAACTGAGGCGAGAACTGTGGCCGAAACACAGACCGTCGGAGTGTCTAACGCGGATTAGTACCACAGATGAATACAACGACTGCGCCCGAACATACGAAGGAGATTGCTGTTCTTGGGAACATGATGACTGATTGTTGTTGTTGCAGCTGGGATAGTTTAATGTCTGAATTAGTTGCCTCAAGGCTGGCATGGTAAGAAGATTTGTATACGGCGACAATCACGTGCCAGTTATATCATTTCTAATCGATCCTCCACGAACCGTTATACTAATTTCCCCGATTTTGCCATCGAGACTACATACTCAAAGAACGCGATAAAGAATGGTTCATTTTTCATAACCTCGCCACATCTGTTATCCATACAAACCAACTCCCATAAGTCGGTTCATATGGCAAACTTCTGACCTACAAATATCATGGATGTTGCGAGTACTCCCTTTTCTGCCAAGCATCATTTGGATGATGGTAAGCTCCATATCCTTCTGGCAGCTAGTGGATCGGTCGCCACGATAAAGCTTCCCAACATAGCAGAAGCTCTCGGCCGCCATCCAAATGTATCAATTCGCATCATCGTAACCAAATCAGCGGAGAAGTTCCTCATCGGTCAAAGCCTTGAGCAGCCGCCCCTCGAGAGATTGCGTCAACTACCTGGGGTCGACGGAATATACCGAGATGAAGATGAATGGAAAAAACCATGGGTTCGTGGGGAGCCAATCTTGCATATCGAGTTGAGGAAATGGGCTCATTTGTTGCTTATTGCCCCCCTTTCTGCAAACACAATGGCCAAGATGATTGTTGGCATTGCAGATAATCTCCTTCTATCGGTTATTAGAGCATGGGATACGACTGGTTTGGTAGATTTCGCCATAAAAAACCAGAAGCCTCTTGTCTTCGTCGCCCCTGCGATGAACACTGCGATGTGGGGTCATCCAGTCACAAGAAAACAGCTCACTATATTACGAGACGAATGGGGCTGGAGCAATTCGAATAAAGACGGCTGGGTCTACCTTCTTCATCCCATAGAAAAATCTCTCGCTTGTGGAGATACAGGGAACGGCGCGATGATGGATTGGAGAGACATAGTTGAGGCAGTGGAGGATTACACGGGCTTAAAAACGAAAAGCGCAGATATCGAAGAGGACTGATCCATTTAGCTCAGCGGCGCATTCGTGTAGTTTTGCGGCTCCATCGAGGATGCCAGCTTGTCGTCCGTACCATAAATCTTGCGCGTGAGATATTCCAGAAGCATGCCCATGGAGATACCTCCGCCGGTCAGTAAGCAACCATTCTTGAACCACCACCAGCAGCTCTCGGTACTCTTCAACTGCACTTTCCGAATCATGATCCCCAGCGTAAGGGCGGCGCTACCGCAGCAGCCAATGAAATAGACGGGTCCCGCACCAGCTGCTACCCCCGCAGCAGCAAGGAGAGTGACCTGGGCGACCGCTAAACCAGAGAGTATGGCCTTGGTATTGTGTTCGTGTCGAAGCGCAATTGACTTGATCCCGGCGGCAACATCATCTTTGATGTCCATGTGCGCATATATCATATCATATAAAACAGTCCATGATGCGCAGCTGGCATAGAGAGCAATAGCGGCCATCAAAGCATTTGGCTCAGTTACAAGATCAATTTCCAAGGCGGGAAATCCCATTATGGCGCCCCAAGAGAATGTAAGACCTAGGACGGCCTGAGGATAATAAGTGACGCGTTTAGCGAGGGGGTAAGAGCCCACTAGTAGAAGGCTTGGGATTCCATACCAGAGGCACTTGTACGGAAATTGAAGCAGGATACCCAGTCCTACCAGCAGTTGAGTACCAGTGAAGATTAGCGCTTGACCCGGGGATATTGCGCCCCTCGCGATCGGCCGGAACTTTGTGCGCTGAACATGGGGATCCAGATTTCTATCCCACAAATCATTGATTGCACAGCCAGCTCCTCGCATTATCACAGCACCAATAAAGAAAAGACCTGTAGTCCCAAGAACTTGGAGGGTTGAAACTGCGGGTGTCATGGTCGCTGCAAGAAGCGTGGAGAACGCACATGGAAAGAACAGATAGTAAGTTCCAGCGGGCTTGTCGAGCCTCACTAATTCAGCATATGGTATCCACGACTGAGGAAGCGAGGCGATAAGTCCTGTCTGCGGAGGAACGTACTGTTGCAGGGAATTATCTCCCTGCTCCTTGTGTGCGACACCTGTTGAAAATGGGAGTAAAGAAGTATATACCAAAGATCTGGCAATGGGAACTCTGCGTTGAGTCAAAGCAGACTGCGACGTTACTAGGCTCGGAGACGTGCAGAGGACAGATCGATCTGTGTTGTTCATTGCGCCGGTGTTGCGCGGAGGCATCCTCCCAGAGCAACCGCGCAAATGCGAGCGCCGGAAAAGATGGGAAGAAAAGGTCGCAGGACGCATCATCTTGATACCGAGGAATTGGGTGAGGTCTAGGTCAAGCTTTCAAGTTTGCTCGAGAGATGTTGTAGGCACAGATTTCCTCAGCACATCGCAAGCCTGAGAGACGGTCAATGCGAGTGCATAATCCTGTGCATAGCCCTGACCCTAATTGAATGGACAAAGAGTGTGGCACTCACTCAATGGAGGTTAGGATGTATAATAACTAAGTCCTGATCTTATCGCTCCGAGAAGGAAAAGATTGGAAAGACCCTATCATGTGACTTTCCGATGTTGCATCCATGCGTGTTTCCGTTAGGACCTGTAAACCTTTCCTGGTAGCATAGCCGTCAGGGAATCCTCCGCGGCGGGCGGAACAGCCTGCAAGTTGACTCGACCGGGCGAACATCAGCGGGATAGCGATAGCCAAATGTCAACTCCACTTACTGCTATTGTGCCTGCTTCCTGAGTTTTGTACCTTTCGCAATCTTACTAGTTGCCTCGTCCTATTCGAGAATGGTTCGATATCTGTTGCTGTCTAGGTGCGCGCCGTCACAGTTGCCCGCGCAATTGAATAAAGCTCGCTCCCTGGGCCTCGCTAGTTGTTCCTCTTACTGTATATAGGTCTAACTTCTGGTCCAGCGCATATTCCCCGCTATTGTGCTTGGGACAAATAGCGCTCTTAATCCACGTTCCTTGAAGTGCCAGGAAAATGCCGGCTCAAAGGCCCCGTGCAGCGTTTGAACCGATATCTCCGGCCTTGGATGCTGCGGGATTGATAAAGTCTTCGCCCAACTTTGAAGAGGTGGTGCGAATTCATTGCGATGCCATCGACGAGAATGGGCTTGAGAATTTCGAGAAGCTTGTCCTTCTTCATGTCATCGTTCGCGGTCTGCCTCTTGTTGTTGAGGGTTTTGATAAGAAATTCGATAATGCAATTTTTTCCGAGAGATGGCTGAGAAGTCATTACTCGGCGAAGCGTGAGTGTTGACCGTTCAAGTCTAATCTAGCTCGTGCTAAAGAGTCTACCTTTCACAGGAGAAGATGCTAGAGACCTGACAGCGAAGAAGGTCGTACCGCTCACTATTGGCCATTATTTGAAGAATATGTCCATCCTTACGAACCAATTCAATGAGTTCAACTATAAAAATCCTGACCTCCAAAGACTATACCTTAAAGACATTGATTGCCCAAAGATCTGGCATGACTTCTTGAAGAGCATCGTACCTCCATTCCTATTTTACCTGAACAATTCGGCGGAGCCGGAATTCTTCGAGGGTCCAGGGGCCAAAAGCGCTCCAATCTCGAAGAAACGCAAGGTTTCACGAAAGCAGGTAGCCAAAGCCGGTGATTTGATGAGCTGCCTTCCAGAGAACATGCGCGCCGATAATCTGATGTGTTACATTGGTCATGAAGGAACGTATACGCCAGCACATCAAGAGATGTGTGCAAGTCTTGGCCAAAACCTAATGGTTGAAGCGTCAAATGGCTCAAATGAAAATGGAAAGGCCACGAAGCCTGGCTCCTCATTATGGTTTATGACCAGCAGCAAGGACCGGAACTCTGTGTCGGAGTATTGGATGTCCGTGCTGGGCCATGACATAAACCTAGAGGACCATTTCGCACAAGTTAACGCGTGGAAAGCCGCACCGTTCACAACATATATTGTCGAACAGCGGCCGGGTGACTTCATCCTCATACCTCCCCTGGCGGCGCACCAGGTCTGGAACCGTGGAACGCGGACGATAAAAGTTGCATGGAACAGAACGACGGTGGAGACTCTTGAGAGGGCGTTGAACGAAGCGCTTCCGCATGCCAGAATGGTGTGTCGGGATGAACAATATAAAAACAAAGCGATAGTATTCCACTCGCTCAAACAATATTCAACACGTCTTAATAGCGTTGATGCTAATCGCAGCCCCGCAAGAGTGCAGCAGCTGCAGAACGAATTTGAACAATTGTTCTCTCTGTTCAACCAAGTTCTGCTCTCCGAATCGTTTTCCACGGCGACACCTAATGAGAAGAACGTTGAATACATACCCTTTGACAGCAATATCACATGTGCCTACTGCAGAGGGAACATCTTCAATCGGTTCTTGACGTGTCCATCATGTGCCACAACTGCGACGGGTGATGAGCTCCCCTATGATATCTGCATGGAATGTTATGTTATGGGCCGAAGCTGTGCATGTATCTCAAAATTGAAATGGGTTGAGCAATTTAAATGGAAAGACCTCCTAGAAATGCATGAATTTTGGAGGCAGCAGGTTATTAAGTTCGATCCTGATCATGACAAGAGATACCGACATTTTCGGGTTGAGAAGGAAGAAATGGGCAAGAAGAGCCTGGCCCACATATGCCAGGAAGAACTGAAGCGGCGGCCCTGGGTTGATATCTCAAAGCCGAAGCCCATAATGGAAGAGCTGGTGGACGGATTCAGCGAATTAGAAGAAGATAGCCGCCCCGCCAGACGCAGGAAGAAGTCGAAATCGAAAGGCCCCAGATGCCACATTTGCAAGTACGTTGAGCCGGAGTGGAAACTTGCCCCCTGTTCGAGTCCCAAATGCTCTTTGAGGTACTGTTATGGCAGTCTGTTTAGAGCGTTCAATATGCTACCGCAGGAAGTCCTGGAAACTTTTAAGTGGGAGTGCCCAAGGTGTCAAAAATTTTGCAGCTGTGGCGGTTGCCGCAAAAATCCCCAGATGACTCCTTTTCAACCCACGTGTACGTCCCTTGGTCATGACACGAGCCAAGTTGCGGACGTCCGCAGCGTCGAGGCTTTGGTGGATTTTAGGCACTCGAATCTCGGCTGGCTGAAGAAGGCCGGCAGTGACGACATAGGCCGGTTGAGCAAGCATCAAAAAGAAGCGGACGCCAAGCGCAATCAAGCTTTGGAAGATAACTCAATACAGGTCGAGTTCTACCCTGACGTGGCGCAGAATGTTAAATACGGTCAGTTGGATTTGGAGAAGGTCGCGCAAGCTGTATACTCTGCAGATTATACAGATATACCTGTCGACCCAGCACTCGAAACTTCGATTCTTGCACGTGATGATTCTTGGGAATAGACATGCAGTGTCATGCCCAAAACAAATTACTCATGAAATAGTGAGACTCCAATGAAGCAATAACGCTTTATTTCCCTGTCTGTCTAGCAGTAAGGTCCCATAGTAGAGCTAACTTGCCCTATACTTTATCCAGATACGAGACGCTGCTCGACATACATCCGCCATAAAGCTAGGCTCCTTTATAGTCATATCGAAGATCCTCCAGTGTTTTAAGGTCAACTGATGCCATTACTTGGCGCACGATTAATATAACCGTAAGCAATGCTGTAAGACATGAGAAACCATCCATTTGTGATTTCCAAGCCCACAGAACTCGATGGGAGAGGACCAAGACATACCGGCAGGTACTAGGTAAGCAATAGGATGGTTAACAGCAGATGCCCCCGAGCGGAAGAAATAAGCGATCCCTAGAAGAGCACATATCGCAGCATTACAAGGGATTATATAATTCCGCACGCGCTCTCTGAGGTCTAGAGCCCGTACAGGCCTCTTACCCTTTGGGTCTGAACGCTGCAGCGGTACATACTTGATCGTGTAGGCTGTAGCTAAGAGTGACAGAGTTCCGAGAAGGGATAAGAAGCGCACGGATAAGTCCAGCGCTGCTGGGGTCAATAGCGATGAGACAAATATAGTAGTTGATAAGAGCGGGATTGCAGCGAAGACGAGCTATAGATAGTGCTCAGTGCCAGTTCTGTATAGCGCGCGCAAGGGCAGAAATAGCTACGCTGTATTGCGAGTCTCGTTTTTCATTTTGCGATCTCAGAGCTTCAATAACACGTTCTTGTTCTAGGCACGAGCGTCAGAGTAAATGAGATGGATACAGAGAACTTCAGCAAACCTTCTTCATCTAGTTCCGCGCGGGCATCGTCATCGCCAGAATCAACCGGATAGCGGAATGCCTTGCGAAGCCTCGCGGAAGCCATATAGCCACGCCGTCCGAGGATATGTCAATGAAAAGAGTCGCCAGGAAATTCTAGCGATCTGAAGTAAAATAGATATAGGTAGAAAGCTCCTACTATTGATCTCTCAGCGCCACATCATATGCCCCAAGTTTGTCTTGTTTGATTTCCCACTCCGACTCCCGCTTCGCCAGCTCCAACTTAATTCCTCTCATACATTCATTGTTGCCGATCCTTACATTGTACTGGCCTGAACAATCAGAACGGACGGCTGGCCTCTGAGAGAATCCCAATCTCCAACATGATTTTCCAAACTACCCGAAGCCGCATAAGGTTCCCGCGACTTCCCAGCGCAACGAACCGACTCAGTCCCCGTCGCTCTCTCATCCCCGCCCCAGCGGCCAACTCTGGTCCCATAACGGAACGGCGAGCAGACCGTGAGCTTCCCAATATCAACTCTGAAGGGCGACGATGGCTTCGGACCTTACCAATTTTCGCGGTCGTGGTGGGCGCGGCCATGCTGGGCATCTTCAACTACCAAAAGTCCTCATCGAGTGTCGTGAGCAGCACACTGTACGCTCTGCGCACGTCGCCGCTTGCGCGCGAGATATTGGGTGATGAGATATATTTTGCGCAGAAGATACCTTGGATTAGCGGCGAGATGAACCAGCTGCATGGCCGGATCGATATCTCGTTTTGGGTGAAAGGGACGAAATCGCAGGGGAAGATGAGGTTCAAGAGTATTAGACCGGACCGGATGAGTTTTGTGAGTTCTGTATCACTCTCTATCAAGGTAGATGACGCTAACATAGCGCTACTAGTTCCGCACTGAGGAATGGAGTTTGGAGACAGCGGATGGGACTGTGATCCAACTTCTTGAAAACAACCATGACCCGTTCCGTCAAGAATAGACGTACTCTAGCGCCTGATATAATGCAGTAACAAGCATTGCGCTTTACCATGGCGTCGCTGTATATTTGGGTATCCATGATGCGTTAAGTGAAGGCGTTCGGGTTATGCATCTGGGTTTTCTTTTTCTTTTTACAGCGAATCTTGTAGAATTGTTGGAAAGGTCCGAGGATTTGAGAAATTGAGAGATCGTTCATGTATTATTTACAGACGCCGCTTAGAAACAAAAAAGTATAATAGTACATTTTCAAAAATATAACCACTTCATTGACTATTTCGATGATTGGGCCGACTCCAAGTTTACCGGCCAAGGCTTCTTGATGGCATCCTGTATCCTGACAATACATCCCTTGGGACCGCTCACGGAACCTATAGTCATCAGTCTGGCACAGGTAATAGACAGGAAAGGCAGTGCATACCATTTACCAGAACCAACCCATTCTCCGCATCAACCTTAAGAACCTTGAGGTTCTGCACTGTGTTCTGCTCATTCCCCATATTTCCAGCCATTTTCTTCCCAGGATAAACCCTAGAGCCACCACCCTGACTGGGACCAGCTGAACCAAGCGAGCGATGCGTTAAACTAACACCGTGACTGCGATCCTGACCGCCAAACCCATGCCTTTTCATTACACCTGCAAACCCTTTGCCCTTCGTATTCGACCTCGCATCTACGTACTGGCCCTCTTGGAACCAGTCCGCATTGACAAGTTGTCCAACAGGCAGCAGGCCACTCTCATCCTTCACTCGGAACTCGTACACATGTCGCTTCGGTGAAACCCCTTGTTCCGAGAAATGGCCTAATAACGACTTTGTGACATTGTTCGGATGCTTCCAACCAGCGCCCATTTGCACAGCATAGTAGCCGTGTACGTCCACTGTCTTATGCGCGATGACCTGGACACGGTCAAGCTGCAGAACGGTACAAGAGATGCGCTTCCCTGTCTCGGGGTCGAAGATCGCGGTCATTCCCTTCTTTATCGCGATAGCTCCTGTGCGGGGCGGAAGTGTATTTGCTTTCCGCTCAAGGGCTGCGGCCGGCGACGACTTGAGGATGGGGAGTTCGGGGCTGTCATTGAATTTCGAGTGTTTTGGAGGGTTTAAAGAGCGGATGCCAAAAGCGCGGACGGAGACGGCATTCTGAGCGGGCGATTGCGGTATAATTGCACCAGTAGAGAAAGGCAGCTGTACCAGTCTTCTTGATAGGCGTGGAGGCATCGTGAGTTTTGTTGCGTAGTATAATTGCTTCGTTGGAGTGAATCGGGAGAAATTTCGGAAGGATGTTTGAAAGGCGGTGTGTTTATGCCACAAGATTTCAGGCAGAGATTGCACAGCTCGGAGTCGAAGGAATACACTTGAAATGCCCTATATTAAATATCAAGCCTTATAGACGGAAGTCGAACTTCAATCTCTGAACCTAAGCATTTGGGCACGGTGTGTACATTTGCTGGAGGAGAGGTCAATTCCGGCAAAGGGCACACGTTCTCCGAAACATCCGCCCTCATCACCATACCGAAGCTTACCTATATTTCTCTCTGCGTCATCTTTTACCTTGACATACTTCCCGACAATCATTTTCAATCTTGATATCTAATAAATTTCTTTGTTCTGTTCTTGATGAAATTATAGCTGCTGGCTTCATTTCTCCTTCCCTACTTAAAATATCCGCTCAACCCTCGGGGGCAGGAAAAGGTAAAAGTTACAAGCAGAAGGAACCGAAACACTTTAAAGCAACTACACTACACAATGTCTCACCGATTTCCACTCAGACCCTGGGCCCTACGAATGCTCAACTCAGATGCCGCCAGCTTCCGTCCATCGAACCCAACATCTCGCATGCTTCGCCGCCCAATATCACTCGCGCCCGCGCAGAGACAGCTTTTCAACAACCGGAAACAATTACCATCGCTGAGAAAGCTCCAGCAATTGCAATTGCAAAGTACAGCATTCCGAGGTCAAATCCGCCGGACCTTTCGTACCTACCGCCCCCGATTTAACACCAATAAATCGGTTGGACCCGGATACACATACCAAGCCCCCAACGCGACGCCATCGCTCTCGCAGCGCCTTAAGACTCTCTCTCGCGAATATGGATGGTCTGCGCTCTGGATCTATCTCTTCCTCTCGGCGCTTGACTTCCCGTTCTGCTTTGCGGCGGTGAAACTCCTTGGCGCGGATAAGATTGGGCATTATGAGCATGTTATTGTTGAGAGCGTCAAGGGTGCTATGAATAAGGTTTGGCCGGGAGCTTTTAGGGAGTCAGAGGAGCAGAGCGAGGACGAGGATGCCGAAGCTCAGGCTGGGGGAAAGAAGAAGGGATCGGTTGAGGAAGCCAGTATGTTCCCTTGTTCCCATGTCTATCAATTATTATTCTAAAGGTTGATACTGCCAGGTTTATGGACACAGCTTGCTCTAGCGTACGCTATTCACAAGAGCTTCATCTTTGTGCGCGTGCCGCTGACGGCGGCCATCACGCCGAAAGTCGTGAAGCAGCTCAGAAAATGGGGCTGGGATGTGGTCAAGGGCAAACCAAAGGCCAAGTAGTGGCAATGACGGCGGCAGATTAGCTCTTTGAATGACTTCCTTGGCCGACTTCCCACGACATATAGTACACCATATTCAATTTTTTTATTCGTTGCATAGCGTTGTGCAGCTAGATACTGAACGCACCCTCATATATTACATTCATTGTACATTAGTTAAATCTAGTCCCTCCGCTCTCGCTTTTTGTCACCTGTATCCGCCAAATAGGGGTTCATGATGTAGAAAAATTATGGAGATGAGAATAGAAAAGACTTGACCACGCATGACTCTCGACAGGTAAACCAACACGCAAAATGAGACACATGCTGCTGATGAAATGCGAAAAGCAGTGATGCAGCAAGCCTCCGATAACAGAAGAAAGAAAGACGCCAACCATTTGGCTCATAAGGGCCGTTTCTTGGATATAACGAAAAAAAATAAGAATGGCATAAAAGGTATCAGAACCAAGCCAGAATAGAGATTATAGGATATGAGTAGGCGTATGAAAGACGTTGCATCACATGTCAATCATGTCATTGAACCTCAGTATGCCGTTGGCCTTCATCAAGCCATTTACACCTTCGGGCATGCGGTATGCCAGTTCAGCCACGCCCATCGAGCCTGCAGCTGACAAAGCTTGAGTTTCCGGTTGTTCGGCTTCGTCGGAGGTGTCGGCTACAAGTACAAGGCCAAGTTCCTTGATAGTTGCTACCAGAGCTGGCACAACATTCTAGAGCAGCTCCATTAGTATCTGCGGCGGTCAAGAATTGACGGAAGTTTGTGTAAGCATACCAAAAGACTAGAACGGCATATCAGGCCCATAAAATTGTTGCTCTGTGCTACGCGGGCCGATTCCTTTATGGACATTGATGCTCGACCGCTGCTGTCAACGTCTGGGTGAGTGCCGGCATTGCGGGCCAAGTCACGAATTTGACCAAGGTCATTGCAAAGGAGAACGGGGTCTGATTATTAGTGATTGGTGAGCAGGTTACGGGGACTGGCTGCTTACAGTTCGGCTGTTTCCAATTCAGAGCAACGCATATGTTGGCGTTATAAGATGTGAAAACGACAGAACGCATGAATTCTGGATTCATATCGCGTGCGATGCGTGCATGGTCAAAAACAACCGTCAATATGGCGTCAGCGAACGTATTGACATCTGTCATAGACGTCATCTTCAACGCTTGCTCCTCAGCAGCTGATGGATAGAGAACAGAGAGATTGACATTCACGTCAACTGGAAGATTCTCGAAGACCTCACGCAATGATAAGAATGACGCCGCGAGCACTCGATGGGTCAGGGCCAAATCATCGGCAGCATGGGCCTGCAAGAATTGGTGTAATTCTGGTCGGTTCACATTCTTCTCACCGCCAACAGCTTGGAATTCGGAGAAGGTGAGATGGCAGATGGGCATATCGATGCCATAGTGTTTTACTGTGTACTGTGGGTGCACCACTGGGACTTTGTCTCTTGTGAGCTGTACAAAGAGCTGGACATGATCTCCGGACAAGCTCGACCCAGTGACTAGGCCGCTGTGGTCAGATTCGCCGGTGCTTGTGGCCTTCCAGTAAGTTGCGAAGTGCGTGATTTCAAGAGGATCCCCGTGGTACGGCTTGATGACTTGAAACCAGAAACGAAGCTGTCCAATGGCACGTAATCGGGGGTCGAAAAGGGGCAAACAACATGAGCCAGCGCTGGACTCCTCTGCCCCGAACACTGTCGGGAGGGCAACTGTTTTTGCGATCACCTTGGAGCCAAAAGTAGGGAAAATCTCAAAGTCGACGGTGAATGTTTGCAATGTGTCGACATGGAAGGAGATCATCCGGGCGTCTTCCTGAATGGGGAGCATCACAGTCCGCGGTATTAGTTCGGATAACTTCGAAGATATGGTCAATCGAGCAGCAGGGTAGCGCCCAGCTTGATCAAACGAAATGGAGCTACTGGGGTCGAATAATATTTGTACGAAAACCTTCTTGTCGAGGAAGTTATGCCCATAACGTCGCAACGGGATAATCGGCGGAGGGAGAGACAGATCCGGAATCCCATCCACCGTCTCCATGTCTTCTGCTTCTGCCGGAGTTTGCTCTTGCCAGGCAATAGTGGAACTCGGCTCTTGGAGCCTTAAGCCGTTCAAGATATCTAATGGTCGCTGCGATGGCTGTGACTCTGTATGATGAGACCAAAGCAGCAGCATGCATTCCAGATGACCTTCCCAGGCAGCGTAATACACCGCCGCCAGACCCTTCTCGTCCTTGACATCTGCATCCACGCCCAGCTCCAAAAGTGTCCGCAGGCAGTTAACGCAGCCTTCGCTAGCTGCGTGAAAAAGTGGAGTCCACTGGTACAACTTGTCTCTCTGGTTGAGATCAGCACCATGCCGTTTGAGCAGCAATAGAATGTCAGGGGATTGTGATGCGCGCGCCACCATGTGCTGAGGGTAGAGACCTTCCGCATCGGGAAGTAACCGAGCCTGTCGTTCTAAGAGCATCTTGACGATTGGAAGCGATCCATGCTGGCATGCCAGGTTGAGCGGAATATGGTCCGATTCAGACACCGGGTCGATGCGGGCATTATTGCGGAGAAGCTGCTCCGCGCAGTCAAGCTGGTTCTTGACAATGCTATGTATCAGAGGCGTGAAGTTGTCATGGTCCATAATGTCAACAGTGCTAGGATCTGTTGCCAACAGTTGTTGTACCATCCCCACACGGCCATGGATACAAGCATAGTGTAGTGGGATTCTTCCGTAAACATCGGTCCTAGATACCTGCACACCCGCCTCAAGACCAGCTTTAAGAACGAACTCGCGGCCAGATATGGCCGCCTCATGTAGACAGTTCCGCTCGTTAATATCATCCTCGGCGAAGATATCTACTAAACCAGTTTCGAGGAGGACAGCGAGGACATCGTCGGAATATTCACTGATTGCGGCTAGAAACGTGCGTGTGGCGCGCTCGCGCGAATCACGCGATTTCTGCAGTTTGTCTGCCCATTCGCGTAATGCATGCAGATTCCCTGAATTGGCAGATTGTAGAACTTGAAGGTCAAGGTCTTCTTCCTCGGACCCGAAAGCTTGGAAGGTAGTCGTGCGGTCGGTCGGTCGGGTCGTGTCGAACTGAATATTCTCTCCTTCCGCCCAAGCTTCAAGCTCTATACGAGCGGTGGTCGCCCGATCAGAAAGATCGCGCAACACATCCCGATTGAAACATGGTTGTACTTCAACGGCACGGTGGAGATATAATTCCTTCATGCGAGACTATTATAAATGTATGGTAAGCTGATTGGACGCGGAAGTTGGTCGGCGAGGAATATAGACCTTCGATGTTTTATCCCACTAGGTTACTCCGTTAGCGGAATCAACTCACAAAGGTCGTAACATATCCTTTCGACAAACCTTCTTGAGAATCTTGGACATGGCCGTCTCATTGATTTCGACGAATTGCTGCATGTTACAACGATGCATAAGAAAGGCTTCTTTCAGTCCGCATACGAACTCACCTGCAGTTTATTCAGGTCGCCATCGAATTGCTGAAAGCCTTCAAGGAGAGCGACAAGATTCGCCGGGGCTTTAGGTTTAGTCACCGTCCGCGACTGGACGACTCGCTTCTTATCGATCAAGGTTTTTAGCCGTTGGGAGAACTGTCGCCTTATGTCAGGTTTCTATGCAGCGGCCCTGGGCAGTGGGACAGACCTCGGCCTCCTTTTGTAAATAAAAAGCGTTGACTTTCTCAATCTCACGTTCCTGGTACGAAACTCAGAAAAGGTCCGAGCCACAGACACCTTTCACACCACGCCTTACCAGCCGGAAAAAGAAGACCTCCTTGTTCGCACGTAGTGCAGCCTGTGCTTCGGAAGCATTTTGAGAGATGGGCACAGAGCTCTGAGCGGGGATGGTCGGCGTTGCACTCAATTGCTTGATAAGCTAGTTTGTCCGACGTCAGCACCCGTGGTATACACGATCTCAGGATCCACTGCTGTTGACCTTCTTTAATGCCTTGTAATTCACGAAGCTGGCGGCGTACTCCGGCAGATCAAGCTGTCTGCGCTGGATTTGTTTGCCAAACTTCCTACAGTCCAGCAATCAATTTCTGGTAAGAGCGAGGCCTGTTTTTATATCATGGCCGGACCTCACGCATCTCTCAAAAGGGCGATACGTACATGTTGACAAATACGCCTCAAAGGTCGGGAACCCTTCACCGGCCCTTTGAGCAAAAAGCGAAGGCTTTGTCGCCCGGGGTATGACGAGATGCACGGGTACAGCCAAGCCCCGGAGCGTCAATTGCAAAGCTGTGGATAACCTAGGACTCAGGAAGAAATGTCTGCTAAAATGGGAAGAAATAAAGAAGAAGAAGAAATAGAAGAAGAGGAGGAGAAGAAATTAGTAGGTGAGCCAGGAAACCAAACTACCCCTCAGGAAGTGCTTTAACTGAGGGGAGGCAACAGAACAGATGAGCGCGCTGGAGTGGGGCAGACACAGATATGTCGTAGATAGAGCTGCCAGCAGGCTAATGAGAGAGTCGTTCAGTTGCCCTGGAGTGTGGAGTTCAGGCTAGGATGGTCAAATAATAAGGGCACCCAGCAGCTCCTAACCCCCTACAGAGTATACTCCTCTGTAGCACTGGTACTTAAGCACCTAATGAGGGTACTGGTTTGTACCGGAAAGTACGTAGAGTTCAGGACCTTCACGCAAGTGCAATAACCCAGAGCTTTCCAAACTTCCCCGTTTGTGATAGTTTGTTTTACAAGAAAGGTGGGTATAAATGCATGTTATACTCGTTAAGATCGATGCGGCGCGGGGCGATATATAGTCTGCTCTGACCTCGCCGGATTAAAGACACTTAGGTGAGGTACTGTTTTTTCTTTGCGCGTCAGCGGACATTTCATAGTGACAAAGGCCGGGTCACGGCGGGGAGCCATGGATGACACTCCTCAACGACATACCTAAATGGAAAGCGAATAGGAGATCACCAACAAAAGAGATTTGACACGGAGCGTAGAGAGGGTTAGACACAGTCGCTGAGAGTAATGTGTTCATGTCAAAAGACGGAAGGGCGAGCTGAAGGTGGAGAGCTCTGGGGGAGCTGGTTCCCGCCCAATCATGGCTGCAAACAAACCCACGTTTCCTGCCCCGCGGTCACGCTAAAACTGCAAGCCCTGGAGAACAACCCAACCAAAGCCGCGTCAATCACAACGTGCACTGCTCGAACAAGCCTAACGTATCACTGAATGCTTGGCTTATCAATCTTTCTCAGGTTAAGCATGCACTTGGTACTACACAAGTGCGATTCGACTCGATTCGGATGATGTCACCGGCCGGGATCCCTGCGCGAGAGCAGTATTTAATCAGCTCCGCAAGATCTCCGGGAGGTGGTTAAGGTCGTCTAAGATTGATGCTAACGGTTACAACACCTGAATCTTCCTGTAGCCTCATCTAGAAGCCCGACCACTGATAGGCTGTCCGGGCACCGCACTTTCTTACATGACTCCACAGGCAGCATGTGATTCACAGAGACGCCGTATCATTGAACCTATCGAATGCTACGAAGCCTGCTGCTTGGTTTCGCTATGAGTTTGAGTTTATCATTATGGATCCC
The DNA here is from genome assembly GCF_047715535.1 of Aspergillus foveolatus. Taxonomy (NCBI): domain Eukaryota; kingdom Fungi; phylum Ascomycota; class Eurotiomycetes; order Eurotiales; family Aspergillaceae; genus Aspergillus; species Aspergillus foveolatus. The sequence continues at coordinate 53,987 of NW_027396076.1, forward strand.
TAGCTAGGTGTAGACCTTTATGCACTCCTGGCCTTCCCTGAGAAGAGCAAATGCCCACAAAAAAAAAAAAGGCAAGATATCCAGACAAAGAAAGACGGAGAGTAAGTGAAGTAGAATGTCTGTTCAGGTATGGAAGAGATATTGAAGACAAACCAGAACTAAAGAGGTCCCGCACATGAGAATGAGCAGTCGTAAATGTACACCATAAATGAAGACAAGACCAAGATAGCGAGGGAACGAATAGGTGAAAGATAAAAGGCAAGAATGGCGATGAAAATTGGTATCACAAAAAAAAGGCAAAAAAAAAGAACTCGGCGAGTTCCATGTAGATAAATGAATAATCGACTCTCGCCTGATGATAACAATATTATGAAGGCTTAGGGCTCAGTGCTGCGCTAAATCCCCTCGCAACTCCATTCAGTGACAACCATGCTGGCGGACAAGAGTTGATATATAGATCCTTCAGCAAGTATATATAAGAAAGAAAAAAATGGTCAATCCATCTTCTCCTAGAAATTTTGCGCGATCCCAGCGTTTCCTTGTCGGGGAAATACAGATGGATTTTGGATCTGTGTGTTGCGGCGAGCTTGAACATCCCGAATCACTGGTTGGGCGCCATAGGGATCGTTATACCCTCCATATTGCTGTTGCACATCGGCATAATCATAGTATGGGCCGCCAGGGTGGTTGGCTGACAGATTACTTTCTTCTGAGATATCCGAGTGATTACCCGCAGAATACGCAGATGAGGCATTAGATGGGCCTCGATTGATATCAGTATGGCGCTGATTGGAGGTAGCAGCAGTGACAGGAGCAGCGCCCAAAATTCCGTAGGGTTCAGTCTCGCCAAGCGGACCATGCCCTTCGTATTGGATGGTGCCATCGCTGGGAGTAGCAGTGTGATGGTAACCTGGTTGACTGCTAGCTTCAGACATTGCTAGACCAACACCAGCACTGCTTGAGAGGTTTGTCGAAGCTTTGCGGCCGGCTGAAGTTGTCCCCCACCCACGGTAACCAGCATTATCATCCGCAGAGCCACCCATTACTGCGGGTAGTGTTGGGTCACCGTTTGGGTTAAACCCGTACTCCTCGACTTCTTTTCTGCGTTCCTCTTCCGCCACCTTCTTTGCTTTGTGTCTTCTCCAGAGCCACAGGCCTACCAGGACAAGAATAGCGACCGAGACAACAGGGACAACCACCGCTACAGCAATAGTGCCACCTGCCGAGAGTCCAGAGTCGCTGTCGCCTGTCTCCGTTGCTGAAGCAGCGGATGAGGAATCGATGGTTGAAGATGCGCCTCCATCGCCCGTAGTCGTAGGTCCGGTTGGTGTGCCGGTTATGGTGATAGTGGTTGTGGTTGTTCCCGTGGTGATCTCTGTTGTGGTGGTTGTTGGCTCAACAGTATCATCGGATGAAGTTGGGTCGGTAGTTGTGCTTGTGGTTTCAGTAGTAGTGGTGGTGGTGTCATCAGTAGTAGTGGTAGTAGTACTACTACTAGTACTGGTAGGGGCAGAAGAAGTCTCGGAGGATGTAGAAGTCACTGTAGGCTCTGTAGTTTCTGAGGTGCTTGTTGAGGTAGGTGACTCTGTAATTGAAGTTGAGGTTTCAGCTGTAGAAGACGACTCGGATTCGGTGGACGTAGATGTAGACGTCTGGGAAGTCTCAGTTGAATCGGCATCGGAGGTCGTGGTCGGTGAAGGTTCTGTATCAGCCGTGGTGCTCGGCGCTGGGTTGGGAACGCTCTGACTCATGGTGGATGAACGCAAGAGCAACTCCCGTTGCCCAATACGTTTTGATAATCTGTCCACTGTCCTGAGTTTGAATTACACTATCAAAAGTACAACTCCGGATCCTAAACCTCGAAAATCGTACTATATCTCAAACTGAAACGTAGCGTGACAATTGAGTGATTGTCCGGAGAATAGCCACAGAGCAGATACCCAAAACCAAGACAGTTCCCGAACCTAGGTAGGGCTGCAAGGCTCTCATCAGCCTTCGATAACTTATGGAGAAAGATTGCGATAGATAACGAAAGGAAACCAAAGAATTATTTCGGACGGTATTGACGCGCAAAAGGTCGTCAATTGCTTTCGCGGGCCGAGCGAGACGAAGTGCTGATGTCGAAGGCAATTTGGCTGACGGGACGGCCAGGGGCGAACTTGACAGAAGAGTCTCGTTCCGAACACGCCAGTTGAAATGGTTCGAGCCTCACGTAGATGATGTGATTAGTCTCATATTAAACAACAAAGACTTCAATTAACGGTTGGGAGAAGGGACGAAAGAAGGGATCAAGACCGAAGAGGCAAAGGAACGAAGAAAGAGACTGGGAGGCTGAGAAGAGGAATGAGTGAGATTGAGATTGAACTTGAGCGGGTGGAAGGAAAGTGGAGATGCGAGTCGTCTCCAAGAAAAGAACGGCAGTCCCAAGCCTGTAATAATAATAACAGAGTAATACTCTTGTATGATGGTGGGCCCAGGCACCGCTTCCGTACATTTTATTCTTAGCAACAGCGCGCCATTCGTTGCTGCAACGCTTCGTATTACCCAAGTTGCTATTCCTCTGATTAGTGCAGCGCAGAATTAAACCAACCATGCAGCAGGTAAAAGTTGGGCAGTTCAATTTTGAACGGTGCTGCATGGCTTCACGATTATAAAAGACTGCGTTCTGCCTAGAAATCTCCGTCGCGCCCGCTGGAAGCCAGCAGCCGAGCTCTCTGTCTTTAGTGACACGGTCGGAAATCAGGGCACGGTTTTCCAGTGTCTACAGCAACACTGCATTACGCGAACGGAAATATCCACATCGTACAATCATCCTTGATATCCATTATGTCGCTGGTTGCAGACTTACAGTGTTGAATGTCCTGTAGCTTATATTAAAATGACGGCTTACCATGGAGCAATGAGACCTTGGTTCACAAACCGCAACCAGGCGATGCCCTACCGGATCGGGGGGCCCATTTTCGAAACTCACATAAGCTTCGTCTATTGCTTGTCATTGAAATACATGACTGTCATACCGTTTTAACCTCATATAATTAATGTTGGATCATCGAGAAGGACCCTCTCGACTTGGAAGCCCGTCATGAGTGTGCCAGGTGAGCCCACATGCCAGAGCAGAGAAGATAACAGGGCGGAAGGAATCAAGGTTCATGAAACCGGCGGTTCAGAGTGTTCCAGAGCGCGAAAACCACACTCATCCACGAGCCTGATACCATGTTGAGGTGTCCCAAGAGATCCGTCCGAATTTGTGCCAAAGAAACCCACCGCTTTCCATCAGATCCATGGATCCAGGCTTAGCCTGTCCCTGGTGAAAACCCCAGCACAGAGTACCCTTTCGTTCACCACGAAACCAAGTGTCTCATATAAATTGTTGCCACCGGAGGTCGCCCATCACTGTTAAAGGGAAAAGAACATTGATTGTGGTAGGGAGGCGCCAATTCCTTCAAATAAAAAAAAGCCAAAAACAAATAACAAAGCAAAAACAAACAAAAAAAAGCCCGAAGGAACCAGGATTGGACAATATGTGTTTCTCGCACCAGAAATAGCAATAATGTGCGGTTTAAATCCGACTCCTGACAGAAGAGATACAACGGCGAAATATACAGCAAACTCCAGCCTCTTGTATGCTATGTACACGATGGGCATGTTTAGCCCAAATCAAATCTCACGAGAAGACCAACAGCAGATTGAACTCAAGAACTCAGTAGTACAAATCATAACATGGTAGTTGAACTCCAGAACGGAGACAGAAATCGTTACAAGGTTTCAACGTCTATTGCCGCATATCCCATTTAGGACGAAGGTTCGATATCAAATCATCCTTGGTACCAACAGTTTCTGGGGGCAGTCGGCTGACACGGTACGCACCATTGCGGATGTTCTGCAAATGGGCTGCTGAGACCCCGGTTCGCGTACTGCGGATGCTACCCGCATCACTTGCAGCGTCTTGGGTCTTGAAACGAGGAGGAGGAGCAAAATCCAGATTGCCGAAAGCGCCTGACTTTCGTAGTGCGTGTCTACCAACGGTTAGTTTAAACAGAATTGAAAGGGAGCGGTGAACTTACGGGCTGGGCATAGGTGCTAAATCGTCGAACACCGACACAAGGGGAGTGTGAGCTCGGACCGTAGGGCTGTAGGGCCGTACTCCTCCAAGAGGAGTCTCCGGGCGCCCATCTCTTTGGTCTTTGAAGCTTGAACCAGGAGCGAAGTCGATAGCCGTCATGATGGAATCATCTTTCAAGAGATGAGGGGAAGGAAGTATGTTAAGAGGAGCTGGTGGGGGAGCTGGCCGACGCGGAGCTCTAGGGCCAGGAAGTCGGTTCGAGGCTGAAGAAAATGCACGCGGACCGGGAGGCTGAAACCTGTCGCTATATCCACCGATCGAGCCCGACGCCATATGGTGGGCTGCGCCCTGGAACCGAGGAGGAGCGCGTGGAGGGGGAGTCATAGCGCGACGAGTCATTGGTTCAGCATATGGTGCTGGTACTGCGTCATAGTATTCTCCGGTAACTGAATCATAGACGTAGTCGTCATCATGTGGGTAGTAATCAGCCCCATAGTCTCCGTAGTAAGTCTCTCGTTGTCCTGCCTTGCTCTCGTCAAAGTATTCCTTGTAGAATGATCGAATACGATTAGCACGCTGCTCAGGGTTATCAGACGGATCCTCTGGCGGCAAGGGGCGTAGTCCCATTGTCAGACGGCGGGTATCACGGCGAGGGTCGAGATTCAGGTTAGATGATTGCGGTGGCTCCTTGGGCATCGCAGGCTTAGGCACTTGATCGGGACTTTCCTCATGTGGAGTGGAGCCAATGCCTGCCGTCTGGACATTCACAGCCGGAACAGCTGGACCGGATGTCCCCTGATTTCCGTAGTCACTATCGACATCGCTCGAGGGGAGAGAAATCCTTGGCATCGCAATTGGCGTGTCATGTGAAGGGCTGTGATCGGGCCCATCATGAGTAGCAGGCGTATCCTGTAACGGCAAGTCGAACTGATGTTCAGGAGGGGAATTCAAGTGAGACGATATGCGTCTGGGAGCGTTTGCTTCTCTGCCAGTCTCCGTCGTGGATTCGTTGATTGATTTAAAGCCCGATACATGGACGGGACTGGGACTCCTGGGCAGGTTCAATTCAAAGCCGGCGTCCTGCACTTGGGGTTGAGCCCGCCCAGGGGTTGGCTCAGGAGGGTTGTAAAGAGGCGGAGACGAGCGCGAGATTCTCTGAGCATTACCCAATAACCCTTGATTCATTTCATCCCCAAATGCTCCTCTCCGTGTTGAACCTGCAACGCTTGCAGCATCGTCATGACCTCTTCTCTGCGACCGGATGGACTGAGCGTCGGCTGAGAAATATGTGTGTGCGTGTCGGTACTTGTCATCATCGGCCAAGATTGTTCGGGGTAATGAATTTAGCGAATCCTTTGAGCCACGTATGCTAGGCGGTAGCATATAAGGACTAGGTCCTATGTCCAGAGAGATACCCTTCATGTGATTAGACCCTTTTTCTTGCATCCCAGATTTACCGCCGCTCGGAGCCAGATCCATTCCAAAATCAAGAGACTTGTGCTTATCATTGGCGTCCTCATTGCGGAGTTTCTTCACATTTCGTCGATGTAAAAATACTAAAACTATGATCGCACAGACAATGGGAATGCTAGTTCACATTAGCGATGCCCGATGAGAGACAAGAGAACATACACTGCTCCTAGCACGACAGGTAGCGTTGTATTGCTCGCGGTACTTGTATTCTTCTCGCATCGGGCCGAGTTGTCTCCAGGCGAGCACGTTTCCACTCGACCAGAATCCGTCGTGGGCATTGGTTCTCTTTTTACTACAGTCGGAGCTTCGGGCATGAGTAGGTACGGCGGTCGGTTGCGCGGCATGACTGCTGGCTCGACAGGTGCAAAACGGGCTCCCAAGTACTTGCCATGGCGATGTTGGTGCTGTTGATGCCGGTGCATGGTCGCCTAGCTTCTGATTGCACGACTTTCGAACTCAATCATTCAAGTGATTAGATGTCAACGGGTGAGCAATTTGAACCCCGGATCATTAATCTGAACGTCCGTGTAAACTGGATTTGGGCGAGTCTTGCTGTGCCATGCAAAAGCTGTTCAAGAACGAAATGGAGGGTTGACCAGATAAGCTGGAGGCAGAAAATAAGATCGACGCGTGCTAGTTTCGACAGTTGGGTAAGGAGTGAACGGAACGAGGTCCAAAGTGAGTGGCGGCCAGCGGCCAGGTGCGATGAAAAGAATGGCTGGATATCGCTACCGCGATATCCGAGACGTCCAGGAAAGAGCGACTGGTAAATAAGGAAGCGGATGAGAGATAGAAGGAAGAGAAAGGACCGGCAGGAGAGGGAAGAGGAGGCAAGAGGGCAGGGCCCCATTGGGGGGCTAGCCTGGTATACTAGTACGAGTTGCGACTCGGTAGCGGTCTAGAAGGGGGCCCCCGTTTGTGTGAAGGAGATTAATTACGCCTGCTACTTGTTGATGACCGACGCTTGTGGGGGCCGCAGATTGTGTCTTCCTCCTGTATCAGAGTTAGGTAAGGACCATGTACTCCTGCGTATCTCTTGTCTCTCTCTCGCCAGTTTCGATATATGTTCTGATTGGCTTGTTTAGACGGCAGTCAGGGTTCAGGCTCCTCAGCTCTTTCTCTGGAAGGGAGGCTTAGAGCCGTTTGTTCAAACTTCGGCTTCTAAAACTGTTGCCCCTGAGCCGGCGACCGGACAATAATAACATTGGGCCCACCTTCCCTCTGTGTGGGCAGCTATCTTGAAGAGCTGGTAAACACAGGACTGAAAGTACAAATTGGTATTTTCAAAAGTGTAATCTATACGTCCCATGAACATCCACGAGGCTGTAGCATTTTTCTTCTGTACAATTCGACTCCTACATGCAGTCCATTAAAATTGAGAAGAGGCAAAGGCGCCAGAATCCCAGACTGGGTCCCGTCCCCTGACGGCTGAGCTCCGAAAAGCGTTTAGCGCCAGGTACCAAGCCAATAACAGGGAGATCTACTAGTACGGCTGTACGGTATTATTCTTCCATTTCTGGTCTTGACTACGAAGCCATTTTCTACCTATTTACATTGTATTAGAGTATCAAGAATTCGACAAGGTGCGTATATCGCTAGTCAAAGGATATGGCTCAGTCCAGGGGTATGAATATGAGCAGCTGGATAAAACTGTCGCGTGCGGCGTCTTCGTCGTTAGTATTATTTATTTCGATGCAATCCAATCAAACCTGAGACACTGGCGCCCCGCTTCTTGTTGGTCAAGAAGACTTGTGCCAAGTTCTTGGCTTCCATCTACTCGAGTACTCTCTAGATAAAGCCACTGCAAGCAGCGTTCCTTGTGTCGAGAAGTCGTTATGGGTTCTCTATCATTTTTATCTAACCAAAAACACCCTCTGGACTGGTGGACACCAGACAATCACAACCCCGCTGAGTATGCACAACTCTAAGACGTTAATTGTGCTACTGGACCTAAGCGTGTGAATTCCAAGATTGGCGCTACGGTATCTCGCTCTGTAACGAGGTAGCAGTCGTTTCCAAGACAAGATGTGGCTAGTGTCATCTCCTAGGACTATCCCGATGCAATGGCACAGAGTAGTGCCACACAATGGCTGGACATCTATGATTATATATATTCGTGGGGTGATACTCGTAGATAAGCTACCCTGTCCCCCTCTCAATATCAGTGAATGACATCAGACATCTCGTCAACCTCCAGAAAAGCAGCTAATTGATGATCAGGTTATGACCGCATCAAGTAGATATGAACCGAATCCGACAGAAGGTTACTGGTGGTCTAATACAGCCGATAACGCCTCGCCAGCAGTGATTATCGCCCTGTGATATCGGCATTTGCCCTGGACTGTTCCCAAAGAAATACACCTGGGTACCTAGGTACATTTCACTCGACAGCAGCACGAACCTAACCGAGAGCGGTTGACATAGGAACTTTGTAGTTCCTACTAGTAGACTCGGGCTCCATCTTCGATCTATGAAATGATGCCCAAGTAGACGCTAAGTGGCCCTTTTGACCAGAAATTAGGAGATAGTCGAGGGCTAATTCCGTAAAGGCAAAGCTAAAACGTGAATTTTTTTGGGCCCGGCAACATATCCGAAGAGCTGCCTACTAAGTAGTATGTATAACTAACCATTGAATAGCCACGAGCCGCTGTTTTTTTTATTTTTTTTTTTTGTTCATTTTTATGTTATCCTACCGCTCTCTCGCTTGTTCTTAACTGATCTGCTGCGAGTTGATCTATGAGTTCATCTGTCATGCATACTACGACGACGGGGGAAAATGATGACTCCTTTCCCAATGATCAGAGTTCGGATAGTGGCAGTCAAATTGATCGCATCGATTCATATTCATCCTCTGATACTTCATCGAGCGATGACGATGTCGAACGCATGTCGCGAACGCAGACCGCGCAGACTCAACCTGGCTATGGTCTAGAGCGCCATCCTACAGCCCTCAGTCGGATCGCAACACAGCGAAGTCAGCACAGCGCAACAGTTGGATCACTCAGGTCGCGACAATCCAAGAAGCCTTTGCCCGAATTTGGAGCAGGCAAGCCGTATCCGCCTCCGCTTCCAGACAAAGAGGAGTATGTGGTAGAATTCGTTGGACCGGACGACCCTCTACACCCGCAGAACTGGCCTACTAAAAAGAAGTAAGTTATTTATAAATCCGTAGTTGCTTAATGATTGACAGCGTATTAGGTTCCTTGTCTCGGTATTGCTAGCATTCACGACATTTAATTCTACATTCACAAGTAGTATTTTTTCTTCCGCGAATTCTGTAGTGTCCGCAAAGTTCAATGTATCAACCGAGGTTGGCACTCTGGGCATGTCTTTATATGTTCTCGGCTTCGCTTTTGGTCCTACCCTCTTCTCCCCGCTGTCAGAGCTGTTTGGCCGCCGATTGCCCATCCTTATCGGTGTCTTCGGGTTCACGGTCTTCCAATTCGGCGTCGCTACGGCCGAGAATCTCCAAACCGTCATCATCTGCCGTTTTTTTGGAGGATTTTTTGGAGCGTGTCCTATCGCTGTAGTGGCAGCTGTGTTTTCCGACATCTATGACAATCGTCACCGTGGTCTTGCAATTACGATATTTACCATGATGGTCTTTACGGGTCCGCTTTTTGCTCCGTTCATTGGGGGTTTTATCGTGGATAGTGACCTAGGCTGGCGATGGACAGAATATCTCGCGGGGATATTAGGGGCCACTACATTCGTATTGGACTTGTTCTTCGTCCATGAGACATACCCTCCAATTGTCCTGATCAGAAAAGCCGAAGAGCTGCGCCGGAGAACGAAGAACTGGGGCATCCATGCGAAGCAAGAGGAAGTCGAGATTGACCTGGCCGAGTTGATTGCGAAGAATTTCAGCCGCCCCGTGCGGATCCTGTTCAGTGAGCCAGTCCTGCTCCTACTAAGTATCTACATGGCCTTTCTATACGGCTTGCTCTACCTTTTCATGACGGCATATCCTATTGTTTTCCAGCGAATACACGGGTTCAACAAGGGTGTTGGTGGGCTACCTTATTTCGGCCTTATCCTGGGCGAGTTCCTTGGAGGGTTCTTCATCATTGCAATGCAACCCTGGTACAACAGAAAGTTGAGCGCGAATGGCGATATCCCAATTCCCGAATGGAGATTGCCACCAGCCATCATTGGCGGCATGGCTTTCGCCGCCGGGCTTTTCTGGTTCGGCTGGACTGGATATACCGGCAATATAAATTGGATCGTTCCTACGGTATCAGGAGTTCTCACCGGGTTCGGCTTACTATGCATCTTCCTTCAGTGTCTCAACTATATCATTGATACCTATCTTGTTTTGTGAGCCCTTCCATGTTGCATCGTGACCATATGTCTAACGATATTCCAGCGCCGCATCTGCTTTAGCCGCAAACAGTATCCTCCGTTCCATTGCTGGTGCAGGATTTCCCCTGTTTGCTCCTTACATGGTAAGGCAGACTCTCTTTGGCAAAGCACCGCGACGCTAACCGATTTACCCTGTAGTTTGATGCCATTGGCGTCAACTGGACGGGAACTCTCCTCGGTTGCGTGGCTGCCGTCCTCATGCCCATTCCCCTCCTTTTCTATCTCTACGGCCATAGAATCCGTTCTAAGAGCAGGTTCGCCGCCGAATATACCACCATCGCTAAGGCCAACACCACTGCTGCCGAGGGTTAGTTACCAAGAAGAAAAGGGACCTATAGCCCGCTCTAACAGCGCCGCTAAAACCGGAATTTTCATAAAAACGTGACTTTTCCCGCATAAACATGTTCGACTATCCGATTGACAATTCAATGCCGGAATTACAAAGTATAGAGTGAGTCAGGATGAGGACTCCTTTTTTTCATGTTTTTCTGGTTTCTATGGAATATTCTTTTTGCATAAAATGCGTCTTTGGACAGAGATACCCGACTGTTTTTGATTCACTTTCAACTGCGAGCGCTGATTTCTGCAATTTTCGGCGTCTAATCTGAGGATTATCTATTGAACAGACATTTTGGATATGCGTGCTCAGTTATAAAATACTGCCTTTTTTCCACTGCTGACACCTAAGCAGTATGGCTCTTCACAGCTACCGCTCGATCTGGTTTGAACTAACTGATCTCTGTATGGATTGTTCAAGCGATTTTGCACCAGGTACGATACATAATCGTTCGTCAAGAATGCTGTTTATTCTTTTATCCTTACTTTTATCTCATGTACCATTAAACCTGATATCCGTAGCGTCCACAATGCACTGTTTATGACAAAATGGAAAAGAGTGTAATAACACCAACGAGGCAAAACATGCACAAGATCCTCCCAAAGTACTTAAGACAAGCCCACGAGGGACGGTGGATATACACCAACACGATTGGTTGTACAAAAAAACCTGTTTGAGTGGAAGGAAAAGAACCACTGGAAAGAAACTAGCTCAGTCTGCAAGCTAGCTCAAAACTGAGAACGAGAAGAATCCTCGAAAGGAAAATCGGCGAAGGGAAAGGCATTTCAATTAGGTGCTGTCGATAATGTCGTCCCATAGTTCGGATGAGTCATTAAACTTTTGTAGGTTGTACATTTAGACGGTGGGAAGGGTATAAAGCTGGTTGTATCGAGTAAAACGTGAAAATCCAAACGCCTCAGCTAATGCAGGAGGTCTCAAAGTTCGAGATATCATCATGCGAAGGAGTTTCGAAAATGCGACTGAATGGTGGATGTGATGGATGCGTGTTTTCTTCGGAACCGTTTGCAACCCCTTCTGCCTTTCGAACCACTTCCTTCAACGCTCGGGTCACCACGCCGGCACGGACAACAAGGTCACGGAGAGACTGCGTATCGAATGGAAGTTTTTTTGACCGTGGGAGGTGGGTGTGAATACTTGTGGGGTTCTGGGTAAGGCGTTGCTGATAGATCAGATCAAGCACGGAGTTTGCTTTGGTGGAGAATACTGTCTGCTCCGGTCCCGGAGATGTGGTCGGACGGAGGCTAGAGTTTTCTGAAAGCGAGGCCCTCCACGAATCTCCACTAACACGTTTCCAAGGGTCATTTGTCTGGGAGGATTCGCCTTCAGACTCATCAAAGCTAAAAGTTAGTGATGATGGCGACCTGGGAGGTGATTCATTGTGGTCGTCATCGTCGAGGGTTGCTAGATCAACGATCCCTTCAGCTTCTTTCCAAAGTTCATTTGACGGACCCCGAACAATGTCCAGAAAGCTGGCTTGATGCCTCAAGCGCTTCAATTCTTCCACCAGCAGAGTTAGCTCTTGAACCTGACCATATTGGCCGTGGAGACTAGCTTGACGTTCCATGATCGCTTGAGGTACTACCACGCTCCGACGACTAACATTCTTGTTTGGGTTGATGTTCTCACTCATGGCATTCTCGTCCTTGTCCTTGTCCTCGAACTCGAAGTCACTGTCCCAGTCTTCACTGACACCTTTACTACCCAAGCCCCAGGTCCCGAATTTTCCGGAAGATTGCCTTGACTCGTTTGGCATAGCGGGCTCCCTTGCAACAGGAACACTTTGGCTACGGTAATGAAGGGTACTGGGCGGTTTTCGTCCGGTTGCTCGACTGCCACGCATGCCTGGGACATGTTTTCCGTGAACGGTGCGTGGGCGACCGTCAGGTCCGGACCCCTCACGATCAGGCCTTGGATGTTCAGACCAGTCGAAGATGTTCATCTTCGGCAATGTTTCATGGACTTCTCCGGTCACTCCGCCTGACCCATGAACGTCTCGCTGATGTTGGCCGCTGGAGGTATCCAGGGATAGCGCGCCAACCTGAGGTCTAACAGGGCGGATGGTTTTATCTCCAGGTAATGAGGCGACCATACTTTTTGAGTCATCGTCGTCGCTCAAGTCAGATGGGAAGGACAGTTCGCTATCTGCTTCATGAGCATTCTTGATGATTTGTGTTACCGGCGTGAAGGAGGCCACGATTGTTCTTCTTTCCTCCTCAGAACTAAGTGACTTTATTGGTGCAGAGAGGAGAACGCTAGATGGATTCATATCGTTCGAACCAGCGGATGGATCAATTGTGTTCCCAGGAGGAATTTTTCTGTCAAAGATGGTCTCGATTCGAGGTGATTGGAAACAAAAACTGTCGGTGGTAAAATGAGTGCGTATTGAGTCGAAAGCAGTATCGCTCATAAAGTCAGTTTCGTCCTCCTCACCAGAAGTGAAGACCCGGGTATCATCGGAGCCTAAGACGGTTGATGCTGGGTCTGAAGCAGCGATAGAATGGCGCTTAGGGCGCGGGCGAATTGAGCTGTACAGTGAAGATAGGGCTGACCCGTCTGCCGAGGCGTCCTGTCCGATATCCCGGTATTCTTTGCGGTACGACGAAAGAATCCGCGACTGCGGCCCCATAATCCCTGAAGTGTACAAAGATGAAAGCCCACCGTTTGCGGGATTGGTTGACGGTCGCCTGAAGACATTTGGGTCGGTAATGTTACGCCTTTCGGGTGCTCGTGGTGAGACCCAGATAGCTCCTTCCACATTTGATTGCTCAGGTAAAGGGGTCGATGCTGCCCTCCTTTTCGGCCCCGTAAATGAGCCATTGCGTAACACCCTAATATCTAATGGCCCTGCAGATTCTCCAGGTGATTTTGGACGCACCTCCTCAAAGGGCAATTGACAAGCATCTGTTTCAGCTAAGTGTGTCTTTGAACCAGATGGCGCTTGTTCGAACGGATTGCGAAACTCAACGGGTTGAGTTGTAGGCCTTTCCGGTACAGCTTTCACCGCACCATCCTTTTTTATGATCGATGTCGCTAGAATAAGGGCCGGAGCAGCATCAGATTGTGGAAGGATTCGTCGCACTGCTGTCTCTCGAGGCTTTGTTGATGTTGAAAACCTGCGATCCAGTCGCTCGGAAGATGGGTCAGGTTTCGGTACCAAGTAAGGTCGCCAGGGGTCGTTTTCCGATGGAGCATTGTGGCAAGGAGGCTCTGCAAGAGGACCGAGCGCCAAACTGGGTTCGAAACTCAAGCTATGGGTGGCCTTGTGACTGAAAATCTCAGATCGCTGGTAACTCGTTACAGGTCTGCGTAGCGCGCTAGATGTTGGTGAAGAGATGGTATGTGCGAAGAAAGGGCTCGCATTCGAATGCTGGGATTTTGGTCGTTTGACAAGTTTATTGGGTACCCTGCGTTGACTGGACGGACGTGGGAAAGCTGGACTGGCTGGTTCCGGAAACGATGGGGTGTCCGGACTCTGGAGTGAGAGCCGCTTATCTGGTTGGAACGACAGCCGCCGAAGCCAGGAAGAAGACGGTCGTCGGATATGCGACGGACTCGGCAGATTTTCCTTAGTTTGTATCGGTGGGATGGTCAAGGTTTGACCACGCCGACGTAGTCTTATACCTGCAAATGATGTTTTCCTGGGTATATTTTCGCCTTCGACTTGGTCTTCGCGGGAAGCAGCATTCTCTCGAGATTCTGGAAAGCTAGGGTTAACGGGAGATTGTGTTTCCGTTGTCGCAAATGTCCTCGAGAGTCCTGCGTCGAATGAGGGGACTGTATCGGAATCTAGTAAGGGAGCGCTTTGTGTATTTGCCGGCTCTTGAGATGGTGTCCGTTCGACGCGACCGAGCGCAAAGCCGGTGGCAGCGATACCGACAGTGCTAATCGCACAGAGCTAGACGTGAAATCAGCGACCCAGCGACTTAAAATATGCACAGTAAAAATAGTGATTTGCGAGTTGAACCAGTGAAAAGCAGGCGAGAATTGAAACGGGCGGGTAGGGCGCAGCCCATTGAGGGTCTTGAACACGGTTCTGAAGAATGCAAAGCAGGTAACTCACCGTTGATACATGTTCCATTCTCAGAGAAAGCTGAGAACAGTATCAGGTACCATGGAGCTTAGATTAGGGACATCGATAAAACGTGGAGGAGTTGACATCCCATCTGCATTGTCATCCACGAAGCTCAGGTGGCTGGACACATCAGACAGTTTCGCGGCCGATGAGACTGGAGGCGATCGGCTTTCCAAACGAACAACAAAAGCAGGAATATTCAAATGAGATCGTTAAGAGCTGCAGAAATGACCGAGTGGCTTCTTTTGGGGTTCGAGGAGTGTTGCGAAAGTGACGTGCTCTGGGATGGGGTTTGTAGTAGGCCGGAGCTTGGATAGGCGAAAGGAATGGAGAAAGATCGGAAGCAAACGCCAGGTACTGTAGAAGGAATGAGAGGGGAGAGGTGACAATGACACCAAGAAGGCCGGAAAGAGAGTCTTGGGGGTCTCTCAGACCCTTTTTCTGACCCTGGCGGCACGCAAGAAGGAGAGAAGGAAGAGAAGAAGAAAGCGACAGTTAAGGTGTCAGCTGGAGTCGAGGAAGCGGCAGAAGCATAGAAGAAGGAATCGATATCAAATCAACAAAGCCGCAGGGTGGGACTCTGGTCTGGCCTAGTACCGGGATGGCCAGTCTAAGAGTCTAAGAGTGATAGAGGAATGGAGCACGCTAGGAGTGTCCACCCCCAGCCAAAGCACTCGATCTCGTTCTTCTCGGTGATGCTCTGCCGGTGTTTTGACAGCAGTCCAATTATTGGCAAACAAGGTGCTGTTGATTACTCTACTATTACTATTCTATGGTTTAGGATTATCGACTTTTGACTACCGAGGAACTGCGATGGCTTGGTGGTTTATTTTCCGTGCAGACAGGGCGATCGCTGAACCTCTGATAAAGCTCCCTCGATCAATATGTAAACAAATAAATACTCTAGGAGGTATTCCGCGAGATCTCCATCCTTGCTGGGTTAGCAAAGATTGCTTGACTCAGGGCAGGATGTGATTCCTCATTTCCCATGCATGGGCCGTTGAATGCGGGACTGCAACAGCAATAAGAATTTCGAGTCTAGCGTGCACGATGTTGTTGCGACGTATCGTAGATCGGAGGGATGGGAAAAAACAGGGATTGCCTTGCTGAACAAGTGCGAGGATGAAACCAGGGCGCCACAGGGAGTGTTCAGCTCACCTTTTCCTTCTCGACATCCCTTTCCGCCCATTGGCCCAGAACAAATTCTCGCCATGCGGGCACTGTCTGCTTGAGTTGAGTATTGGCTATAATTGATTCCTTGTCTATGGGCTACTGACGCCAATTGTGCAGGTAAACAATGGGTGTTTTCGATACTGCTCGTCTTGGACATACGAGGTTACAATGTACACGTTGTCCGAACTCGGCCAAGTACCGCAACACCAAATGCCTATGCCCCCGTCACCGTGAATCGTGATTGTGATTATTATGGGGCATGGGCGGGATATTATTCCAAGGAGCGAACGACTCACCGAAGCCGGGCCAGATCTCCACTCCTTGATCTCACTTTCACCCGGCTGGCTGAACTTGTAGGCTGCTCCAGCCTCCAGCCTCCGGTCTCCAGTGACCAGCCGCAAAGAGAGATCTCGCATGTGGACGATCGCATTTCAGGAACGGGTCCCTAGCCGTGAATTATGTTTTGGTTCTCGATCACCAACCGGTTCACGGGACAAGGAACAACGGGAGGCTTCCAAGGATTTCCAAGCGTTGGTGCCCTGGTAACGTTTCCTCAACACATAATACATATGCTGCTTGCCCTCATATCGGCAGATCTGTTACTCGAGATCGAGCCATGTGCGCGCTCGGCCTGTGCCAACTATCAACTGCCGAAAGAACGGGCTACGCGCTGCGCGGTAAATCTGTGCGGTGCGACAAGAGCCCGGTGCCCAGCAAAATCACAATAATAACGTCGGAGAAAAATCGTGAGTATGTGGCAGCAATACAAGACCTCATTTAGACTTCATTATTTCCGGCCGCGGCATCGATCCAGTGTTCAATCCACAGGTAACGTCATTATGACGTTAAATTATCTTGGATACCGAATTGACCGTCCAGAGTCCCAACAACGGCTTCGGATAAACATACGGTGTAGTTTTGCTCCGAGCGATAAATATCAGAAACAAAGCCATCCTCGCTGTTTCCAGGCTCGTGGGACAGAGTAGTAGATGGAGCACGGAGTACTACATACAGAAAATGGTGTGCTTTGTTCAGCTTAGTCTTGTCCTTCAGCAGCGCTCCTTATACATAGCTCTTCGCCAATCAACACACTGAGCGATCGCAACTTCTCGTCTCCTTGGCAAAAGTAACGCCAGCAAGTTGCACAGCCTCGCAAGGCGTCCAGACGGCCGAAGCCTCTATCATTGGCCATTTCGACGTGAAGCTGAATTTGTTGCTGCTGTCATTGTCAAGACCTCTCTAGCCTACTTCGTGCTTCTAGTAGAGTTTACTTCAGTGTTTCCAAACATCCTTACTGAAAGCCCTGGGCTCGGAGCGCGCCCTGAAACATTCTCGATGAAGCTTTAGAGATGCTCCCTTTGCCTCAATGGTCTGATTCTACAAGGCGGGAGACTGCGACATCGAATCGAAGAACTGAGACATGGGTGTTTGATCCTTTCACACCCTGCGATCGGGCGGCCGCTTTGGCGTTTGACACCAAACGACGGAACATGCAGAGACGTACTCCGTACTGGCTGGTCAATGCATGGCGCTTGCTACCCCTCGGTTTCATCACCTTGATAACGAACACCACCGATTCGCCTGTGCATCAATTCGGCAGCACTAAGCTAGGATGGCACGGCCTCTCTTGACGAATGGCATTTTTGGTCGCCTTGACACTCTCTGCGATGTGGAGGAATCAATGCGGTAACCTATGTAGGATAGTCTTTGCTTTCGTATGGCACTGACCGTTTGGCACGCAGAAGTAGCGCAGCTCTGCGGAATTTTTCTTGAGGTACCATATTCTCTATCGCTGACGTGCGTACGGTACGGTCGAGTTAGATCGGCGACCGAGTGACGGGTTACTGAGTTCGAGGCCCAACAGTATTACCCCATATGCGCGATGGTAAAGCCGTGTGCAATCACGTGATAGTTATATCATGTGATCCAAATGGGACCTACGAGATTCGCTTGGAAAACGAAAAGCCAACTCTCTTAGAGACAGAAAATAGTTTGTAGTAGTTATTGATACAGCTATTATTAGTTGAAGTAATGTCTAACAGTGAAATTCTTCCGCGTGTGTATTTGTAGCTGTTGGTCCAGCATTTATGCAAAATCGCCGCTGCTCCACATTTCCGCCACTTCAAAGTCTTGCAACAACCAAATCGAGTCAAAGAAGGTTGTAACCGCCTGCCTCAACACATGATATAGGAGCATTGAGAGGCTCTGAAAGATACGCATACCCTTGTCATTGCCGATCTAAGGTTTTGAGTGCAAGTTTTGAACCGACATGGAGGCGGAACTGCAGTCTCAGATTCCTGGCCTCGACCATGTGATCACCGAGTACTCCGTCGTAAGTGCAGGCTCACACGAATAATCGCCCGAGTTCAGACTAACGCAACCACAGGGCTATTTGACTCACGCGTCAAGGGCTTATGTTGAAGATGCGAATGCTCCATCACCGGTGGCAGAAGCCGCTGACATGGTCACGGAGCTGCTAGTTTCTGCCTCAGGGGACTTCTCCGCTCAAAATGAAGAGGCCATTCGCAATCTCGTAGAGAAGTTCATTTCTTCTCTTAGTGCTTCCGATGGCGTCGATGCGGAGCGCAGGCAAATGCCATTTGCCGCCAAGAAGCTCGACCAGGCTATCAATGTTGGGTCTCAGCGAAACATGTCCTCTACTCTGGGTCTTGCTGGAGGAAATGTTGACCTCGAGTCTGTTGGTACGCGCAAGATGGAATCCCGCGTCGACCGCAAGAAGCTGGAGAAGGCGGAACGCAAGATCCGCGCCAAACAGGAAAAGAAGCAGATGAAAACAGTGCAGTACGAAGCATCTCGTCTGCTTAACGAGCCAGATGCAACCATGTCGTACGAGGAGTTCTTCATGGCCGTCAATCCCCTTCAACTGGGCTCCGACTCCCAGGCAAAGAGCAAGGATATCAAACTCGAAGGCATTGATATCTCAGTTGGTGGCAACCGCATTCTTTCAGAAGCCTCTCTTACGCTGGCCTACGGCCGTCGATATGGCCTTGTTGGTCAGAACGGTATCGGTAAGAGTACTTTGCTCCGCGCTTTGAGTCGCAGAGAAGTAGCCATTCCAAGCCATATTTCGATTCTCCATGTTGAACAGGAGGTATGTTGTCTACTTAGTACTCATGATAGTGCTAATAATCTAGATTACTGGTGATGACACTCCTGCCCTTCAAGCGGTGTTGGATGCGGATGTGTGGCGCAAGCGGCTACTTGCGGACCAAGAGGTCAGTTCCACGGATCCTCAATGTTACAGCTAGTTGACTCTAGTAGAAAATCTCAAAACAACTCGCAGCTATTGAAGCGGAGCGATCGTCAATGGCAGATACGTCTACAGACGCAGCTAGGCTCGATCATGAGCGAGAGGGTCTCGATATCACGCTGAATGATATCCATTCGAAGCTTGCAGAGATGGAGTCGGACAAGGCCGAATCCCGAGCAGCCAGCATTCTGGCTGGTCTGGGTTTCTCCCCTGAGCGCCAACAGTATGCTACCAAGACATTCTCTGGTGGTTGGCGCATGCGTCTGGCTCTGGCTAGAGCTCTGTTTTGCGAGCCCGATTTGCTCCTTTTGGACGGTAGGTCAAAACGATGCCTTAAGACGACAACGGCTGATTGTCACAGAACCTTCCAACATGTTGGATGTGCCGTCTATCACCTTTTTATCGAATTACCTCCAAGGATATCCAAGCACTGTTCTAGTTGTTTCTCACGACAGAGCTTTTTTGAATGAGGTTGCCACTGATATCGTCCACCAACACTCTGAACGATTAGACTATTACAAAGGAGCCAACTTCGGTAAGTATTGGACGTCATATTTTCTTTCTTATCACAAGACTAATTAAGCAGACTCCTTCTACGCGACCAAGGAGGAAAGGAAGAAACAGGCTAAACGCGAATATGAGAAGCAAATGGCTGAACGTGCGCATCTGCAAGGTTTGTCATCTCCGCTCCTTAGCGCTCCATCAGACTCCACTGACTAGAATAGCGTTCATTGATAAATTCCGTTACAATGCTGCCAAATCGTCCGAGGCCCAATCAAGAATCAAGAAGCTGGAGAGGATGCCCGTGTTGACACCACCGGAAAGCGACTATGTTGTGCACTTCAAATTCCCCGAAGTAGAGAAACTTTCTCCGCCAATTGTGCAGATGACCGAAGTTGCGTTCGGATACACGAAAGACAAGCTTCTGCTGAGGAATGTCGACCTCGATGTCCAACTCGACTCGCGTATCGGTATCGTTGGGCCGAACGGTGCCGGTAAAACGACGGTGCTTAAATTGCTCACTGGGCAGCTTGAGCCTACTTCCGGTCTCATGTCGCAGCATCCACGGTTGCGCATCGGCTACTTTGCACAGCACCACGTCGACGCTCTGGATTTGACAACCAGCGCGGTGAGTTTCATGGCCAAAACATATCCTGGAAAAACCGATGAGGAGTACCGTCGGCACCTTGGAGCGTAAGTTCCTCCACCTATATGGAAAGCTAGTACTGACGGCTGCAGATTCGGTATTACCGGTATGACCGGTCTCCAGCGCATGGAGTTGCTCTCCGGAGGTCAAAAGTCCCGTGTTGCTTTCGCCTGCTTGTCATTGACAAATCCACACATTCTTGTTCTCGACGAGCCCTCTAACCATTTGGATATTGAAGGTATGGATGCACTGTCTGAGGCGCTGCAGAAGTTTGAAGGAGGTGTTGTGATGGTGTCTCACGATGTGACAATGTTGCGGAATGTCTGCACCAGTCTCTGGGTCTGCGACAAGGGAACGGTGCAGAAGTTCGACGGCACCGTTGATGCGTACAAGAAAAAGATTAGCGCACAAGCAGACGAGGCTGGCGTAGCAGCAGCTCATTAGATAGCTAACTCGTGTAGAAAACAAGTTAGCATAAGATATCTCTTGATCTGGTTGTTTACCAGCGTTTTCTTGGGGACAATACCTCGATTGAATATCCAAGTACTAGATTCAAGAAAAGGGGAGCTAAGCAGATCTATTTCGAACCATAATCAAGCTCTCTCTTACTCCCCAGCCATCCGCAAGAAGAGCCTTTACGTCTTCTAAATTGAGCCCGCTCATTTCAGGATAGATAGTCCGCACGCCAAACCAACCGGCAATACAAACGACGCCGTAGAGCGCAAAAACCAGACTCGGAGATAGCAACTCCATCATCGGGAGGAAGGTAAGCCCGACAACAAAGTTCGAGCCCCAGTTTGTTGCGGTTGCAAGGGCGGACCCAAGCGACCGCACGTTGAGAGGAAAGAGCTCTGACTGCTGCCAAGGGACATTGCCTAGGCCAAAGGCGTACGCTGCTGTATACACTGTGAGACATAGAAGAATTGACAGTGGGATAACGGAACTATCCGTCGCGGCTTGACGAGTTTGCGACTCTGACGAGGCTTTCGGCAACTCCACAAAGGAAAATGTCACGGCGCAGACGAAGAGCGAGATGATCATCACGGGTATCGAATATAGCAAGATGCGACGACGTCCAATCCGGTCAATATAGACAAACGCAAGCAGCGTGAAGAGGAAGTTTGTCAGGGCCACGGATAACGAGGTAAGAGTAGGCGACGAGAATGACAGAAGGGAGAAAATTGTTGCTGAGAAATACATCAAGCTGTTGAAGCCACAGAGCTGCTGTAATGCCTGCAGCATCACGGCGATCGTCAACGCTCTTCGATTGCCCCCAGTTTTGAACAGGTCGTGCGAGCGCTGCTTGAAGCCTGCACCTTTATTCAAAGTGTTCTCTTCGGCAACCTCTTGTTGGATATCCCGCAGTGTTTGTTTCGCGGTATGGTCGTCCTGATGAACCTCTGACAGAATCCTCTGAGCCTTGTCCTCATAACCTGCTTGTACCAGCCATCGGGGTGTCTCGGGCAAAGCCACAACAATAAAGAGTTGGAACACTGCCGGAAGCATTCCCAACCCAACCATCCAGCGCCACCCGCCGCCAACGTAGGAGAACAGCCAGCCGATGATGTATGCTAAAACCTGACCACCAGTGATAAAAAGACTCAGTATAGTGACCAATCTCCCTCGCGCATCTGAAGGTGCCAGCTCCGATATATACCTGTTGACGATGTTAGCTGTGTATTTATCTATGACGCTGCACCTACAAAGGTGTGACCAAGCTAGCACTGCCGACCGCAAGGCCAACAATACTTCTCCCAATGATCATACCCCATACTTCACCCGTAGCAGCTTGTATGAATGATCCGATTGTAAAGAGGATGTCCGCGACAAGAATAACCCTTCTCCGACCCAGTCTATCCGCCAGAATGCCCGCCAGCGGGCTTGCGATGAGAGCAAAGAGACTTGTGCACGACGTAATTAAACTCTTATCCAAGGTTGTAAGGGGTCGGTTCGAGAGATCAGAGTCGATAGATACGAGCGTGGACGATATGACACCAGTGCTGTAACAGTTAGTCTAGACCAGAGCTCGGTGTCTTGATGCAGTACATACTCATATCCAAAAAGAAGACCGCTAATACCAGCAGAGAAGGTCAAATACCAAATAAACCGGCCGCTCGAGTGCTTTGACTGGTCTTCGTCGTGCTGCCTCACTGAAGGCTCTTGTGCGAGGAGCGGAGCATGGGCGGCAGATGGCTCCGTATCTTCTCTGCTATTCATGGCTGACCTTAGTCCTTTCTGAGGACATTAGCGACTGACCACAGGGAACACTATCGTTGTATATCTAGTATTGCTGCCCCTAAGCTGGTCGTGAGCAGTGAGTTAAAACCAAATTATGGGGTAAGCTCGGAGTGTCGGGCTTACGAGACCCACTCTGCCGCTTCTAGAAAGATCAGATCAGATGCCAACCTCACGAGAAATCCAAAGTGCACTAACATACTGAAGGCGGATATCAAGGGTCTATATATCTCTATATCGCCGTGATAAATATCTCTTCACCATCAACTACAAAAGTCAAATATTACCTGAGGAAATCATGTACACCAGAAAATAAACAGTCCCTATCCTGCTTTGGGATCGCACCATCGTCCAACCGTAAGCGAGCCACCAGGAGCAACCACCTCCTCATACCCATAAATACAGACGAAATCCGCATCTACACCCACTGGGTCTCTGGGCTCAATGAAGAAGGAGACTCCCTGTTCTTGTTTTTGTGCCTGTCCCTGCTCATCATCTGAGCTTTTCGACAGTCCATATGCAACCCAACAGATGCGCCACCTAAAATCCACGAGTCAACAACCATCGATGCCTTTGATAAAGCACCTCCTCGTTGTCAGACGGCCACCGCCGATTCCATGGTACGTCTGGGCGCCACAGGAGAAAGTGGGTGCGTAGCTGTACCTGCTACACAATCTTGAAACTGCTCGAACAACTCAGCCACTTTTCGATATTGACATGTTCCTTCACTTGAAGGGTCTGATCGCGCAAGCATAACCAATTTGATATATCCGTAATTAGGAAGCGGGCGTTGAGTCACGATATGTTCAACCTCGACCATATGACCGATTTAGGTCAGCGCAGCTCTGTCGGGCTTTAAGATACCTTGAGACAGACGGTACGGACAGAGTCACGCTATGATAAGGCCTTTTGTTACCATCTCTTGATGGTAACAAGGCTATGATTATAAACACTTAAGAACACTCGTAACCAAGCCAAGAAAGATAACTCTCGCCTTTCTCTCATATATGTGCTTAGGAAGCCAGCAATTGCTGGCTTGCGGTAGTCGGGCATGATCATATGTAGACGTATAAATGTACCCTCGTCCGGGTCGAGCAAGTGGCGTACCCAAGAGTTTCGAATATGAAGCGTCATCTTGGGTGATAGACGAAAGTCCTCGCTGATGGGGCCCCGGTTCCGTTCCTGGACATGCGTAAAATTCTTTAGTATTGTCGTCGGGTTACAAGCATCGAATGGACATTAGCAACCAGAGACTATGCATGTGACGACCCCTAGAGCAGTGCGCTTTAGTCAACTCCATATGTCATATATTTCATTCGAAAGTCTTATTAGTTGAACGGCACAGAACAGATCTGAAGGCGGATCAAGCTTCTTTATCACCGTATGCCCGTACACAGGACGGTTGAGGAACTCAGTTTCAGTGAGCGCCTCGTGGACGCGCTCGAGACTATTGGACCTTTGTCCGACCTGACTACCTCTCGATAAAGTCCTTCCTGGATCATGTTACCTATGAGTCAGCCAGGATGTCAGTTTTTCATCCTAGCAACACCCGGATTCGATAGGCCTTGAAAAGGCTATAAGGCGGATTCGGTGGTCAATCCTGTAAAGAACCAAAGTACAGGAAGCTGACTCGTCATAAGTATCCCGAATTATCCTCTGCCAAATATGGGACTCAGCTAACAGGATCTCTGTGGCCAAGCCAGATGACCACAAAACAGAGTTAATTCTGCCCGTGCATGTGAGCAAGATTTAAGCGACATGCTGGATTAATGATGAATGAACGCGCTAAGAAGCGTCATACAACATGGATTGCTTTTCACGTACCTCTATGGACATATGGAAGAAAAGGTTTCCTAATTCACTGCAAATATCGTGATTTGATTACTTGTCGCCAATGTGTTCTGCATTGTGGAACACACCCATTGAAGTGAGTAGTCGAAAGATGGATGATCTTTTGGATACAAGAGATTGTGGAGATGAGAACTTCAAAGAGAAGGTAGTACGTGTCGATTCTCAAGAATACTCTCAAGACAACAGCAAGCCCGGGAGTGATGTGCAACTGGATAATAACTTTGCGCCGTATCGCATTGTGCCTTTTGGCCTGAATTCAGAGTCCCAGCTATTCGTCGAAGTCATGAGGAAGCTTTGCAAAAAAAAAAAAAAAAAAAAAAAAAAAAAAAAAAAAAAAAAAAAAAAAAAAAAAAAAAAAAAAAAAAACCCCTGAAAGTCAAGCATAAGCAGAGTGGAAAAGTGAGACGATGTGCATCCAATCTATTCAACCAGAGAACGGAAGAAAAAGCTAGCCCTGAACCCTTACGATGGGGCACCTAGTGGCATAGGTACTTGGTCAAGCAAGTGCCCGGTAGCTGAATTCGCAGTTGAAACTTGTGGATTATGGGAAGTTATTTGGGCACACTGAACAGCTGCAGGGTAAGCACATAAGCTGAGAACAAACAGGGAAAATCTGGTTTGCTCATAGAAGAACACTGTATTACCGATGAGCTCATAATTCTAGGATTTGCTGAAGTTGGATAGGTACGAAGAAAAAAAAAAACTGGACGTAGATAAGATAACAAACCCGGGAACAAGATCATTCTTCGATGTCCTTCACTTTCTCCCATTGCCCCCGTAGGTTTTCCTTCCACAGACTGACCTTGTTGTCCCCTCCACTTACAGCAAGAATGTTCCCGCTAGGGCTCCAGCTAACACGCCACAGAACATTATCAAATTCAAGCACTTGGCTCGTCCATTGGCCAGGGTTTGATGCATCAGCAGTCCAAACCCGAACGGTCTTGTCTTGCGACGCAGAGGCAATGTATGACTTGGAGAGAATGCTAGGCGACCAAGCAACGTCTCGAACCCAATCAGAATGGCCTTCCAGCGTCTGCGTGGCATTGTAGGTTTTTGTCTCGGGGCTAATGGAGAATATATGTTAGCAACTTCGACTTTCCTATGTAGGAGGCATAGTGCGCACTTGTAATCCCAAATCTTAAGTAGATTGTCACTACCGCCCGTTACAAATCTCCGCTGCTGTCCAAGACCAGGGTTTGAGCTGACCAGACTACCGGGAGAGGCAGCAGGGGCCCAGCTGATGGAGTTGACGCCCATACCGTGAGCGTGGAAAATCTGGTGGGTCCAGCTATTATCGCGGAATTCGAGGACGGAGACATGACCATCAGATGAAGCACAGGCGAGAAGACATCCAGTTTCATGAGGAGCCCAGGAAATCATGTTCACAGAGGCAGTGTGGAGGGAGAAATCAAAGACTTTCGTCCAGGCACTGCTGCCGACAGGGGCAGTGGAGCTTTGATGTTGTTCGCGCCAGATGAGCACTTTGCCGTCATATGATGAGGACGCGAGAATTGTACCAAATTTGGGATGCGCCTGTAATGTCGAAAGGCACGAGTTAGTCCACCGTTGTTTGTACGTATGATTTGATGCTCCATTGCGGCGGTTGCCCCGTTGTACGTACCCATTCGACACACCATACCGGACCTTCGTGGCTGGAATAGCATCAGCAATTGATTAGTTTCGACTATATGGGTTGAGTACGCTCACCCTTTCAAAGTCTCAACAAGTTTGTGCGCGTCACCCTCAATCTCGAATATCTTTATCGTCTTGTCGGATGAGCATGTCGCCAATCGGCGTCCGTAGTAATCAAGGCCCGCATCGTGCTGCCGCAAGCCGAGAGTCAGACCAGAGACAGCATTAGTTATATAACGTGGATGGTCAACTTACGATCATGTCGTCGTGACCAGAATTCGAGATAACTTGAGCAGCCGCCTAGACCCCCGGACAAGGAGGGAAGTCAGTCCAACTCCCGCTACCGCTGCTTGAAATAACGAGCGGAATTGACGGCGAAGACGTACCATTTCGAGCTATTTGCAGCTCTAGGCCGAGGTGACGTATATTACGAAAGTGATGGAATGTGGTTGCGACGGTGTGGCAGTCAAAGGCAGTATAATAGCCTAAACAGCAGCAAAACACCAGCTGGTCCGTTTCGGGTCCAGTTCGTGTGGGATCTTATCTTATCGAGTACTGACTCAGCAATATCAGCACGTGAGAATCAGGCCTCGGCTCCTTTCCCGTGCTCACCTTGCCCCACGGCTTGTACTCCTCGCCTCGGGATTTCAGACATGGCCCTTGTCATATTCTGCTTCATTTCCCATTTTCTTGCCCCTTGTGCATACTAAAGTTTACGTACATACGTTGCTCCTTTTTGTTCATTCGATACTCTTCAATTTAGCAGGATACATTGTATATCACACGAAATACTACGGCATCAACCCCCCCAGTAATCGGCAATCATGAGTGACGCCCTGTGTGGACCGTCGAACGCACTGCAAAACTTCCAGAAGCATGCCTCTGTTGACCGGACACTGCAGCAAGATAGGCTGATTTCGCGGCAGTCTCCTTCACAGGTGAGATACTTGGTCAATGCAGCCGGTCTCTATGAATCGCTGACACATTCCGTCTCAGGGCTTTCGCTCAAAGAACCCGAATGAAGGTATACTGGACCCTGAATTTGCTGCCTTCGAATCGAACAGTCCTGTGGGAGCGCCTCTACCCAACCTTCAACATGAAGGTCACTTCGTGGCTCCGGCCCCCCACATGCCCATGCCCCATGCCGCGGAGGCGCCGAACTGGGCAGCCGATTTCCAGAACCTTCATATCTCGGGGCCGTCGCGAGCCATTATTTACCAACCAGGGCCATCAGCAGCTCCCATGTCGGGTGCGTCACAGCAAGGGTGGCACGGTGAATTTTTAAGGCAACAACAACAACAGCACAGGCCTGCATTGCAGGAGAATCAGGCACTCGGTCAGAGGTTTCAGCCATCATTTGACCCGAACTACACCATGGTTAACTCAATGGCTGTTTATGCACCTGGACCAGAAACAGTGCATGTCTCGAGGGCCGAAAAATTCGATGAATCTGCCTTTGACGCTGCGTTTGAACAGGCCAAGGCGGACATGGCATCTCAGTTCGAGGAGTCGCTCGTTGAGACAAACGTTACTGAATCAAGCGCGAATAATAAAGACCAGAAAGAAGAGGTCCCTGCTCAACAAATTGGCCTTGAAACGATAAGGATCGGGTCGGACACTATCTCACAAGTTGACAAGGACGATCCTCAAGCGGCGGCGAACGATGCAGACGAACTCGCCCGCACCGCGGGCCATTTATTGAACAGCGTTAGCCATGAGACGAATCAAAAGTTCCGAGAAAGCAATTTCCTGGCATTAATGCGGCGCATTCGAGACCGTGAGGTCCAACTCGAGGGTGATGAATTTCGCGAAGTCAGTGGTCCGTGGTTGTCGTAAATTTCGGCTGGCGTGACCCGCGCGCTGGTTTAATTGAAACTTTCAAGCTGGCCTTTGTCTCTGCTAATCAGCATTCAGACTGCGCAGTCTTTACATCCCGGTGGGCCGTATTACCCGGAAGGCAAACGGCAGCAGAATATTGAGGAGAAACAATCATGGAGGCCGATCGGCGAGAACAATGTTCATGTTGCGTCAAACGACAGCAGTAAGTTCAGTGGCACCGCGATGCCGAGCACTATATGCGCGGGGCAAAAACACACAGGTTCTGAGACCTGACTGCTCAACAAATAGATACCATCTCAGAACGCCTGCCATCTAGTGTCACAAGCGTTCCGGGGTTCGATACACCGACTGCCGAGCCAAAGAAGAGTTCTGAGTTAAATAGCGACCATGATTCAGTGTACGCAAGCTGGAATCACGGTGACCGTTGGGCTTAGAAGATCTGCGTTTATGCTTATACCCATAATTTCTGTGATTGCGAGTTAGCGAAGCCGACTCCTAGCATTAGATCATTGACGCCCAAATGACTCAAGGAGTTTCATCTCTTGTCCATCCTATTCGAGAGTTCCCCCAGGATGGATGGCATATCAGCATTTGTCATTGTAAATTAATCTCAAATCTGTTATTGATAGTTGGCAGTGCACATGGGAGAAGTTCCTATTGATGCATGGAGAACAATTAGAAGCCTCTCAATAAGCGATACCTACCCTTGACCTGATTGTTGTTGCAGCTACCCGTCTATTGGGCCTGCCTCCTGTCAATTGAACAGACCGTCAATTGAACAGAGCCAGCTACAACTTATTTCCCGGATTTCTTTCTTTCACGTTGCGATTGTTGTGTTTTATCGATCTTGGTTGTCCAGGGTTAAGCAATATGCACGAAGATCATACATGTGTCGATGCCCTATATATTAAGCAATTTAGTTCTATCTCCTCCTTATATTTCCTCTTCTTCAAATCTCAGAATATCAGATCCGACGTCTTTCTCCATTTGCACCTTGACGTTCTCGGTATCATTTAGGCCACCCGAGTTAGCCCTAATCCGAGCTTATATACAATACACCGTCCTACCTACAACGCCAACAACATCCGCCAGCTTATCCCCAGTCCAGCTCTCCAACGACCATGGCCATTCTAAATTCCCGTCCACCACCAAGTTATACGGCGACAATCGCCACCCAAGATATAAATCCGTACGATGATGACAAGTACGACGACAATGATCACCATAGTCATGGCAACACGACCGGGTATTATAAGAACACACCCACAACCCCTTCATTTCCAGTTTCAAGCACAGCTTCCACCAGGGGGGCTGTAGTGATAAGTCTTGACTCGTCTATCAATATTCGTGGAGACGGGAATACCGTCGCAATTGCTTCGGGGCAAGGGAAAAATCAGGCTCAAGCCCAAACACAGACACAGCAAGAGGCATCAAACCCCAAATCCAAAGTCGCCAACACCACAGCCTCCATCATCGCCGCTCTCCAACAATCAGGAATCTTAGCTTTAAGACCTGATTCTGGTTCCAATTCTGCATCCACCACTGTGCAGATAAACATTAACGCTGGAATTAAAGTTCAGGGGTTGCAAAACGTGGTCTGCTTCGGGTCTTTGACGGTTCCAACTACGAGTGTTAGCGGATCAAGGACGAATGTGAACTTGAAACACTGCAATACTAGAAAGAGGCGGGCTCAGTCGGTATACTATGCTCCGTCTGATCTAACTGTTGCGTTTGTTGGTGCTGACTTTCATACTGTAGGTGCCTGCAAACAATGAACCGGAGTGGAAAAAGTATAGGAAGTGTTAGATGCCTAGATATACATGTTTGTCCTATTCTGAGCGATTTCCTTGCGCACTAGGTCGGATGGAGTCAGTATCCTTATCCTTGGTTTAACGAGCTGAAGAGATGACATAGTATTATTTATTACTTGTCAACTCGGTACTTGTCAACTCGGTGCTCGCCTTACAATATTCGACTCTGGCATTCATGACATCAGGGAGGATTCATAGGGAAGAGCTTTGGCCTGATTTTTAGAAACCTGTCTAATTCTGTAACTTGATTTCTATTCTGCTTTTCACCTGTTCTAGAGATGAGAAAATGAAAAGATATGAAATCATCATCTCATCTGACAGGCCAGTGATCACGGTCACAACGTAGAGAATCAGAAGTTGTAAGAGGGTAACGATGAAATGAAAGGGAAAAGAGAAAGAAAAGATAATGCGTGATAACAGGCGCGATGCGCTAGTGCTGGTATGCGAAGGGTTCGGGTTCATTAGATATCATGGTTAGCTTAATAGTACATTGACTAGAAAGGTTTCAAAATGAAGACGACGAAAGTTAGGGTTTGCATTCACGACTCCCCCTGTCTTGAGGCATGAGTTTTGCCAGTGTGAGATTGGTTGTCCATTGACGGAAGAAGCAGGACAGATTGCAAGTCTTTGCTTTCCAAGAGGTGGAAAGGACATCTGCTCATACCCGTCCGACGGGCATATCGTGGCGGTGTAGATTCCTCGACCATTCAGGAACGACCTTGTCTCGCTCGTAAAGGAGACCGCAGTTATGACAGAGTGTCTATATTCAGATTAGCGGTTGTAAAAGATGAACCATGGGTGGGTTCGCATACTCTTGGGCCAGCTGGCCCGTCGCGCACAGCCCATACCGCTGATCCCCATACCATGCAGTTGCTGCACCGCCAATTTTGTCGTTCCCTATGACTGTTAGTGAAAGGTAAAGAACATACGCAAGAGAAACCTACCAGTCGGATAATGTACCACCACCTCCACCGTACCCGGCGCCTGATCCGGTGTCTGGGGTGCCTCGCCCGCCAGGTGTACCTCCCCTGCCTGACGGACTGAGACTGCGGAACCGTCTCTTACGCTTGTTTCTCTCGCCTCGTCCTAGGGGAGTCTCGCCATCGACGTCAAAGAAGCCGCCTCCGTGCCGTGCAAAATCAGGCGTGATGCCCGCCGTTGAAGAGAACCGTGCTGTTTCGCGACGTAGGCGTCGAATTTGTCGCTCGCGGTCTCCCTCGCGCTTCTCAATTTCTTCCTTCGACAAAGTTTCAACTTTAGGCTCCCACTCATCGCCGAGACCTTCGGGGTCATATCGCCAACCTGCCTCAGCGCCGTTGGCCGCTTGATTATCAACTTCGGTCCCGTAGCTGCCCAGACCGCTGATAAGGCCACCACTCTCACAGACCTCCTTTTTGAGCTTCAGAACTGCTTCATAGATCCCATGCGCAATGGCCCCAACCCATTCTCCACCCAGGCCAAGGTCCGCGCACGTAACCTTTGCGAATTCCTCGGCCATCCCAGGAGGATGTAAAAGGGACCACTCGAACTTGTCCGTATATAGCTTGTTTTGTAGGTTGATATTCAGATTGATCATGCATCTATATGCATCGTCTGGATTTAAAATACTGTCGTTTATGAGGGGCTCTTTCGTCGCTGTCACAAGTGTGCCTCGGCTGTCCGGTGTCGCAGTATGCGGAGGCGCGGGAGTATTGGATGCGTCTCGCGATGAAACTGCTTGTGGAACGGCTGATTTCGATTGTGTACTTTGAAACAACGGATGTAGCGCGACGCCGGCATATTCCTCTAACTGCTGGCGGATCTGGGTAGCGATCGCTAGGGTCATTGCATGCTGGTTGGGAAGGTCCAAGTCATGGACAAATCCGGTAGCAAACTCTTCAGGGGTAGAAAACGCTTCATGAAGGTTCCACATAAACGTGTCCTTGATTCGAAACGCAGGTAGGGGGTCAGGTCGCCTGTACGCAGGCAGCGTCGTGTTGATCGCTGGGTCAACAACATGCCGGGGTACCTGGAAAGGTTCGAGAGGCTGATGCGCCGGAACTTCGAGGTCGATCCGAATCGGTATAAGTGTCAAAGGGAGTTGCGCTTGTATCTGCAATTGATCGGCACACCTATTCCAAGGACGGCGCAAATCAGCAACGACCGAGAAAGCCGACTTCAATTAGAAAACACATACGCGGGTCGTATCATCTTCTTAATCATCCAATCCCGAAATATCCCTTGAACCTCTACTGGCGCGTGTGCCTCCTTTCCCAGCTTTTCGGCCAACGCCGCTTTGTCGAACGAAGATTCCTCTCGCCGAAGGCTTCTGAGACCTGTAGGTCGTCGGGGACCTTCACTATCATCAAAGTCGTCATCATCGAAGCCATCTTCCGCGTAGTTGATGGCTGCAGTCCCTCGTTTCGTGGTTCGTGGTGTCGGACCGACCTGAGTCTGAGGAATGACGGGTGTGAAGAGTGCGTTCGCAAATTGACGCACTCGTGGCGGGTAGGTTGTGATATAACCTCTGGAAGGGGACATATTGGCCATCTAGGTTGTCATGAACATGTCCCTATCGTTCAGCGTTTGGGTTTTTGGGGACGTTTTGAGCCGCGATCTGCGATACGATAATAGCGTCTGCGAATTTGATCGCTCAATGACTGGGGAAAGGAGTGAATGGGAATATCTGCAAAAGGTTTCACTCGGGATTGTGTACGGATTAGTTGCGTCCAACAATCGATTGCCTCGATCAGGTAGATTCCAAGGATTAAGTCGCTTCCGCAGCCTGTTTGAACCAAGAACAATTCCAGCGAGACTTGAAGATGGGGATCGCGCTCAAGCTCCGCGTTTTGCCCATAAATGCGCTAGTCCCATTCCAGATCAAGATCACGTGATATAATCATCCCTGCAACCAACCATAGATTAACTGCTTCTTGTCGTATGTACTAGTGTGTAGGGGATCATTCTCCGTTTAATGGAGAGTAATATTTAGCAGGACTGCTGGGGCATCCTGCATTTGCTAACTAGCCGTAAGGGCAAACTAAGAGGCAAACAAAACAAGTAGACGGGGAGAGCAGAGCAGAAAGCGAGGCAGACAAATCATGCATGGAGGCCGGCCTTCAAGTAAGCACTATAAACAAAATTGCATAAGCACCAAAAGACAAGCAGAAATTTATCGCGACGATAATTTCTCTGGTCGGCAAATGTAGACTCGAAAACTAGGGGATATCGTAAATTCCGCAATATGCGGCTTCAAGCAACAGGGTCCAAAGTGTTGAGCATGATATTGTATCTCTGGCGTGCATCGGAACGCGAATGGATGAGGTACGCGGCGGTGATTGATATGACGGGACAAAAAGTAGATGAAAACCATTTTTGAAGGGCGGACCGTTAATACTATCGGAGCCCAATAACGCTCTAGGGGTTTGTGAGTAGACGTGGGACAAGTTGAGAAACCACAAAACTCACCATTTCTAGGGTCCAGACCCTGCGAATCCAAATTTTGATCTTGCCTTCAACACCTTCAACATTATCCAACTCGACGCCCTCCCACCAACATCTTCGTGCAGGCTTCCGCCAGAACAGAAGAAGCTTCTGAGCCATCCCAACATTGTTACTGGCTAGGTCACCCCTGATATCAGTTCGAAGTTTTGCCAACGCAAGGCTGCAAATTACTGCTTTGTTAGGCTCTGGGGCTCGGTGGCCCCAATGATCATCACGGTCAAATCCCCTACCGACAGATTAGTCCTTGCCTCATCGAGTAATCAAAAGACCTTACCCGGCGGTGAGCATCTCGATGAGATGCTGCTCTGTAGATCCCGGCTCATCGCTTTTCCTCAGCCCTGAAAATATCCCATCTTGCCGTAGAAGAGCCTTTGCAGCGCTTCGCTTGACCTCCATCATCTCTCCATGGTCAATGTCTGATCGAGGAGGAATGACATAAAAGTCCAGATCTTCACGTAAGACAATTATGCCAGCTCGGTCTTGGAGCATGTCTCTCGTAGAGCCTTGCATAGAATCGGGAGCCACCTCGAGGTCTGGAGAGGCAGATGCCGAAGATGGGATAGACTGGGCGACAGAACGGAAGAAATCTAGCATGTATTGGAGGGAAGCTGGATCGTACTGAACTGTATATCAGTGTTGCTCTGCCGAAGAAATTCAGTGGAAAATCGTTCGCTTACATCGACAGGATATACATCGCTTTCATGAAAACCGTTCATATGCCCATCCGGAAGTAAACCATTAGGGAAGAGCGATAGGAGGACAAACTCCGGTAGGGTTAATAACTCATCACGGGAGAGCGTAAAGCGAGTACCACTGAGAAGTTGTTAGAGGACTGTATCCAATTTGCGCAACTGGAAACATGTCCTTACCGAAGATCGAGGGTAATATGCTCATCGCCGCCGACATCTAAAACAAGTGGCCATTAGCAATAATCAGATAAATTCGATATTATCACACGTAAACACTGAATGCGCATACCACCAAGGGTGTTGATCGGAGGTCCTCCTGTTTGTTGCACTTGAGTAATAATACTCGACGCGCCTCCAGCTGCCGCCATAACGTATGTGAAGGAGTCGATAGGGCTATCTCCTTCAGTATATGGAGGAGGAGGTTCTCCTTCTTCGGGGCTCTGCTCTCCTTTCGAATCTCGAGCTAAAGGTGACTTGTTTTCCGCGACTACCGCCGAGGACGGCTCGGGCTCTAGTAGACCTCCGTCGGAAATCGGAGAAGCAAAAGCTGGGGGAGAAGCGCAACCTGGTTCTAAAGCTGTAGGTTCTGGACGATGGCCGTCACTTAACGAGGGGAAAACGAGCGATGAAAAGGGGGGAGGACACGAAGAGGCGAAGCTAGAGGATGAAGCTTCTGAGTAGGGGGAATGCGGCGGCGGTGCGGTATAGAAGGAGTCGTCGTCTGGGAGGTGAGGCGGCCGCGCCGTGGGAGGCGAGCCGCGAAAATCCGGTGGCCACGACAAGGCGTCGAAATTCTTCGTGATGTTTCTAGGTGACCGAGATGTCGTTGAGTCAAGCGATGGGGTTGACGTTGACTTGCAAGACTGTCCGTCCCGTTGATCTGAGTTGATCCAGACTCTCCTACTTTGTCGATCAAGAGCCCACCAGTTCAGGCTTGCCTGCGCATGGACCTGAGCGAACCTTTCTAAATTGCTAGACGAACAATTCGTGAAGCAGTAAGGGATTGGGAATTATTTGAGATGATACCGTCCAGAGTAACGAAAGCAGTTGCGAGCCAAGGGCAATAAAAGAGGAGAAATAGAGGTTGGCTGGAAGCGCTTAAGGCCGTTGGCGGGCCACGCTCCATCTAGAGGCTGACTCCGTATTCGTGAGGGGAACACACAGCCTACAATCACACTTCGAACCACAACTTCCTTAATGTCCTAGGACACTGCTCACAAATACTGATTTTTATTCTTCAGAATATATCTGTTCCTGAGCTGCACCCTAAAAGTCTACAATGCTTTCTTTTCTCTTTCCCTGAAAGTCTAATGGTCGCCTTGACCCAGCACGTAAAGTTCATCTCATAAGGACTACAAAGAGCTATTAGGCTGCGTTGATTGTGGGCCTTAGAAGATGATTGTTGATTTCCAAGTTACTTGGTGAAAAAGAGTTGAGGTAGCCTAGAATCTTGGGAGCCTTTAATCAGACACTGCGCTCAACAAAGCTCTGGATAATACCCTCGAGTGTCGGCTCGTACTCCTTGAGAATGACTTCGTCACCCTCAAGAATTGTGTTGGCTTGCACAAATATCTTACGGGGGATCTTATTCTTCAGAACGATATCGCGGACTTTGGTGCCCCACCACTCGTCAACAGAGGTGATATCATCGTAAAGTGCTTTTCCAGCCTCGACATCTGCCGTGCTCTTGTAGACGTGCAGCTTTTGGAGGTATTTTTCCACCGCTGGACGTCCATGGCTAAGAATCTTGGAACGATCCAACCTGATCTCGAGGTCGGACAGATCTTCCTTGGTATAAGCGAGCTTGACAAAATCATCACCGGCGTCGAGGAAAGTGCGCAGGATACTGTACCGAGCCTGCATGTGAGCCTGACCCCATTTCTTTGTCTTCGGATCCCAGAACTCCAAGGCAACTAGACCCGCACGAGCCATCTGCAGATATGCAGCAAATAGAACATCACCTGCCTCATTTGAGATATCTTCCTTTCCATCTCCAAAGCCGAAAATCCTGAGAATGTTGAAGTCACAGCTAAGGACCATAGCAACACATTCAGCTCTGCACTCTTCATACGAAGAAGCAATGGCTCCAAATACGGAGCTCCAAGTTTGCCCCGGCTTATACCACGAGGACACAGGTTTGCCGGTCACTGGACTAATCGGAGGATTGGACACGTCAAAGTTGTACTCGCCCGGTGCAGTCTCCTGGAGTAACTTGCCGGTACCATGTCCCAATAACTCATGGATACCAACCTGCACCTCAAATGCAGGATCACGGCAATTGCGGTAGACCTCTTGATCTGCCTCCGGAATGAACGGGATGGGCTCATTCGGTGCTTTGGCGGATAGTACGTTTCCAAGCGAGACGTTCTTGAAGCCTAGGTTTTGGCGAATGTCATCGTAATTGGGCAGATTAATACCAGCAGGTATGCCAGACGACTGAAAACTCAGGACTTCAAGCGAAGTGAAATCAGGACTGAGGAACTTGTCTTTCTCAAAGTCATTACCCCAAGGTAACTTAGGGATCATGCTCTCCGCACTGTCTACGAGCTTTCCGAAAGCTCGAGTGCGCTCGAGATTGACCTACCCCAGGGTTAGTCTGATGATGTAGGTTTAGAGGTCTTATTAAAACCAACCAAAGCAACAAAACCCTCCCATTCACCCCTTACTCCATGAGGATCTCTATATGTCTCGACAAACCCAAGATTTGTCTCCAAGACCGGCTTTTGATCCTTGACCCAGAGGCGCTGACTCTCTTTGATGGCCTCAATGGAACCAGCTCCAAAAGACAGAGCGTAAGCATCTAGCATTTTCTTCTGAGTATCATTTGCCGCGTAAAGCCCCGCCTGCTTAACGCTGTGAGCGATCTTCGCCATCTCTTCCCTATGGTCACCAAACACAAGGCGCACTTTCTTCCCCTTTAACTTCCCATCCAAGTCAAAGGAATCGACATCTCCCAGGTCCCTGTCCCGCGCCGGAGGAGAGGAGACGCCGGAAGCTATTAGCAACTCAAAGTTACCTGAAGCTGTCTTCCGGAGTCTGGTGTTTTCCAGTGGCATGCCCTTTTGCTCAAAGAAATCCCCAATGGCTGTAATCTCATCTTTGGTGATAGACTGCGAGTCGGGGTAATAAGTTGTCATATGCCCAGACTCTGGATAGCCAAGGTGCATAAGAGACTGCTCCTTTGTCTCGTAAATACCTCCACCAGTTGTATTGGCTTTTTGAAACGCAGCTTTGGTCTCAGGCGTCGCCGAAGCTAGAGCCTCAAAAGCATCTAGGGGTAATCGTGGAATGAATTTCGAGTCACCGAACCCCTTGTAGTTACCACAGTTACCAAGGAACTGAGCAGCGTACTCCAAGAAGAATCGGAGATTTTCGTGTCTGACGTTAGTCTTTTGAGCTAGCTCGGGCCATTTCCCATCGCAGGCCCGGTATAGGGCGAGGATTAAGTCATAGATCGGTTCAGACTCAGGGCTTACTTGGCGCAAGGTTATCCTGGTACCCTCGAACGCCGCTCTATGTTTGAGGATCATTCGACGGTTAGAAGTTATTGATTACAGTAATTTGTAGTATTGGGGAACAAACCGGCTGATGTAATGAGCATATTTCCGTAGGTTCTTGTCTTTAAGGTTGTCAAAGTGGTGCTTCACCTCTAAACGGACCACAGTCGGGGGCGAGTCAGCGAGATAGTGTTGTTTAACATTGGCATCCATGACGGCTGTTGTCGAGGAGAGATGTTGGGTAGTAGTCAGAGAGAAAGGGTGTCGGCGGGTGAGGGGCTGGAGGAGCGTGGAGGGGCGGTGGAGGACTGGCAAGCGCCTGCATACCCCTCTTTGTAGAAGGAACATGAATGCCAATGGACCGACCTCTTCAGTACCTGGAAACTATGCCTGACACCAAGCCACGACTACGTCAGAATTCTCGACCTTTGAGTCGCAACGCTAGAGCTTGCTTGGCATAAGTGGAGATTTCCCCATATTTACTGTATGGTTTATGAAGAGGCCACGGCTAACAAGCGCGCAGAAACCCGAGCCTGCTCAAAGACCCAGAAGATTTGCTTAGATAGCATCGAGGCGAAAGCTTGGCCCGGCGATGGCCGTTGTAAAACTGAGTTATCCTCATATGTGAAACCAGCGAAGAAGAAGTCTTGAGTGGAAACTTAAAGTGAGAAAATATATGCTGGCCTAAAAATGCCACTGCCATTCAGATCTTGCGGTTGTGGCTCTGCTTATTCGTCGAAGTGGCTTCACAGGAATGAGTAGGAGGAAGTCATCTATATACTAGGTGTTCCATGAACGATAAAAAAGCTGTTGAAGATGTGCAGAAAAATGATACAGATGCAGAATCCAGCATAGCAGCTGGCCATCATCATGCCGTCATATTAAGCTTTGATATTTGTCAAGCCCCTGTTTCTGGGTTCCTTGCTGCGTTTGCAGTGCGCCGTTGCTCAAGAATGGGGACTGTTGTCTGACACTCCCAGCAGATGAGAGTTGACTGTTCGCAGAAGCAGCACCGTTTTGTGTAGAAGGTGGAGGTGGTATTGAGAACGCAGAGTATTTTGGCGTTGTCTGCTTGTCTGTCCTCGGTAAAGAAGCGCTCGACGAATTCATGCTGATTAATGACGCAATAGAGGGACTTGCCCCAGAGGGCTGAATTTGACCGCTATGTGTGTTTACTGTCGTCCAAGGGTTCACCGATGGCTGGAGAGCTGGAAATGCTGGGGCCCCTGACGAGGACTGCACTCCAGTCGGCTGCAACGATGGAAAAGAACTCAATTTAGTATCAGGAGTCACTGAACGAGCGGTTATACTGGGCTGTCTACCAGCAAAGCCTGAGGTGGTCGAAGACCAGGGTAACGTAGTGGAATTTGACCGCAACACAGGAGATGCTTGTGCAGCCGGTGTATCCGAAACTAAACCACTCCAAAGATCGTTACCTTGGTTATTTGAATCCGCTGTACCGCGTCCAAGAACCAGACGCTCGAAATTATCTCTTGTAGATTCTGTCTCGGATTGCGCAAGTCTGCCCGAGTTTCTTGAAGCGGATGCTGGTCCATTCTGAAACCCACAAGAATCACCTGAAGACAATTCTTGAAGTTTTCTCATTTGCTCGCGCTCAACCTTTGAGGAAATGCTCTTGATTAGAGCCATGAATTGGCCAAACTGGCTCAAGCTTAGAAGCGGCCCAAGACTGAAACTCCAGAGGACGGGGAGAACTTCAAGGGCGAGAAAATCAGAATCCGCAACTTTTTGGACCTGCTGGAACACGCCTAGAGCCGCCATCATAACAGCCGGTTCTTTCGTTTTGATTGCCTTCAAGGACGGAACGAGCTTCTCTTGAATCGTGTACTTGTCTAAAATAGACGATTTCGTATGTTGTGGTTTGTTCATTTCGACAATGCCGGACAAGTCATCACCGGTATCATCTTTATTATTCACGGAACCACCACAAAGCACAGTGAATGCTTGCAGACAGCGTACTTTGACGGCAAGACTGTTCGTGCGGCTGAAAGTAGATGCAATCGGAGGGAAAACCTCGTTCTTTACAGTGCTAAAATCGAGTACGGGGAGGATCACGGGCAGGCACCTGATAGCAGCATCAACTAGGGTATGAGTAGGCGAATCGAGTCCCAAGCGGATCAGAGGTAGAATATCTAGTAAGGATATTAGCAAGTCCCATACGCTTCAGAACAGTTGTCTTACCGTCCTTGAACTCCTTGCCAGGACAATTCTCAGCAATAACAGTCATATTTTCGAGAACTACCATAAGCCCCGCATCTTTCTTCGAATCCCGCTCCTGAGAAGCGCCTTTTCCTGCTGGAAAGATCTCTTTGAGTTGCGGAATCACTTTCTCAGGGAGTGTACGACGCGCATTGGGGATGCGCTTCAAAATTGCAAAGACATTTTGCAGGATGAGTGAGAGGAGTTCACGATCCTTAAGTTCGTCTAATAGGGCTCCTAGAAGCTTTTTCTCCAAGACGGAAACAGGAAACTCTGGTAGCACCCGTTGCAAGCCACGCATAAACTGGGCCTTTTCATTTGGGTTCTTGGCTGGCAGTGATTCCAGAAACCGAATAGTTGATACTAGTATATTGTCAAAATATTGAGACTGCTGAAATTCTCGAGCAGTAAGACGCTGCGCGGGTCGTCGAGTAATTAGCCTTGGCAGAACATGCGCAAGAATGTCTTTCGGGATCGAGCCGGAACAAAGAAAGTTGTTGCTTTGAGAGGGAGTCGTTGACGGCGATGTGAGCAGTCGCTTGTACGCATCCAAACTACCGTGGGACTTTAATGGAGAAGTATGAGGCGAGTTATAGAGGGCTATGATTATAAGTCCAAGGGAGAAAAGGTCGGCGGAGGGGTTAACGTTGGAATCCAAAGCAAAGTCAGGGGAAGTGTAATCCAGATTCAGTTGAACAGATGGTGGAAGGCGTGGATCTTGGTAAAGAACTTCCGACAGAGCTAAAGGAGGTAGAGTTGACTTGGAGTTGGATGTGTCCGCTGGACCGGCGAAGCCCAGGCCCGAAATTTTCCAGTCAGATTTGGCATTGATGAAAATGGCCTCCGGGTTGAGGTTGCCATGAACTAATCCGGCGGACTCGTGAAGGAACTCTATCCCCTTGGCGATCTGAAGCAGTCCCTTTTGTATCTCTAACTCATCAATGTCCACATCCCTCCGCCTCCGTGAGCCGTCATGCTCTTCCACCATGTACCGCGAAGACGCCGAGCCTAGCCTTCCGCTGTTTTCTTGCGAATCCTTCTCCTGTAGAAGCCCGGAGAGAGATGCGGTGATCCTCTCTGTTGCAAACATGAGACCACCATTGCGCGTTTCTTCAACAGGCTCGAGCACTTGTAGAATAGAAGGGTGTCTCAGACGAGCGAGATTACCAGCTTCACGCTTTAGGCGCTCAACAACTTCCTCCTGCAGCTTTTTGGTCGATGCCCCGGACCGACCTCCCAGTCCGCCAGATCGAGGTTCCAGAACCTTTTTGTCGAATATGAAAATAGAAGATGCGGTGCCGGTCGATTTCTTCTTTCCATCGTGAATTTTCCAGGGACCGCAAACTAACGCGGGATGCGGGGAAACCTGGTAGTTGGCTGTGATGTTAGAGCTTAGTGACTTAAGCGCCGACGAGAACATCTTCGTTAGAGCGATCCGAGTATCGGGGTATCTGCCACAAAAATCGCTATCATAGTAATTCTTGAGCGCGCGGTCGATCGCTTTCTGCGTGCCTCAAAGCCCGCAGCCTAACACGGGTCGCGACTCGATATAGCGGGAAGCAACAAAACAGTTGAGTTGAAGTC
This sequence comes from Aspergillus foveolatus, assembly GCF_047715535.1. Classification (NCBI taxonomy): domain Eukaryota; kingdom Fungi; phylum Ascomycota; class Eurotiomycetes; order Eurotiales; family Aspergillaceae; genus Aspergillus; species Aspergillus foveolatus. The sequence continues at coordinate 94,747 of NW_027396076.1, forward strand.
ACCACAGGAACTTAAGTGTTGAGAAAGCGAGGTAGATAGGAGGCGAGAAGACTAAAACGTCTTTTCCTCACAAATACACATGCAATTGAGATTGCGCTTCCTGCAAGGCTCTGAGGGTCGCTCCGTTATCGACTACAGTAGTTTAAGCGGGCACTCTTTGCAACCAAGGCGGTCAGTTGAAAAGAGATTAAGCTGGCTCACCGCCTAATGCCCCGATCTGCCGGAATATCCGTACAAGGCCGATTTCGGAGATCTGGCCGACTGTCAATAGTGGATGTGCGGAGGATACGTTTGGCTGTGGATTCCTTCGCTCCCTCAATTGCAAGCTGCGACTTGTGACTCAAGAGGCGCCTCGATTTGAACCATTGACTCACGTTATATATCAGCATTTCTATTGGTCACAGGTTTGTCTCCCTGGATGTCAAATGTTGACATGGCCATCCGGAGTTGTTACTACGGTCCGGAAAGTCATGCATTTATTCCTTTATAACTACCCGCGGGTCACTCTTCTGTCTTCCCTTAGCCGGCATTGATATGATCCCTTCGCTGTTTGCTAAGAATTGACTAACTGAGACCCTCGGGACCACAGCAGACATGAAATCCCTCCATCATCTAGCTCGTCCGCGAGCGCTACCTAGCTTCGCTGCTCCACGTGCTCAAAGCGCTCGTTCGAACCGACTATGGCAGAGATGCTTCAGTGCTACTCGTGCTGCCTCTGGGGGCGCTCAGCTGGACCCCTCAAAGCTTACCATCACGAAAACGAGCACGCCCAAGGAGTTGTTACCCGCTAAGGACCTTGTTTTTGGGAAGAACTTTACTGGTAGGATACTCTGAGACAACCGGCACCCAAAATCAACACCTCGCTGATGCTGTTGTTTCTTAGACCACATGTTCACCGTCGAATGGACCGCGAAGGACGGCTGGCTCGCTCCACAGATCGTTCCCTACCAAAAGCTCCAACTAGATCCATCAGCTTGCGTATTCCACTATGCCTTTGAATGCTTCGAAGGTATGAAGGCATACAAAGATAGCAAGGGTCAGATTCGTTTGTTCCGGCCCGATAAGAACATGCAGCGCTTGAACAAGTCCTCTGCGCGTATTGCCTTGCCTACTGTTGATGGTGAGGCCCTCACCAAGTTGATTGGCGAGCTGGTCAAGCTCGATAGCCGATTCATCCCTGAGTAACTCAACCATCTTGCAGGCTAATTCAATTGCTAATTCTTATCTAGCGCACGCGGCTACTCACTTTACCTGCGACCTACAATGATTGGCACCCAAAGCACTCTCGGCGTTGGCCCACCAGGCTCTGCTCTTCTCTTTGTCATTGCTAGTCCCGTGGGTCCTTACTACCCTACTGGATTTAAAGCTATATCATTAGAGGCAACGGATTATGCTGTGCGGGCATGGCCAGGAGGTGTGGGAGATAAGAAGCTGGGTGCAAACTATGCCCCTTGCATCGTCCCACAGTTAGAGGCAGCTTCCCGAGGGTTCCAGCAGAATTTATGGCTTTTTGGCGAGGAGGAGTACGTTACGGAGGTTGGCACAATGAACCTTTTCATCGCGCTGAAGAACAAGGAGACCGGCAAGAAGGAGCTTGTGACTGCCAATCTTGATGGAACCATCCTTGAGGGTGTTACAAGAGACTCTGTGCTAGCTCTTGCCAGGGAAAGACTGGTCCCGAAGGGCTGGCAAGTTTCTGAGCGTAAGATCAGGATGGCGGAAGTCGCCGAGGCCGCCGACGAGGGAAGGTTGCTTGAAGTATTTGGAGCCGGCACGGCAGCAATTGTCAGCCCTGTGCGGACGATCAGCTACCGTGGCAGATTGGTAAACTGCGGGCTGAAGGAAACCGAGGAGGCTGGAGAGATTGCTTCCCAGATGAAGAACTGGATTGAGGGAATCCAATACGGTGATGAGGAGCACCCATGGAGGTAAGTAAACGTGTCATACAAACCGAAATCATGCTAACATGCTTCAGCTATGTTCTGTAATTGAAGAATCATAGTACCTAGGTAGATTACTTCCGTAATATCTCGATACGTTGGGTCAATTCTGTTGATGTTTTTGAGAGTCAAGCACGAGTGTTAGATATTCGCCTATTTCAGTCCATTCTTAAACGGTAACAACGCCCGTTCGAATTCTATTCGGTGGAGTGGTCATTAACTTTAGTACTGACAATCCATACGTTTCATCTTCAACTCCAATCGCGTTCCTTCAGTCCGAGTCTCTTTGATGGCCGAGCCCTAGTCCGAGCAAAGAACTACCCAACCTACCTGTACTCAGCCTCGAGAATCTCTAGCGCATTCCATTATACGTCCGCACACATCATATCGAGCAGTATTCGCCTCATCGAAGCCGAGCTCAACCAGGCGCAGAACATGAATCCCTGCCAGACAGTCAACAAGCCAGCCCCTCAGGATAATAAATAAATAGCCAACCCAGTTACCGATACAGCACGCAGGACGCCTAAATCCCGGCCGCTTGCGCTTTCGCCCCAAGAGTATTGTTTGCTGTTTGGGCAGTCTGCCAAACCCACGTACCAAGTTGCAGCGTGCACTAATGGAGGAGACTGGACTCGAGCTGCAAGTTACGTCGTTCCGCATTCTCAGCCTCACCCGACCCGATCTCCTGTCGTCTCCGTAACGCATACATAGAAACTCGCATGCGTAATATTCACATCGCCTATTGCGCACCGGCAGGCGTGACCGATCTGCAAGACGCCTTGTCCTACCCTGGGTCGGTTACAGAGTGGCCGGGGTAGTGTGCGTGCATCTGCCCTCCAGGACACTCTCGTCACGCCCGCTAGCCTTACTCACCCAAGGTCCCTTCTAGGTAGGGATCCGTAGCTTATGCAACGCAATAAACAAACAAAAACATGCGTCTCAGCCGTGTTCCGGGCACCGAACAGTTGACTCGTTCTATGGGTTCCCAAGCCTGCATGCAGTGCCGGTGCCAGTACTTCGTTCTCCGTACAGCCCGTATCCATACGTCATGACATGTAAACTGGGCTAATCCAATTCAGCGGTAACGCTTTTCGTGCATCAGTAATGGCTATGTATTCAGCCTACCGCCGAATGCTGCAGTTGCCCCGGTGCGTATAGGTGCGGCGAATGCATGTTGATACTAACATAGCCCATCAAATTTGGAATCAATGTCTCATGAGGATTTCTGAACCCGAAATTGGACTCAATCCAAAGTGTATACGGATGTGCAATTTAACCATACTCAATGAAATATTTAGAGCGAAGCACAAAGTGGTCGCTTGGTACCGGCAAGGCTGAGACTCAAGCACGCGCGGAGGGATCCCGCGCACTTACGAATCACTGCATGCGTTCGTCCAATACGTGCCCATGTCCAGGCTCGAATCAGTTGCTATTCGAGTACTGGCTGGTACTAAGGAGGGCTGAAGGCGGGCGGAGTCTCGTTTCCCGTCCAGTTCAACTTGAGGCTGCGGCTGAAGTGCTGGGGGTGAACGTGATTGCGAAGCGCAGATGCCGGGTGCTACAGCCCACGGCCTACAGCCTACAGCCTCGATACCATCTGCCCATTCGCAATCATCCAGACTAGCGGGCTTCAAATGCTTATACTATTTCAGGCTAGATATTGCGACACAAATGCAGCTTTTGAAACAGACTAGCCTTCTTTCCAGCATGTGTCGATCATTCGTTGGCATAGAGTATCGCTCATCATATCTGAGGTTTTATACATGACTGATTAGGCAATACGAGGGTGCTAATATTAGACAGGCCACTGGTGGAAGCTAAGTTCTTATTCAGACGGCTAACGATATCGTCGTTCGATGGGTGCAACGCAGCTGGATTACGTTCGACATCACCGGCTACGCTAGCGATCATTTGTTGTCTAGGAAAGAAGGCTAAAGATGATGAATCAACTCTCTGCCACACCAAAGTCGGAACCAAATCAGCAGCAGCCAGGCCAGAGTGGTCAAGCGCGTGTCAATAACCGTCCTTCGATGAGCTGAAGGCTGCAGACTGCAGACTGCAAACTGGGCACAGTCGGATCGACAACCAGATCGACCACCGGCAGACCTTACTTCTGATTGGGCGTGGCATTCACTTCTCTGCGTCTAGATTAAAAGCATCCAAGTGGTGGGACAGATCATGCGACTATTGAACACTCACCCGGGACACAACATCCGAGCCAGGTAGCGAGATGATCAGGATAGGCACCTAGTTTAATGCTCCTTCGAAAATACCTGCAGATTGCGGATCTACTCAGTAAAAATCACTACTCAAGCCAGATTATACCGTTTCCTTGATGAACCGAGAGCTACCTCCACTTGAATTTCCTAGTAGAAAGAGAGTATACATACCGAGAGGGATGCATTGGGTTTCTCTCTCTCAACAGGAACTGGGAATGGACTGAAGGGGTTAGGGATACGCGGGACAGGAAAAAGTTATAAATCTACGTGCGATAGCATTCAGTTTGGCCTTACGGGATACCCGGAGCGGTTCAGTGACCTTCTGATTCCAGACTGCGGGAGATTGAGGGGAAATCCATCATGCCCAAGTAGAGCACGTCCAAGCAATTTGGAGGGCAGCTTGGACTGTGCGATATAGCAATACTATCAGAAAGAATCGGCGTCGGTATTCTTCAATCATAGACACTAAGAATCCATCGCACCTCCGTTGTGTCTGTTAACATACTAAAAAGTGGTCCATTAGTGGGAGTATAAACATTGATAATCCCTAACAACCATCCCGCAAGATTGCTTGATGAATAGGAGCAAGAGTCCGAGACTAGAAAGCTTCATTGTGCATCAAGAGACAAATCCCTGGAGCAAATTTTATTTTAGTTCTTGCAACTTTGAGCTGAAGTTCCTGCTGATGACTCGGGTCGTTATATGGTCCCGGTCCTTATTCGTAACGAGAACCCAGTTAACCGATAGATAATATGTGAGGGAAGAACAGATACTAGAGATATATATTACTTCAATGAGGGGCACTGGAAACCGCAGTTTACCACAAGGACATATGAGGACTTTATTGTCAAAAGTCGTGGGGACCAGGGTTAACACTCTGTCTGGTAAGGTGCCCTCTGCGAAGGTTAGTAGTAAGACAAGATAGAGCACGAGCATTTCTAGACACCTCAATCATAATTTGGACGGTTCTCTCCGCGTAGTTGATGCCTCCATATTTAATGTGTATGGCAATGCAGGCAAGAGTTCAGCTCGAACCATTATATAAAGTATATGACAGGAGAAAGAAGCAGAGCAGCAGAGACGCACGTATACGAGAATGAACTCTGCCTCTAATTGATAGAAACTGGTGAAATCGACACGACGAGCGTGAGAGGATAACACGCAGACGAGTGTTTCAGCATCTAGACCCGATCCTGAACTGATACGAGCCTCCGTTGAATAGGAAGCTGTTTATCTCCTTGTACATGGATTTGCTGACTTGCAGAGACGCGGTAAGACGCTGAGAGAATTAAGGAGACGTTACATCAACAACTCTAGCCTAATCAAGCATAAGTTATCTTATGGAAGTAGAGCAAAGCCGCTTAAGCCTAACACCCGAAGTTATCTCTCTTCAATGGTATGCCGGATGTTGGTTTGGTCCCGTATATATCGTGTCACTGGGCCGAGGACATCAAAGATAGTGGCTTCCCACCTTCAGATGGACAATAATTCTGGAGTCTCGTAGCTAGAGGCTAAACTGAGATTCTCGGGTTTTGTGAAAGGAAAAGGAAAGCAAATGCTTAACTAGAAGGAATGGACCAGAATATAGCGGAGTAGTTTGGAGAAACGCATTCATTCTTGAATAGGACGCGCAAGTTCATGGATGTAGCATAGAAATCTCTATAACAATATCTTCAAGCTTGCCCATCTGCGTTAAAGCAGTTCACGCAGAGAATAAACAAAATATCGAGATTCCCTAGATCAGCCAAAGGCCAGGATTGGTCATCTTGCTAGTTTGACGATGCCGGACGGATCTATATTGGGTTTGATGTGGCTGGATCTGGTCAACAGGAAGGAACAAGCTAAAAAATTTTCATTTGGAAGTGTTGATGCAATGTATTGATGTGGACGTTGATAGTAGCCACGTGAAGCCCGCCAGGGAACGCGTAGGTGGGACTAAACCAACACAATACCTTCTCCTCAGCCCCCAGCAACTCCACTCACCACGGACATAGATGCTTAACCCTCGAATCAACAGTCATCACGTCGGGAGTTGGTGGTAGCCCTCCCGCTCAGACAATTTCCATGGTGGGGGCCATGCAAACCGCATACGACGCTTCGCCATTTGATCCTGTGTCGAATCACAGCAAGGCCGGATGTTGATTGATAATAATCAGCGTGCTTACGGAGGGCATGGATTCTCATGGATTTGCATGGACTCGAGCATGTAAATGCCACTCACAGATTCATTCAGACAAGCACTATTTCGGCCCTTCCCGGCCGGATTAGAATCTGACCGCTCATGCTTCACTGCTTCTAGAATGTTTGCTGAAACTTCGAGTCTGCTGACCGCATGCTATGTGAGCCCTACCAGAGAATCCTGTGGAGCGGCTCTTGTCGAGTATTTTGTCTGGATCCGGCCAGCAACTACCAGGGAGACCTAGCATGAGGATGTTTCAACTTGAATCTGATCGGAGAGCGCTCGCGTTCGGAGTAAAGTCTCCTCGTCTACAGCCAGTCAGGCAGCCGCTTGGGTTACATGCAAACCAACAGCGTATGTCGCTGGGATCTGCACCGGCTATGAAGCTTGCCGTTTGAGTCCAAGTCAGGCGTCCGTTATCTTGCAGGCCTGGAGTCATTGCGTGAAACTGGATTGAAATGATACTATGATTGGCCCAGCTGCGGACCCCTAGACTGGTGTAATTGGGGTCTTTTAGGCGGGCTGGCAGTCTCAAGTACCGTACTAGCTTGACGGAATATGCGGAGCTTGCGAGCCAGCCAATAATGATGCTCTAAGACTACTATTGGATTCTTCAGCCCTACTCGACGGCGTCCGCTAGTGTCCTCATCAACTTATCACGTATTCAAACGTCGCCTCGCGAAGAACGTTCTCCAATTCCTGCAGCCGGTTCAGCGACCCCGAGGTGTGGTCAATAATGTCATCAAACGGTCAGCTGCAGGGTTCTGAGGCTCATATGGAACAGGCGGACTTTCAGCTGAACGCGTGGTTTACAAGGGATGTGTCCGGCGGTATGGCGGAGATAACGTTATGCCGCAGGTCGTAGAACATACTCTCCCTTGAGTAGGTATTGGCGACAACCACACCATCAACCAATAACTTTGTCGAATTGTCATATTAAAATAGCAACAAGCCGGGACCACGAGCCAACTGGCATGCACACAGCTTGAACCACGAGTTTCATGTCATGGCACGGCAGGTCGGCTCAGCAAGGAGCCTGGGGCTGAGGGCATTCTGGCCCCCCGCGAGCCGACGTCAGCCACGGGCAGAATCTCACTTTGGCCTGTCGCGCATGATCCACATGTACAGACCTTGTCTACATTGAGATTTTCACTGCTCGTCGCGAGAGCCATGGCGAAGGAGATCTGAGATAGGTTGAATGTTGCCATTAAATGTATGATACGAACCATTGAGGGAAAGCCGGGTATTTTGGACCCCGAACTCCTCACTACAAAGCACAACACCGGGGACTGGATCTACTCCGCCTGCGATTGCGTATCCACCCTCTTGGAGAGTGAGATCTTTATCCTTAGCCGGGGTGCCAAGATCAAGGGGTGCAACGTGGCCGAAATCGAGACCGTGCGTTTGGATAATTATGGCCTGTTTTCTCGCCGCATCTCAGATGCGCGAGGTCATTCGGGACGCCCCCAACTTTGGGAAACTGAGAAGCGATTGTGGTTGGGCAAGAAGCGAATTCTTCATGTAAGGTGGGTGATACATACCATAACCCATGGCCCATGCTATCCCAATCATAGCAATCGTCGCCCGCAATTTGTCATGAGAAAATCCCCTAGTTGACGGAAACTCGCCGCAATTGAGAGTCACCGGGTTTCAGTTGATGGATTCGAGCTTGCACATCAATAACTCCGGAATCCGGACGGGACGAGGGATATGTCGCTACTATCTCGCGGAGGAGCCAAGCTCCAGGATGTTTTGATCCGAGCACTATGGTTCGTCCGATGTTCAAATCTTTGCAGGGCCGCGCGAACCTGAGAAGACTGTTTCGATGCTATTCTTGAGAGCGGTAGGCGATGCAAGTCTTCTGGACTAGTCCATTTGGGGTCGCATTCGGCGCCGCCAATCTCAAACTCAAGACCCGGAGTATCTCAAAATCAATATTCGATGGCTCGCTGCACCCTGGCAACGTACTCTGGGCCAAGCTGATACGCGGATGTGCAGGAGGAATCTGGAATTTGCAACAGATGCAGCTCGTGATTCGAAGGATCAACAGACAGATAGTGTGATATCTAAAATATCACTGTAAGAAGACTAAATTGTGTGTAACTGGATGGAGGACTCCGTACAGAATCGACGAAGGTTGACAGTCAACCACTTCGTACACCACCCAGTCCACCCAGTGCTCGTTATTCCAGCCACGCACTGACTGAAACGGGACCCGCTCGCTCAGGATTGCTGCAAGTTGGATCGGAGCTGGAGTGACTGTCAGTCCGATCCCACAGCAATCCAGGGTGTGCGCGCTAGCCGCTTTGGTCCATCGGCGCACTCGGATCGCAGCGTACTCGTTCAGCCACGAGCCACTCTGCAAGCAGGAAAAAGAAAAATGGAAAAACCCAAAAAAAAAAAAAAAAAATTGAGGAAAGAAAAAGAAAAAGCAAAAGCAATAGGCTAACAAAGAAGGGACTGAAGACGGTAGTAACAGAGGAGCGCCGATCTAGCCTGATCCCTATCTATTCTTGTTCTGTACTCCAACAGACCAAGATGGGATAAACCATGGCTCATTATCACAGTACCGCGCCCAGTGTGTCCCCCAGTGTCCGCACTGCGGACACACTGCGCAGCCATGGTTCATGGAGAGGATCTGGGATTACGGCGGCCAGTGTGGAACATTCCCTAGAGCACAGCCGGTCTCCCACTCTCCCGACCAGGCCCCCTACTTGAGGGCCCCATACGGAGGTAAAAAGCGCGCTCGGTGATATCGGGCATCCGGGGTTCCGTGCATGGATTACAACAAAACAGCCTCAATGGGAGTGACGCAGCCTTACAACATGTGGCCGTCCTAAAACGGATTAAAATAAATCTGATTTATTCAGCTGCACAGATTGGCCCTCTATCTCAACGCCCGGTTCAGTCGCGCTTTTCCGGGGCTTAGCAACAGCTATTCGCTCCAGAATAAATACTCGCAATGCACCTCTGGGCTGGCTTTCGATTCAAACCTCCACCAAACCTGCGGAGCTGGACTATATTGCCCCTCCCTTCTCGTTTTACTCAGCTGTACTGCCTTTTGACTCCCTTTGAAATCATACTCAGCTCCTACAATACTACTCCCAGCTCATACTCCTCGCTCTTACTTACCACCGTCCGCAATGCATCGCTCCAACGGATATTCATACTCTACAAGCTCAAGAAACCACGGCACAAGTAGTGCATTCAGTCCCAATGCCAACCCGAACGAGGACTGGACCAAGATCTCTGATCTTGCTGAACGGCGCCGTATCCAGAACCGCATTGCCCAGCGCAATTACCGTACGTCTCGCCTATTAACGGCTCTGGATGAGTCTAACTAGGGACAGGCAAGAAGCTGAAGCGCCGTCTGGAGGACCTTGAGAAACGCGCCGCCTCAGCTTCGGAATCTCCAGAGCGGACACTGGAGAAGCCAGAACCGCCAGCCAGAATGACGGCTAAGTCTCGCGCAAAGCATGCCCGCGCAACCAAGTCCAACTCAGACGTGCACGCCCCTGCTTCAACAGACCGAGTCTCATACGACAGCTACTCCGCGCAAGAAGATCGGGGATCGATGTTCTCATATCAGAGCACGCGCCAGCTTTCCACCTCGCCGCCGCCCATCCTTTCGTATCCTCCATACTCCTCTCTTGACCATTACTCCCACTCTTCTTACGGCAGCCACCTACCTTCATACCACTCCTACAGCGACGTCGCCTACCACAACGATTACCCGTCGCCTGTGCCCTCTCTTTTCCCGCTCTCAATGCACGGCACTGGCTCCGCAGCAAAGAAGTACTCCTCCTACGGCGACGACGACATCATCAGCCCGTTCAACATGAGCTACGCCTCGATGGCGGGAATTGACCTCTCTCCGCCGCAGCACCACCACCACGCGGAGAATAGTAACGTTCCTGTACATACCCATACCCTCCCTTCCATCAGGGCGACGTACCCGCAGTTCCAAAGCAGAAGGAGCTAACGCATTCTCTCTTTCTTCTCGCCAGATGCCAGCCTTGTCGCAAGGATACGGCGACGATCACTCTGAGAGCTCGCCCTCGACCCCCGCGGAGTTGTCGCTGCATTGCCCGTTGACCCCGGAGTCGGAGCGTGAGTCGGACCGGGTCTCCTTGCATTCTGCGTACCCTCCTCTATTGTGAACTCTTCCTTTTGATCTTGACGAATTACGACTCTTGTTTGCGGTTTCTGTCGCGGCTATTGCTCCTTCAACACGATGTGCAATAGCACCGGCTGTTATCTTTTTACGTTTACATTTGCGGGCTAGATGCATGGCACTCGGCGTTACTTGGTCTGGTTGGAACCTGGAGACTGGACTAGAGACTGGAGTATTCGGGAAATTGTCCACAACTCCTCTGCTCATTAGTAGACTACAATCCTGCGTTTTATTACTATCACTATTCTTACCCTCAGACTTAGAGTAGACAACAAAATTCCCATCTTATCGCGGTCCGTAACCGACGACATTAACATCAGTGCTGAACGCTACTATACTAGATCCATCTAAATCGTACGAGATGGGGCGAAAACCGATCAACCGACCAATGACAGCCGTTTTGGCCCCCAAATACCGCGCAGCCATGGCACGTCGCCTGGCCTCCTCATTCGGTCCCTCGTATACTGAACGCAACGGTACGGAGTAAAGCAAGCGACTAATCCTCCAGCTGAACCAGAAAGATGTAACCGTCGGGAATAGTCCGCCGTGGAGCGCGAGTGGATCTGACTCGTGAATGACAGGAGGCTGTACAGACTCCAGAATCGGATCCCTAGTTCGATGGATTAAGGGACTCTTTTGTCTTTGTTCCCGGTGACTGTAGTCTGTACGACGGAGCTTAGAGAATCCCCACCGCCCGAATTCACCAGCTGCGGTTCCCTATTCAGATGTGGACAATTTAATATTCCCACTTTCCTTTTTTCTCATTCGCCCGGATACTAGCGGACGGCTGCCTAGGGGTGAGTAGGCATAACTATTCAAAGCACTCGGACATAAGTCTATGGACTGGGGAGTTTAGTTGTTACCTCCATAGCCTATCGACAGAGGCTCCATCTGGTCAGTAACCACGGACAGAGCGTGCCAGAAACAAGGAGGTTGACTCATAGTTAGTAATCCTCGTTTTTGGGATGACACTCACGCAGGCACAGGCACTCCAGCGATCCGGCACCATCCGCATTCCGCATGAAGTACGACTAATCTATAATCATGGAGAAATGATTCTAGAGCGACGAAATTCAGCAGACTAAAGCCGGCGGGCCCAGCAGCTCGTATAATCCTGGCCGCGTGGCATTAACTTGTTTGGGTATTGAGCTCGTAGCTCAGCCTCGTTTCATTGTGACTTGGATCTCGTCGAGGTTCCAGCATTTCGTCGGGCGCCTTTGAAGCTTGACGAATAATTCTAATCCATGTCATGATTAAATGGCTGATTTGCAGATCTCGGTTCGGAGACGGACTCGGATTCGACTGAAGCCGGATGAGACGTGACTGTGATAGTCTATCCTGTTCTGTAAACTGCAGCAGGGGGGTTCGCGAACGCGAACGCACTGCTGCGCCTCGGGCGTACCGTGAGCCCGTGACGCAGCTTGCCTTATACGAATGCATTGCAGTATACGATTACGCCAGTACGGAGTTGTGTAGCCCGTTGTTGGCGCTGCGAGTCACCATACTGGGTACCCGCGCAGTATCCTAGGCGTGTCCTAGACGGATCTTAGGCGTACCTTAGGCGGACCTAGGCTAGCGGGCTGGCGAGGTCGCATAATTGATCCCCTCCCAACAGCCACAGACGTCAAGTCCGAGCTCGACGATCAGTCACTGCAGGTAGAAATTAGGTGCTGAGCTGAGAAGAGTATTCGGTGACAGGTGGATTAGTTCGAGGCTCGGTCGGCCAGCCGGACGAAAAACTAAGGCTTATTCAAGGTCGTGGCGCCAGGCATAAAATTATGTCGCGATTAGAAAGCGCGATCGACGAGTCCAGAATCTAGATTGGCAGATTCCGACTCCGTCTGGGCTCCCTGATCGAAGATCTGCGCGGCGGCCGCTGTCGGAGTTTTGAATTACGTTGACTCGATGAACAATCATTAATTTATGTTCAATAATCAATTATTCTCTTCAGTCATTTGATCGTGGGTCCAGGTTGGTCTCGGTCAAAAACCTGGGCGTGCAACACTGGAGCCCAAACCCGGCGAAACCCGGTGGCTTGTGACTTGCTGGCTCGTATAATCAGAAGAATTCAACCGGCTGGACGAGAAACGAAGATCAAGCAGTTGTCGCTTGGCGAGCATGCCATCAGCTAGCCTGAAGATTACAGTACAGTGCTTACTGTTTTTTTTAGCCCACTTTACCGGATTTATCTTGCGAACGGGCTCCCATTCTCTGCCAAAATCTGGAGATCGCCTGTTCAGGAAGGTACTCAGAGTATAGCCGCGGCAAACAGCTATGTATCTATGCATGTATTGCCCATACTCCTGGTTGGTATTGAACAGGCAGCGCGCAGACGCGCTGCTGCCTGTATATGCACGCACCGACAGGATATTGCCAGAGTACGCGTCCATCGTCCATGGCCGGCCCTTGGGGTGAGGGTGAAGACCAATCGCTTGCGTAATGATACGAGTGCCCAGTAACGAATTGAGCCTCAGCCTCGTGGATCGCCGGACTGGTAATCGCTTTATCTGGCCTGATTAGGTTTGATCTCACGTCGACTGTGCTATGAAACTGCCACGGCCATGCAACCTACTACCACCAGGTCTTGTGTTCGGTCTTTTCAACGGTCTGGCCTGGTACTTCTGCGTGCCCAGCCTGATAGCTGAACCGGCGCGAGGGCGCGACAAACAACCCATGACATTAGCAGAAGGTTGCCTTTGGTGAAACGGGGGAAGAAAGTTGAGCATGATTCACCGGGACTGCTTCTGTTATTCGTGGAGCTTGTTGAGCAACAGAAGTAGGTTCAAGTCTCGTAGAACGTAACTTATTGAAACCCGGTAAGAGGCATCAGTATAGTGCGCATGACGTCCTATCATTTCCATGCGGCAAACCTCATTCTCTATATGAACTTCTGTGTTGACCTACTATTTCTCGCTCGGCTGGTGATGGTTAGGATCAATGGCCCGCCATATGCCAATATGATTGCCCGATACTGTGGCAAGTATGTGGAAGTCACTGCCTTCTTGGAGGCACACGCTCGAAGAACGTACTTGGTGGTCTCGTCCCATAATTTTATACAGTTCTCTACGTCTGCAACTCCGCGCTGATGCTTGGATGTTCCATTCCAAAAACGTGTCGATAGGTCTGGTGTTGCTAAATAACCAACGATAATGAGGTGTATTCATTCTTGAACATACTCAGAGTAGACATAAACGGGCACTGCGGGTTTCCCAGGAGCTGCGCAGCTGTAGGTCTTTACTAATGTTGGACGGCTGTTGACCACAACAGGCACCTGGTAAGCCAGCCCAGCGGCGAACAAAAGAAGCCCGAAGTAGAAACATCTTGGTGCTTCGAAGACGGATTAATATCTTGTTTATACACCAAGATATCGTCCCTAACCTGCTACCTACCAGTTTGCAGCACGGGGTGAGTCCAGTAAATGAGGCATCATCGTTGACTCGCCGAAAACCTGCGCACAAGACAATCTCCACTTGAGAGGCCATTAGGCAGATGTCAGCCTGTAGGCCCGCTGTGTCATGTATGCCGTCTCCGTTGTTGTTCACTTTCAGCCGCTGGAATAGAGCAGAGATGCTCGGCAAGTCCGTTCACATTACAAGGCGGCCGTGCTGAATTTGAAGCCTTGATAGCCATCTCTGTAATGCACATCATGGATGCGACTGCTGCCCGATACTTCAGCTGTCTCCTCATGATTCGTGGTGAGATTCTTAAAGCAGACTGCTCGACTAGTATGGAGCAGAGAACGCACAGTCTGCTCCCAGGAGGACTTCGGTCGTCTAGAGTATGTTGTCGTCTCAAAGAGTGCGGATAGGCCTCCAATTGCTGCTGAAGATCTTAGGCCGTCGTCGAGAACTGTGGCATAGCAGTTAGAGCCCGGTATACTCGGTCATCTTCGAGGAAGGTTGTCGCCGGGAAGGACCCTTGACAGAAGATACCTAAACTTAGTCAAGATATACTATAGTATTTAGAAAGGGACCCGGAGATCAGAAACAGGAAAAATGAAAACCGTGGCTATAATGCTAGACTATATACAACCATTTACATTCAAACACGTATTCAGGGTTTGAAGGTTCGATTGTCGCTGCTCCAGGCTCATGATTAAGGCTCAGACACTCCGTCTAGCCTTGATGCAACGATACCCATCAACGTCGACCTTCTCGCTAGTCAGACAGAGGGGAATATATACCACAAGCGCTGATCCACCCAGCCGGGAACTAGAGAGGAGAGCATGGCCCGGATACTCAGAGACGAAATATCAGTAGCTTTTGAAGACAGTGGGAACAACCATGTAATGTGCCAGCTCCATTGGAAAAGTGCGTCATTCCGGGCTTCAATTACTCGTATCGCAACGCAAGCCGATCCAAGGTCCAATGGCCGAGCACCATTGTGATGGAAGAATCCCTGGTATGCGAAATGACAAGGAATGGAAGAATGAGGCCAAAAACATACATTTTTTACGTCAATGATATTGTATCCGTACCTGTGTTCTGTCCGTGTATCGACTGATTAAGGTATAAATCGACGCAAGGCGCCTCGATGCAGGCTAAAAGCCCAAAACATTAAATGAGTAATAAGTATGCAAGAAAGGAAAGCCACTGAGTAGAACTGTGTTGGAAGGTACTTTGTAGGGAAAGAAACTGTATGTTAAGTAGCACAGTAATCGGAAAGTAATAAATAAATCAGCCGTCCACCCCGTTTATGTTCATTTGGTCTGGGTTGTATCGTCGCCGCCGCATTGGGGCCTTTTTCCGTTGCGCAATAGCCGAGTTCGCGCTTTGTGCATTATCTCCTCCCATATCTGCGTCGCCGTCGTCATCGTAATTCTGTAGTGCTTTGAATCGAGACATCTCGTCCAACTCGGTAATATCTGCTGGCTTCATTCGTAACCACTTCATACGCGGGCCGGCCCGGGACCGCTCTGAAATTCGAAAACCGTAAATGCGCGATTCGTATACCCTACCTTCTCCGAGGCCAGGGCAGAAGTTGACCGTCCGCACGCCATTGAGCTCTAGGGGGTATACAGGACGGGATGTATCAGATATAACTTGATTGCCGGCGCCAGCTGAAGTAGTTGTCGTGGTCGTGGTCGTCGTGGCAGTCGAAGGCAAAGAGACTGAGCGCGGTGGTGATAGGTTTGACATGGGCGCATCAAAACGGGGTCCAATCTCCAAATCGGGGAACGTCATGAAGAACAAACAGCCAAATGTGGTGCCGAAGAAAGCACCATCGACCGAGTGAAATCGGCTGTTGGGAGGCGTATATAGGTCCTGGCAGCTAGGGCAGAAGAGCTTCACGGTCTCTTGGCCTGGCGTGTCGGAACGACCCACAGGAAGCACTTTGCACCCATTGCAGTGCACTCGCGGGCAGACGCCGAAATGTTGCAACTCATACTTCTCTAGCATCTGCTGGATTCCGGGACGTGAAGTGATGTACCGTTGGTGGATCAAACCGTAAAGCAGCTCTGCAGAGGTCTCGATCATACTCAGGTCGCTTGCAACCCTTGTGTGTCTTCGCTCTCTTCGGTAACCGGGCGGCTTCTCATCACCAAGTATCTCATCCTCATCTTCCTCCTCATCCTCCTCTTCCTCCTCCTCTTCATCCTCTTCCGGCTCCACGTCCAGTATCATTTCTAAGGCTTCCTTGTACATCGGCACCTGAGACTGCAGCCCGGTCAGATTAAAGTCGTCTTCAATAAAATCTTCCGAGACCTCCGCAAAAAACTCGTGACCCATAAGCTGGCAAAACGAGGAGATCCATGACTCCGGAGCGCCATCGGACGACGACATATCGAAGGAGTCGGACGGAACGGTAGAAGACGGTGTTGATTCAGACAGTTGACTCAGATCCAGCCTATCTAGGCCGTCGGCCAACGCCGAGCCTACTTCTCTCGACACGGTGCTGGAATGCAATTAGACAAATCGACAAATCAAAGCTGAATAACGCTTCGTGGGTAACCAGGAGACCAACAGCCTGTTTTGACGATTCTCGCAATCCAGGTTCTCCCTCTACCTTACTTCGAGCAGGGAGGAAACGAAAGCGGGGGGAGCGAAGGTGGCGGATAAAAAGAGCGGAGATGCTGAGCGCGGACAAGCCTTGGTTTGGTCAGAGGGTGATATTCCTCCTGATAAGCCGAGGGGTCATTAATGTGCTGATTGTGCGGTGGCTGGATGTTTGACGCGATTACCCCACTAACATTTATATCCGGGATTCAAACAGGAATCCACGCAAAGACTAAGTCCAAAAGTCACAACTTCCTCAGTCCCTGGTATCTAACGGAAGCGCTCGATGCACCTGCGTTGGAAGGCGAATTTTTCGTGGCGGGTTGGTGAGGCGATCAAACGACGGAGGCCAGGATGGACCTCCGAATTAGCCTCGTGGGGCGGTGGGCAGCGTCGACCTTGATACAGTGTAGAGCTAGAACCGAGAGCGTCACGTAACTATGGAGAGGTCCATGGAACTGTATGAGAACGAACACTTAGATTGACATCGTGCTGTCTTGGTACAAGCGCTAAGGAGCTGAGACGACTACGAGAGATCAAAGACCAAATGTCACTCAGTCACGTGCTTTGGGCCTCAGGCCAATTTTTCTGCCTGACCGTACTATAATATCACATAACTACAAAGAGCTTGGGTGAAACGACGCGTAGAATGGGTATCCGATGTAAATACAAAAGAGCATAGTATCCGTACATATAAGATCTTAAAATAAATCTCGTATCACTCGTGCAAATTCACCTTCATCCCCCAGCACACCTGACAGCCCTTCGCCAGTATTCTGTAGCTCACCCTCATGGCCAATAAAGCCATTAATACTATCGGCTGCCGTCGTTCCCATGAAGTTGCCAAATCCGCCGACGGCTTCGAACAAAGTTGTGAGCTCATGGCTCATCTGCAGCCCATTCAAAGGGCTATTTCCCAACTCGCCCACCCCATTCAAAGCCCCGTACACAGACAAATCTTCCATTGGATGGCCAGCCAAACCGGCCATTGCGACAGCTGCTGTCGAGTGTGGGTCATTGGCGTCCGGACCATAAGGGCGTTCGAGGACGCCCAGTCTCTCGCCAATTTGTCTGAGACCTTTGATCGTCTTCCATAGACGTTTCGAGACATACGACTTGGTGCTAAACCCATTAACAAGGTCTAGAGCTAGATAGAATTCGTCCCGTACTTGACGGTTAAACTCGTTGGGCGCGTGACAGACAGCCAGGAAGAGAACAGCCAATGCAGCAACGAGGAAGTAGTTGAAAGTAATTTGTTGTGTGCGGTATATATCTGAAGTCTGGTTCAGTCGGGTGAGAATACGAACAGTATCTTTAGCGACGTCAACAACGGTTTGAGCGTGCCCTTTGTCTTCGGCAATGCTGGCAGCAGAATGAAGAACTGGCCGATAAATAAGAATTCGCAGCTGATTCATGCGCAAATATAGAAGTATTCGCAATCGACGTAAGCCCCTGCTCGCCGCTTCACCCTGCCTCGGCGACTCGGCTGGATAGAACTTTAGAGAATCCGGTATTTGTTTATACCACTGTAAAACTTGATAGTCCAAGTAGCCAATCTCGTCTCGACGTATGTCCGTGGCTCCGTCTGAGCCTAAGCCAGAGTACCACACTTTGGAGCTGATGCGGTTGTATGTGATCATGCATCGCAGGTACTGTAATGATGGATCCTGAGCCTAGTCAGTAGAGTGGTCTAGAAACATCGACATATCTTACTGGTTCCATTTGGTCAATGTCCTCATCGTGCATTGAAAACGGCAGTCCCGTACCAAAGCTCCACCGTCTATCCAAAGAGTAAATCGACCAGAATATCCTGACAATATCAGGCCACTGTGCTTCGTCAGGAAAATTTTTGGCCAGTGCGTCTCGTCTATGCAGCCCCATCTCAAGGCACATGCGGGAGGCTACACCAATAATTCGATAAGCCAAAGAATCTTCATCCGTATGAAAGTGATATGTCGCCTGTTCATCAGTATTGCCATGGCCATACGGCAGTATTATTGGAACTAACCATTAATCCTAGAAGCTGGATGGTTTTGACATCTAGCGTATCCCAGATCTTGGACTCAACAGCCGGCTTCACACTCAAATATAGGCGCTGGCCAAGCTGGCTTTGTCCACCACCTTCAACAACGAGGGTAGTAGCAAAAATAAGTTTGATTAAATTCGTACTATCATCTTCAAGGCCATCTGCGCCTGCTAGACCTCGATGCATAAGTCCCGTTCGTATTGCGGCCTCCATGAAGGTATAAAGCAAGTTGACCTGTTGGACAACGTGATCGATGTCGACGAGGGGATACATGATACCAATCTCCTCTTCATAAACCCGACATAGCCGTAAGGCCTCATCTTTCTTAATCGCCCAAATAGGGTCTTTCGATGGATGCATCGGTTGTGTCAGAGCTGGTATGTGAGGAGGCGACGCCGCTGGCGTGGCATGTCCTGTCGTTAAATCATCCGGCATGGTTTCTTCGACTGGCGCAATACCCATGTGCTGGAGGCTTGATCGAGCAACGTCAAAGTTGAATGCTGAGCTGGTCGGACCATGGAACCGAGCATGTTTGAGGCGTGGCTTGCCTGCTGGGGGACGCATAGGTGTAAAAACCTGCGAGCCATCACGCGAGAAATTGTCGAAGGTTGGAGTATCGAAAGTTGACCTCTGCGCTCGCAGTTCACTGATGCTGCTGAAAAGGCTAGTGACTTGATCCTGCAGAGAGGCTATTTGTTCTTTCATAGACCGGAACTCCCTGGATGGGCAACATTGTCAGCCAGTGGCACCGCGGAACAATAGCAAGAGAACATACTCGGAGTCCTTGAAGTTATTATTGCAGCAGTTGGGTGCATAGCGGCCTAGGCATGGTCAGCGATAGAAAGAAGCAAGCATGCGCCTACGGACATTCCAGCTTGAGGTGGCCGCAACGGTAACAGGGTGTCTATCGTTGTTAGCGGCTTCACTTCAGGCTAAGGTTGGGATGTACCTGGCCGTTGCATTTGATTTTCCGGCGCTTGCACTCGTTGCTAAAAAAAAAAAAAGTTTCAATCAATGCCGTAAGAAGGAATTATAGAGTGGCCATACCAGGCAATGGAAATATACCGATTTCTCTTTGAACGGGTCTGGGTACCGTTGGCCGGTTGTTCCGCCTTTCTCTTCGCGCTATCCGCAGCTGGGCCATCGAGTTGTTCTTCTGGCGAGGCCTGGGACAAATTCGCGTCGACCTGGGCGCGTCCTGAGTCCATACTGCATATAGAAACGGATGGTTCGATGCGATGGTGGCGTGAGGAACGTCAAGTGAAGTGCGGAGAGATTCCTCTGCGCGGGGTTTCTTCCGTCCCCAGATCCACCTGCTTGTCACTCCGGAGCCTGCGGGAGGTTAAGTATACATGCAACAATATTATCACTTCATGCTGGTCGTTAATAACGGCCAAAATATAACGGAATCTCTGTCCAGGCCTTTGCTCGCTATAATATATTGGCTAGATAATCATTTCACAGACCTGGTTCAAGGCCAGATGCTCTCTATGACATACTATGTTATCATTAACGAAGCTGCAAGCCTTGTACATAGACAAGCCGGGACCTACTCAAACTATCAAGAATGAACCTTCAGCAACAGAGTTGTCGCGATATTGCGCACATAGTCCTTGGAAGTGAAGACCTCACAAGGCGGAGATACTATGCCTATTGGTGGTCAAGCACGTGCCAGAAGCGGAACCCGAGTCGTCAACATCTTTAAGCAGGCTTGCAACCGACTCAACTCCTTCACAACCAGCGACAAGGACATCAATTGTCCAATGAAATTCCAAAAATGGCTGATGTGCAGTAACCTACGGGTCCGACTCCAATGGCCATCAAGAGTCCTAGCTCGCTCCAGCCACCTTAGACGCTTCAATTCTTCCGCTCCTTCCCACCACTACAAGCCTCTCCAGGCCCTTGAAGATGCCGACATAGAAACATTTCGCGGTCGATTTTTTATCCCAGAGCTTCCTGTCCTTCTTCCACGCCGTTCCTTCCGCGACCTCCCCGCATATGAGCGCTGGTTTCACCACACCGCAACGAAGCCGCAGCTGAACATAGAATATCTGGCAGATCACGGCGGAGATGCATTGGTCCCCCTGGAACTCACTCAGTCTGAGCAATCCATATTAAAGTCTGAAGATCCAGGACTCAGCTTCCGCAAGTTTCACGCGCCGCTAAGCCTCTTCCTCCAATGGATCCGCGAGGCCGAATCTTCATCGCAGATCCAGTCGCGCCTATATCTGGCTCAATGCCAACTCCTTGACCTTCCCCAAATTCTCCGCGACGATTTCCCTACACCTACAATAGTGGCAAAGGCGGGAAAAGGTGACGTCTATGATACAAATATCTGGATGGGATATCCGCCCACCTACACGCCTTTGCACCGAGACCCGAATCCTAATCTGTTTGTACAACTTGCTGGACGCAAAACTGTGCGGTTGCTGGCACCGCGAGATGGACAGGCAGTTTTCTCACATGTGCGAGGTAAGTTGGGTCGCAGTGGGAGTCGGGAGGCGGCAGTTTTCAGGGGTGAAGAGATGATGCAGGGCCGGGAGAGAGCTCTGCTGGAGCAAGCTATCTGGGATGATGCGGGGAAGGAACAATCAGGACAATACACTGAAGGGTTCGAAGCGGAGCTTGACGCGGGCGATGGGCTATTTATTCCCAAAGGTTGGTGGCATAGCATAAAGGGAATGGGCAAGAGCGTTACAGCTTCAGTAAGTCATTCATCCTGTCCAGTACTACCTCCTCTAACATTCCCAGGTCAATTGGTGGTTTCGTTAGCTATATCCAGTTCGGACATGTCCTGAACTTGAATTGCTATGAACTGGTATCGCAAAAAGAAGCGAAGTAGTCCTGTAATAACATCGTCAACTCTGAATCGATTATAAACAACTGTAAAGTATAATGTGTAAATTTAGTCACTACTCTGTAACATGCCACTACCACGGCATAAGTAACTGTTCGGCACTCTTCTAGAACATTGAAAGCTGCAGCCCACACCACGGAGAAATTTCCAGAACACCACCTTTCATATCTTAACCATCTCGTCTTCACCTCAACACCAAAACCAAACACATCATCTCCTAGAAAAAGAAAGGCATAACATGCGCATGTCCCGCGCAACAACCCTCCTCAAGCTCCTGCTAGGTCTTCGAACCGCGACATCAACATCGACGTCAACCACCTTAATAGCTCAGTCCCCCGCATCATACCTCTTCGCGCAGTGCCACGCGACAAATCTTTACTCCCACTACACCCTTGGAAAACCATCGACGTATTTTTACACAACAATGTCCGCTTCCGACTCCAACTTAGGACAGCCTCAAGACCAACCCTCCGAAACCCCCGAGAAGAAGCCTATCCTCGCCCTTCCTTCCGCCTCAACCGACAACGATACCACCCAATTAGACGTCAATGGCGACGGGGTGAAACTCGACCATCTTGGTCCGTTAGTAGTTAACTCGGACGGCACGCTCTCGCGGATTGCGAACTGGGCGCAGATGACGGAAATTGAGAAGCGGAATACACTCAGGGTGTTAGGGAAGAGGAATAAGGAAAGGAGAGAAAAGTTGATGGAGGGTCAAGGTCAGGGTCAGGGTCAAGATCAAGGCCAAGAGGGCGAGGCAGCGAAGGTGGAGTAGGTGAATTTAGGATGTATCTGCTGGACGTTTAGGCCATGGAGATGCACCTAGATGCTACGTGTATATTGACTTTGATATATTTATGGCAAGCAAGCGGTGGTTTTACTCGAATTACGATAATTGAATACAATGTATGTATGGCGTTTACTCGTCTATTGTATCTACCAAAAGCTCATGTTTGATATCATGCAACTAGTAGTCTAGCCGAATAGCCAGTCTCCGAAACGTGAGATGGGGTTACTGCGTGTTGTCAGAATGGGCTGAATATAAACCAAGATCAACATACCTCGCTGGCTCCGGTATATAGTTCCTCGTATACTCCTCGATCTCATCGACTCCTGTAAAAAGGTCGACTTCCTCAGGCTTTCGAATCGAAGTCCGGTGGAAGATCTTCCACCCAAAGTAAATCACAGGAAAGACGGCAATCATTGTATACGAGAAGAGAAAAGTTGGTACGTCCCAATTGCCCGGTAGGAAGACCTCGTAGCCTCCAACAAACGCCATAATTACCGTTGATACTAGAGCAACGTACGCGACGTACGGCTGACCGAGACTCTTGTAAGGGAGGGTGTCACGGGAGATACCCTGCGCAATGAGGGCTTTGCGGAAACGAGTATATGTAAAAGTAATGACGGAGAAGTTGATGAGCTGTGACGCAGTTACCTGTAGCTTTGTTAGATTATGACCTCTTGCGAGTCCCAGGATGAGCAGCATACCAAGCTGATGATCCAGTTCAGCACTACTGACGCGCTGTTGGAGACTTGAAGGAAAGAAATGAGCCCAATAAGGAGGACAGTAGCCACGCAGTAGATGGGGACACCAGATTTCGTGCATCTGGTGAAAAAGCGCGGGGCTTTGCCGTCAAGGGCAAGCCCGTACAAGGTCCTGCTGCCGCAGTAAACATAGCTGTTTCCTGCACTGAAAACCGCTAGGAGAATCATGGCGTTAACAATATGCGGTAGAACGGGAATGCCGAGACGGTCCATTGCAATCACATAAGGGGATGCCGCCGCTCCAGGTTCATCGTTGTCAAAGGCGTCAGCCATGTTCTTGTCATTGTATGGGACAAGGATCCCCACGCAGAGTGCTCCCAATACGAAGAATGCAGTGAGACGATAGAACATCCCATTATACGCCTTAGGGAGGTTCCTTCGGGGATCTACGGATTCACCGGCAGCCATGGAAATGTAGTCCGGCCCTGCAATCGTGAAGCTGGCATTGATCAAGCAGGCGAGAAACCCCAGCCATCTTCCCAAGTCCCCTTCCTTGTAGTGTTCTGCAAACGATCCGGGCTCGTTCCAATACCGAAAGCCGAAACGATCGTTGAGTGGATTGCCACCCAGCATTGTGATGAATGTAAACAAGATCAAGCCTACGCTGAGCAAGACCTTACTGGAAGCGAGCCAGAATTCGGATTCTCCATACCATTTTACCGCAAAGACGTTGAGAAACCTAACAGAAGTTAGGACAAAACGCAGGTTTTGCCGCGGGAGACGCACGCAAAAAGAACAAGTACAATAGCGAATATTGCTGCCAGAGGGATCGCGTTGGTCCAGTAATGGATGAGCAAGCTGCATGCTGGGCCACATTAGCTCTGACTCATTTTGGCAGTAAGTAGTCGTTACCAGTAACTTCCATAGGCACCATGGCAGCTTCGAAGACGAAAAAATTGTAGCCGGCAGCGACTCCAAAAGCATCATCAACGTAACGTCCCGCGAAATGGATAAAAGGTGAGGAGATCGGTAAATATGTGACCATTTCGGCCAGACCTAATAAATTCAGTACTCTACCAACCAGCAAACGTTGCGCTTATTGGGACCGAAAGAATGCAACTGGACAATGGCGCGTTGGCTAGATTTGCATCAGGCGCTATGGGAGAAAGGATTGTCGCTGGCGGCGATGAATATTGGGCTAAATGGGAACGGGGTGTCCGTACAAACAGTTATACATAATATAACAGCGCACCTAGAAGTAAGATATGTATAAGATTCTGGGCCTCTATTAACGGCAGCAAGCAATGAGAGAAGGGAAAGGTGCAAGATAAGGTCCAAGCAGACAGTAAATATGGGGTCCAGCATTGACTGTTCTGGTCGAGAAGGTTGGTGTCTTCAAGTCTGTTCGATCTCTTATCTCACAAGTGAATCCGCGCGCAAGCCGACAGCAGCGCTTCAAAAGAGACCACGAGCAGGAAGCAAAAAGTAAAGACCAGCACACTTACCATAATGTGTAAGCTATGAAAAGGCTCCCCGGTCCTCCTTCTGCCAAAGTCTGCCCGATCTGGACATACAATGCAGTACCGATTGTACCACCGATGCCGATAAGCTGGACATGCCTGGGTTTGAGTTTCCGATGTGTATGGTCATAAACGGGTTTTGACCCCTCCTCGATCGACTCCTCGCGGTTAACAATTGCAGAGACTTTTTCTGACGAATCGCCATGGTTTCCGGTCCGTTTTGTCAGACTGCTAATCGCCGTACTAACGTAATTGACGGACGATGGTGCGCGGGCCCTGGGATCAGGAATAGACATCGCTTGACGTTGTAAATGCGGGGAAGTACCAACCAGCAAGCTGGTTTGAATAAGAATGCGATAAACAAAGAGGCGGCTTGAAGCACATAAAAAAAAGAAACTTGCAACGAGGGGAACGCTGGAAAGGAAAACGGAAAAAAAGTAAAAAAAAGAGAGAGAAAGAGAGATGCCGCGCAGGACAGCGGAAGAGAAAAAAAGTGGCAGCCATCACTGGAGCATTGCAGTACTGGCGTCGTAGCTTACCAAAAAGAGCAAGGCAGCAGGCTAGCCTGGAGCAGCCGATTCCCCAGGCCGATTTTCAGCAAATCAGGGTCCGAGAAGACACTCAAATATCTTCATTTTCTCCAGCGTCCCCACTGTCAACAGCATGAATATGGAGCCCCTCCATTGCGCCGAGGCTAAAAAGATCGAGGACTGCGACGACAAAACGACGGTCAGAAAAGGGCCAGAAATGGCATAGTAGTATACAACGTGGCGAAGTAGCGTATAGGCGAAGTACTGTAGCGTATAATGGCGCCAAAAGAGAGAAGATCAGCCCATGGTTTCCTTAGCAGATCACTCTTCTGCATTCAGTCAATGCAGTGGCCTCGGCACGATCCTGATAACGAGATAAGGACCAAGCGTCGAACCAACGGATTTGTAGAAGAAGGCGATTACATCTGATTCTAAGAAAATGAGAGGTGGCGGCTTACAGCTAACAAGCGTTTTCCACAGTGTTAACCATGCAGTAGCGCCGTGCTAAGCTGAATCTTACTGATTACTCCAGCTAAATTTCGTCGTCGATCTAGTCCGGGAGGATCACATGCAATAAATACCACGAAGTGCACTGCATATGGACAGACTCTTCAATATCACGGCATCCTTGCTTTGTTTACGGTACTGGCAGCCTTAATATCGGTCCAGCTAACTCACTGCACGGTCTACATACCGAATGGTCTATGACCGCGCAGTATGAGCTCGATCATGCCCCGCATGACGGTCCTGCCAACTCGGCGCGAAAAAACAGGCGTTATCCTCGTAATGGAGATAATGTGAGAGCTCCGTCTCGCTTCCTTCTAGGCTGGAGTCCGTCGGGACTCGTTCGTTGGATTTGTTCTTCGGGTCGACTCTCTCGCCGGCTTCTCGATCGGCAGAGTCAGGGGGTCGGCCTTGTCGTGCGTCTGGATGCTGTGCTTGAATGGAAAACATGATTTTGTGAGAGGCAGGATATCTGCTCTTATCCACCCAACGAGCCAGATGAGGAACCGATTCATATACCTGTAGACATCTGTGGCACACCGCGGATAGCCGCCGGCAGTAGAGGTTGACGTCAATCTTTTGATTCGCTCGGCTTCCAGAATGCTATGCTCTAATAGCAGATCCTGGGGAGGTCGACTGTTTCGCGCCAGTTGACTGTCAAAGCTTATATTGGTCAGCCTCTGAAAATATGAGCGCGTTGGGTTAACTCAGAGCAGATTGTTCGAGACCCCAGCCTTGTCAAATCATAGTCATCACGCGATGCTTGCATATCCACATGGAGTCCTCCATAGACCTATGACAATCTTTGAAATGCAGATTTGGAATCCGATCCCACTCCAATTGCCCGGTAGATGAGATTGACTAACAAGGGAACTCCCGGCTCTCCATTCCTTCGGCCCCCGAGGCTGAACCGGGTGAATTGGTGAATGTGAGGTCTTCCCCTCCCCCACTTCAGCTTGACTTGCCCCGCTCCATTTTTCTCAGGAACTCATTATACAAATCCCTTTCCTTTCTCATCTCTCTGTGAAGCTTTTTTATCCCAACCCACTCCCAATATCCCCGCTTGTCGCAATGACTGGAACAGACTCTGGCCGTTTCGCGCCCAAGGTGCCTGTCCAACTGGATCCTCCTAAGGACGACCTGATTACCCCCGAGGAGTTGGCAAAGTGTGACGGTACGTTCTCCGCACCGATCCAGTACATGGAAACTCCACAGAACGCTATAGTTATGACGAAGAGAATGTATTACAACGTTATACCTAACAATCTCCTCCTCTGTTCCAGGCACTGATCCCAGCCGCCCTACCTATGTCGCCATTAAGGGAATTGTTTTCGACGTTAGTCGCAACTCTGCCTACGGTCCTGAGGGGCAGTACAAAGGTGAGCAAATCCCATGCAGTCAACAAAAAAAATACCTTAACTAGCTGCTAACTAATTATGTCACAGTATTCGCCGGTAAAGACGCCTCTCGCGCCCTGGCCTGCTCATCCTTGAAGCCCGAAGACTGCAAACCTGAGTGGTACGACCTTCCGGATAAGGACAAGAAAGTGCTGGAGGAGTGGTTCACTTTCTTCAGCAAGCGCTACAACATTGTGGGGAAGGTGAAGGATGCGAAGAACTACTAGCCTAGCTTTCTTACGCTCCTGCAAGCACTTCTAATCTTATACCCGTCCATGACCAGCTGCGCGTTGCTTGATGTTGTTGCTTTGGTATCGTTCTTCTGTTCTCGCGCACTACGACTGTTGTATGCTATCTGCTACGGAGACCGATGCCCACCAACGTAATCGAGTTGTTGAGAGAGACAGTCTGCACAAGCGTTCATCAGGTATATATTGGTATCATGTAAAGGAGCTAGCTAGATGTAAGTTCCCTCAGCAATAATTCAACAGGTGCTCATTTTCTATATGCAATTGTGCGTGCCGGACTCGATAAGGAGAAGGGATGGACTAGGTTCACTTGCGGGACTTCCGCTGCATCCTTTTTTTCGCGATAATCCGATTGCGTTTCGCAATCTTGTTCTGCTCTTCTGTATCCTGACCTCCGTCATTGCTCTCCGAACGCTTCCTCTTCTTCCCCTTGGAATCTGGATCGCGCTCGTTATTCTTATCATTCCTCCTGTCGTTCTTCTTTGTATCCCTCTTTCGAGGAGCCCCTTCATCATCCTTCTGGTCCTTCTTCTTGTTGCGCACCCGCTCCTGCTGTTCGAGTCTCCGCTTGACTACCTGCGCATTCTCAATGGCGAACTCAACAATCAACCTCTTCTTCTTATCCTTCAACTCCTCGGACACATTCTTCGGCGGACTGATAGCATGTCCATTCAGCCACCGAAGACCCATAAGCGCATGTCGATGCGTATAGTACTCAATGAACCCATAACCTCTGCTCCGGCCCGCGCCACTGTCCTCGCTGACTTTGCTTCCATCGCGACCTTCAAAGACGATCTTTGCCTGACGGACAACACCGACACCTTTCTTCTTCCGCAGCTTCTCTGCCTCTCTCATCTCTTCGGACGCGCGGTCCATTTCTTCTCTCGAGAGGGGTTGACGTATACCTTCCTTGACGTCCTTGGCAAACCCGACGATTGCTTCCCTAGCTAACTGCTTGAGGTCTTTTGATGTGACGTGGCGGGGTATGTTGCGGACAGATAGACGGGTGAGACTGAAGTGAAGGGAGGGGTTCTTGCGTATAAAGTTCTGTCGCTGCTTGAAACTGTCTTCGCGCATCTTGATTTCCGAAGGCGAAAGGCTCTTGTAGAGAGGAGAGTTAGGTGAGATCGTTCCTTCGTTGAGAAGGTAGAGTCGGCGCTTGTCGGTGTCGCGGACGAGTCGCTTCGAGACACCTTCTTCGCGGAGCTGTGTGGCACGGGACTTGCTCACGGCCCGGCTGATCTGGAGGACACGGCCGTCGAGAGTGTATCGGCCCGTGGGATCGGCATTCTCATTCTGCAGGACGGATTGTTTGATGATCGTGCCCTTCTTGCCTTTTTCCTTTTCTGCGGCGAGAGGGTCCTGCTGTTTAGGCGCGCCCTGGACACAGGCCTGCGCATGCTCGGGCTTCCAGAAGCAGACGAAGCCAGTACCGCGGGGACGTTCAGTTTCTGGATCAACGACGATGCGGGCGTAGCGGAGCGGTCCGAATTGGGTGAAGTGGTCGTAGAGAGACTCATCATCGCATGTGAATGGTAGGTTGCGGATAAATATCGTTGAGGCATTTCTCTCGTCCTCTTTTTCTTCCTCTTCCTCCTCTTCTTCTTCCTCATCTTCGTCTTCATCCTCTTCACCGCTAACTTCGTCGTCTCCCTCATCGTCGTCCTCGCTCATATCCTCATCAAGCTCCCCATTATCCAAACCCACCCCTCCGTCTTCCATATCCACATCGCTCGACTCTTCCTTCACTTCTGGTTCTGCATGCTCCTCTTCCTTCTGCAAATTCTCCCACACCTCCTTCTCCACTGCCCAATCCACAGCTAGCGTTCTCCCATCAACCTCCTTCCCGTTCACAGCCTCCAGAGCTTTTTCAGCATTTTTCTTTCCTCGTAACACAACAAATCCAAAGCCTGCCAAATTACTCCCCTTCTTCGGAAGAGTAACGTATTTGACCTTTCCAAAGCTCCGGAAGTGCGCCGCGAGATCTTCAGGCGTTTTGATACTCCACGGCAGATTTCGTACAATCAGCTTCGGGGGCTGCGTATCGGCCTTTTGCTGCTCTCTCTGTTTCTTGCGCTCCAGTGCCGCAGCGGATGGCACACTCTTCCCAACAGTCTCGTCAACAACTCGCTGCCGAGGCTGCGCATATTCGACTTTGATTTTCTTTCCCTCGAATGTCGACCCGTTCAATTCTTCCAGCGCAGCCTTGGCGTCCTCCACATCCGCGAACGTCACAAAACCGTACCCCTTAGACTGCTTTGTCTTTGGGTCGACGACAACAACTGCATGCTTAATCACGTAGGACTGCGAAAAATGTTCGGCGAGACTCTCGTTCGTCGCTGAGGCAGGAAGCGATCTAATGAACAATTCTCTGCGGGGTTGCGTGGCACCATCTTCTTGGACATTATTTTTGCTAGTTGAAGACTCTGTGATAGCGCCGGAAGCCTCAGTTGGCTTTTCCGGACTGCTTGATTCAGACATCCTGAGTGTTCGCGACTTTGTTTCTGGAGAAAAAATCGCGGCAGAAAAATCCCATTTGATTTTGAGGGTGGGTCAGGGAGCTGAAGGCGGTCTACGATTAGATAACGCTACATATGTACTGTAGCAGCTCATAGCAGTCATCCATCCTCAGCCTTAGCACTTTTGAACCAGCAATGGCTGGAGATATCGTTGGTGACGATGCCTTCAAACCGGCGGCTAATACTGATATAGCTGGTATGTCTCGCTCAGCAACGTCCACACCTCAGTCCGGTGGAGCAACACCGAAAGTCCAACAGCCAAAGCCACAAGCTCTCGCAAGCAAATCTAGTCCCTCTGCGATCCTAGTCTCAACGCGTCAAAAAGGAAATCCGATCCTGAATCACATCAAGTTTCAGCCGTGGGAGTACGCCGACATTCCAGCCGACTATGTCATCGGCGCAACCACCTGCGCGCTCTTTTTATCCCTGAAGTACCACCGACTCCATCCTGAATACATCTATTCGCGAATCAAACTGCTAGCCGGGAAGTATTTACTCCGTGTGCTGTTGATCATCGTCGATATCCCAAACCACGAAGACCCTCTCAAAGAGCTATCCAAGACGTCGATCATCAACAACCTCACCCTTATCTTGTGCTGGTCCGCCCCGGAAGCCGCGCACTACCTGGAACTCTTCAAGTCATGCGAATATTCCCAGCCCACTGCTATACGCACACAACAAGCACAATCCTACAAAGACTCGCTGGTTGAGTTTGTCACTGCGCCCCGAAGCATCAACAAGTCCGATGCTGCCAGTCTTATATCCACATTCGGCAGCTTACAGAACGCAATTAACGCCCAGCCAGAGCAGATTAGCGCTGTGCCGGGATGGGGCGAGAAGAAAGTCAGAGCGTGGTGCAATGCCGTGCGAGAGGATTTCCGTGTGGAAAAGGCGAAAAGAGCAACTGCTCCTAAGCGGACTGTGCGGAATTTAGCCGCATTAAGCACGAATGATGACGATGCCGCATCATCTGCTACGCCGGAGGCACCTCGCGGCACTGAGGACGATAGCCTGTTTGTGGAACAGAATGAACCAAGCAGACCGCAGACAAAAGCGCAGGGTGAAGATATGGATGAAGGAATCGCGGCGGCATTGGCTAGGCTCCGAGAAAATGGCGGTTGAACAATTCCTAGGGTAAAAAAGAGAGAACTCTGCCTGCAGGACTCGTCGTCTCGCGTTGTACTGCCCCATCTGCGAAGTCCATTCCGCATTCTCAGGGCTAGTCGCAGTTGGCGCTAGAAATATGTACCGACACTATGACGGCCCCAGCCTGTCATTAGAATGACATTCAAACCTCTGAGACGGAGCCCTAGATCTGTCCAGCATACTCAGGCATCTTCAGTAGGCCACCAGGGCCAGGGTCCGGCCCTCGATCAAAGTTTGACCTGAACAGCATCCCGTCATCCAGTGGAAGTACTCGCGAGAAATTGGTTGGATCGATAGACTTCAGCTGAGTACGACATTCTGCCCAGATGTCCAAGTTGTGTTCATAATTCAGTACGGGCCAATATCAATCATGTAGACGATTGGAAATATACGCATGGATAAACTTGAATAATTAGCACATTACAGACCACTCTGAGCAGCCACCCGGAGAATTATAACGCAAATTATATATAGGCAACGAAAAGTAGAGTAGAGAAATATCATGGCTGATTCTTGAAGTAAGATAGAGTCACTGGACCATAATCGAACTGCATGTACTCCTAGTTAGGGCTAGCTGTGTATACCGACCCATGCCTCGTTTGCTGCTGTATCATTAAACATCCCTCGAGGTCCAGTCTGACAATCTCCTTCGTAAAGGTGTAATATGCCAGACGTGCCGGGTGCGCTTTACAATATCAACGTGAGCTACTCTGGAAGTAGTATGGAAAGCGAGATTACCGATGGCTGTGTCCCCTTGTTAAGACAAAATGTAAATATGGCCTTAAACATAACACGTACACAAGCCCATCCCATGACAGAACAAAGTGGGTATAGTGATCATTTGACCTCTAGAGAAAGATACAAGAAGCGATGCGACAAAAGAATGGAAACTAAGAGGAAGAAACATAACATAACCTTAACCGGGCCTTCCGGCCAACTCAAGACAAGATGCGTGGTATCAAACGTGACGATATAAATTTTCAGAACACGACACTTAGGTACGAATAGTTTCATGTATTCATATTTTCGGTTCATCAGATGTGCAATATCGGCATCCACAGCATGATGGCGTTAACTAGACGGGGTGTTTGAATCCAGGTGATATAGCTAAGTGCGCGTGTCGCATCCGATTCGTCCAAGGAGTGCCTTGCGATCGCTTCGGCGAGACCGAGCGGAGGATGGCCCGTTTCGACGCCATTCAGCGCTTGAGTCCTCCGCTGCGATGGCATTGCCATTGGCAGCGCTTTTAGGATCTACTTCTTCTTCGTCCTTCTCTTCACTGTCACTGCGAGTATCTTCTGCATTGCCGGTTCGGAGGACGCCTATGGCCACTCGAATGACCATGCTGAACCAGATAATGGACAGAACCTGGAGCGCCAGCAGAGACGAGAGGAAAATCCACTTGATCGTGCGGTTCATGCAAATGGGGCCGTCAATGTTCAGGAACGGGGAGAAGAGGTGCATCACTCTGTCAGGATATCCGTTGGTTGAGATTAGCTCGCCTGTGGCACCGGAGTAGCAGCCCCAAGGCATAACAGCGGGTACATCCTTGAAGATGGACCAGCAGAGCAACGGGTACATGATATGGCGTGAAATGGCCCAGACGACCATAAACACTCCAAAAGCGACGTTGCAGGACATTTCAAATTTCAAGTACTTGAGGATTTTTGCAGTCTGTCAAAGTTAGTACTCCGTCAATCAATGTGAAAGCGGGCCCGACTTACCGGCAGCAGTAAATCCACGATGTCCATCAGGTTGAGCACCACATTAGAAACGTTATAAAAGCCGTAAACATAGGCAGAGGTGAGAAGACAGCTGGTGATGAAATGGTGGGTCAACATCTGGTAGTGATCCTTTCTCCGCTCCTCAATGTTAATAACGAAGATCTGCTGGACCCAGAACGCAAGCTGCGCAAGGAGGTACCACTTCATCAAACCCGAGACACCACGCGCAGGCCAGTGAGCCCAAATAGCCTTAAAGTCCATCCAGTAGTCCGATTGCGACCAGATGTACTATTCACAGTTAGCTGGGCGGTTACGAACCAGCGGAAGCGAAACAAACCATTCCAATGGTCCAGAAGACGGCGTAGTACAGCCACATCCAGCCCTGCTCCGCGAGTCGAATCGACGCTTTTCTCTTCAACCCAGACCATCGCGCCAATGGCCGAAACACCCACTCCATCGCGATAGCGCGAACCGCGGTGAATGCAAACACGGAACTTATGACGAAGTAGATATCATCCAAGCCCTGGATATATACCCCCTGCGAAGGCTGATAGTACGACAGCTGGAAGAACGGCGTGGTGTATGGCGAGAGAGAAGGGTATAGGTGGTGGACGGCCAATAGCATGGAAAGGGTTGTCAAGGATATGCCTACAGCCAGGAAGCCCAATTAGCAAAACGCAGCCCAGAATATCAAAGAATAGAAGAAAAAAGATAGAAGAGAAGTTAAGGGTTCATGCATACCGATCTGATTCGAAACCACCCACTCCCGAAACGTGGTGTCCTTGACAGGACGGTGCGAGGAGGTCGTCACGCAGGCATTGAGCTCCGTAACTGACTGCGCTGGCAGAGTCGTATCCTTGGCCATAATGTGGGATAAAAGCTCGAAGATACCGTGAGCTCAGAGGAGATAATTCGTGGCTTCGTGCAAAGGGATGTAGCCGGTGCGGATCAACCCAACGATCGGGACATTCAGCGTACGAGACTACGATTCCAGGTTGAGGCCGTAGAAACGAGTGAAGACGTGGTCCCAGACCACTGTACACGAGCCGAGTACACTGGCTGTGGTGTTGAACGTTTTGGCGTAGGTGTAGCTGTTTAGACCAAGTACAGTGGTGGTTAGGGAACACCGTCCTTTGCTGTTTCAGTTTGGCGGAGCGGGCGAGACGAAACACGCAAGGAGATTTCAAGGGCAGTGATCTGCTGCAACCTCGGAAGAAGAGATTGATAGTACAAACACACCGCTAGTATACAAGGGCTGGCGGACGAAAGGAGGATGTAGCAGAAACGAATTCAGAGAAAGCAAAACAGCTCTAGTTGAGTTTTGGTGGTGAACGGTTATTGTTCCTGGTACCATACTGGCTCTCGCAGGGTCACACTTCCACAGGTACCCGGCAGACTACTCACCGCCTCCAGGGCTCCCCTCACGCATCACGGCAAGGCCCAATGACATTCTTTTTCCGCTTCACAAGCCCCTGCTAGAGGCTGTCGTCGTCCATCCCCGCAACCTAATATTGCACCGATACTCGTCTTATGACCTCCAAAATGGTCCCGATCTTGGATTATAGGTTGCTTATATGTCTGTCTACTTGATTAATTATGCTGTTAGGCATCTATAAGCTTTCCCGTTCCAACCCCGCTGTTACCCCGTTCACGTACTCCGCCGCACTGACTCCCAGCTTAGCAAGGTCGACTCCTCCTTGCCCGGCCATCGCCCGCGACATCGCCCGCACGACCCCTTCCTCCTCCCAAACGTCCAACGGGGCCGCCGAACCCCCTTGCCCATCCATAGCGACCACCGTCTGCCAGTACGCATCATCCCGGTCCTTCAACACCCGATCCCGCACGACCGCATTCCTCGTCACACTCACAGCGTGCAACTTCGAGCTCGCCCCGGTCAGAGACGCCAACGACGCCGCCACAATCCTATCGACCTCGTCCGCCTGGTTGGGCGGCGTAAAGAACCACCTGTTTGTAGCAGACACGTAGATGAAGCCCGCGAGGACAACATCGAAGCAGGCCAGTACCAGCGGCCTCAATACAGCCATCCTCTGGAACAGCGCAGTCGGGACCTCAATCCCATCCCGTACAGCCTCGGACCCCGATTTGACAGGGTCATACATGAACACGACATAAGTGTCCAGCGCTGTGAGGATCAATCCCGCAATCGTGAACTTGTTCCGCCATCTGCCCGCCTCTCTCCCCGCAAACGATGCAGAAGTCGCAATCCCAACAACGGCCATATGCAGTAGATGCGGAATCATCGCGTTCGCTGGGTAATAAAATAGGGCGTAGGTGTTCGGATTATCAAGCTTGCAGAATCGACACTCCGTCAATGCCCTCTCCCCGAACCGTAGATAAATCCTCCGCGCCTCCTTGGACACAAGCTTTGACCGGAGCAGTACATCTGCATCTGTAAGAACACCTCCAGGCCTCAAGCGCGCGAGTCGCGAGAATACCGTCTCCAGCGACGTGGTCATCCGCGAGCGCGTGAGCGCAAAGATGCTCGGGCTCGGGGCGAATGGGTTCGAGGGGAAGCTTAGGGTCAGGAAGACGAGGATCGAACAGAAGAGGACATTTAGGGCTCTGGAGGCGACTGGTGGGAGGGGTCGAGGGTTTGGCCGCGACGATAATTGGACGCGGATATAGCGGATGGAGTTTATAATTCGGGGGACGATAATGGGGGCCAGGATGAGAGCGAAGCTCTGGATGCTGGGGATGTTAGTCTTATTGTCTACCTCTAGCGGAAGTCTAGAAATGCTAGAAGATAGGTCTACTTACGCGCTCCACGGCATATTGATTTCACCCATCTTCCTGGATTTCGAGTGCGAACCAGGACAGGTTGTAGGTTGTTTGGGGATGGTTAGTTGGCATGAGCTGTCTTGGGACTTTAAGCGCCAAGACGCGGTTTGGCGGGCTTTGTTCGGCCAGGGTCCTCAGGCAACTGTAGTATGGCTGCCAGGCACACTAGCTGTAGTATATAGTTGAGCGATTATTGTATCAAAAAATAGTGTGATTTAGCAGCCAACACTTCTATTATAATCTCTTTTGGAGATGGTGCAGGCGAACAACCAGTGGATTTGCCCCATACAAAGAAGCTAATCTTCATGTCACATGTACCCTGCTCAGGTGTATAGTTTGCTACTAACACTTACATCCATATTACACCAGTATGTCTAGTCAATCATTCTATACAAGCATATCTATAACTTTAGATTCTAACCAGGCGTCCACGAATTATTTTGCGGCCCCTCCGAGCCTCCAAACAGATTTTGGATCATCAACCCACCAGCCGCATCTAAGAACTCCGCCCCGAGCGATCCCTGGGTGTACCGAAAACTGCCCCCAAAACCTTGACCGTACGGGCTATACGACGCCGGATTGTCTCCCCAAGCGGCCGGCGACCAAGGCGGGCGGAGGGGCCCCGTTTGAGACAAGAGAAATGGGTCGAAGCTGTAGGGAGAGGTCCGCTCATGCCCGTGCTCTAATGCAAGAAGTATCAGTTATCTACTTGGTTGGTTCAAGTAGCGAGAGTAAACCTACCCAGAACCTTTTGAAGTACAGCTCTCGCGCGAAGGGCCATGTCGTGAGAAGACCCGAGACTCCCCAGGCAATCGACGGCACGCTGTATATGGCTTTTCCAAGACTCGGCGAGTGGATGCGTGGGCCCGTATACATAGCAGGTTGCCTGAACGAAGCTTGCTGTAAGAAGCCAGCAAGTTGCGTACCAGGTGAGTCCTCGCTGCCGGTTATCTGTCGACTCAAGAAAGCCACAAATCGACGTCACACACATATCTGCAGCGGCGAGACAAGACGCAATCGGACCAGCAGATGTGTTGAGTTCGGATTTCGAGGTTATGTCCTGGAAGAGGAAAGGCCTGTTTATGACGATTCTCAGATGATACGACCTCCATAACACAACTCGCCGTGGGATATCGAACTTCGGCTCCAGGTAGACCTCTGTGTTGAAATGGGGGGGAAGGTCATTGTGCCAGGAGGAAATACGCTGTTCCAAGTCCTGGGCTTTGGCAGGGGCGGGAAGGTGATGGGTCAGCAGCTCAACCTGGATAGCATTTGCGATCTTCGCAAGCTTGACCTGCGCAATTAGACAGGACGTGATGGTTGGCCCCGTCGAGCTCTCAGGGAGCTCTTCCATGTCCACTGCGAGATCGTGGTCGTCTACGTTGGCTGGAAGCCGAACATTGACCCCGACGAGTGAGACTGCCGGACGGCCCAGGATCAACTGGACGCCCGAGACAAAGATGAAGAGCGTCCACCACACCCGTCGCCGGACCTCCATTGTGAAGGGCGATGTGCTTGGCATCCCAAACTCCCTGTGCAGGCCGATCGCGAGAGCCATACTGAAGCCAATGCCGACCAGTATAAAGGCAGCATTAGGCTTGTTCCGCTTTTGTAAGTAGTTCGCCATCAGGACGATTGCCTGGACGTAGCTCAGCGATCCTTTCTCCAGTACATCCATCGACAGGTGCTTCCGTGCTTCTTTGAAGAAGACAATGTCCATCTTCGTACCGTTCGAGTCGCCGGCAAAGGCGCCTATGGCGAGGACGATATTATATAGCAACGGCCATGACCCATCGTGAGGTTTGGCCAGCGCACCTAGCGCTGTCAGTACGGCCTGGTCCATTACATGAGCCTACCCACCTGAGACCCGTGCACGGAATGTCCCTTCATGTAAGATGGGATATGCGGGGTGATAGAATGTAAAATAAGCATCGAGATAGCGTGCAACCTCTGACTGCTTTCGTGGAGGACTGGAGTCACAGATATCGTCGTCGTCCAAAGATGAAGCTGGGATGAAACTGCCAAGAGGAATGTAGAGAGGGAGGGACTGTAGGAACTTCAGGGCAGCCACGCCCGACTGCGGGCCTGTGTAGCCGGCTTTATGTGGGTCGATTGTCAAGAATCCCATCCCGTCAGTTGAGTTGTCAAAATCCTGTGATTCGTCAAACTCATAGTCTTCCGCGTTGCTGTGTTCGGCAACACTGGTGGGCGGCTGCTCAGTCGAATGAGTCAGCTCATGTTGGTGCTTGATCTTCTTCGACGCTACTGAAGCCGAGTCGTCCTGCTGACGGACGCTACGAAGCGCTTCTTGAAGGTCAACGGATGGGAGATATGTGGCCCAGGCCTGCTCCATCTCGTTTATCAGCCGTTCACAATCCTGGACGCGCCTACATCGAGTGAGTGATACGCTTCGAGCGGTGGACAGTGGACAACCAAGATACCTCTGCAACTTTGACAGCTGATGGGACGGCGACGAATATCGACATGCCTTCGCGTCCCTCAGGCAATTCAGGCAGTTCTCATCGCCGGAACAGCGGATTTTGCGTCGTTTACATTCATCGCAGGCGAACGTTTTGCGGAGGATATGCCGTGATCGAGATACAGACTCCATGGCTGTATAAGCTATATATTGGTAATTCCCAGTTGCTAACCCAGGACGTTGCTTCTCACTATCGCTCCAGTTCCTGTCTGTCTATCGTCTCCTCCTTCACTTGCCGAGTTCTCTTGCGGCCTTGACCGGGCCGCCCACTCGCCTTGATTCAAAAATTCAAATTGAAGCGGCCGACGAATTTCGGCCTCAGCCTGTTCTCCAAATAGACCAGCGACGAGAATGTTGCTCTGGATCTTCAGTTTCAGGGTTGTTCGAAGCCGAGTGTCCATCCTGGAGGAGGTCTCCCCCAATCACGGCGTTTTCCCCGAGAGTGGATCGTTGCTCGTCGTGTATCCGAAGTATAGAGGGCGCCACCCCACTTGGGCCCTTCCACTTGAATCCTCCCACTTGGACATCACCATCTATGCAGAAACATGCTAATGCATTGTCTTTGGTGGGTTAGGTGCTAGTCAAGAGGCCAGTGTCGCCCAGCTTAGCCAGTCAACCCCGACCACCCGTGCAGTGCTGCTATTGCACTCCGTCGCTGTCGAACCTCATACTGGGTGATGGGACGACCCCGTGCTTGCGCTACAGTACTCCGCATAACCAGACAGAAGCCCTTGAGATACCCGTTGTTTAAGGTGACCGTGCAGGACTCGGCAGCCCTGAGCATGGCCTCGCAAGCACTCAAGAACGGCTCTCCTGCTTGATCCTGCAGTTGCTCAAGAAGGACGAGAAGGTAGAAGCCGCCTTGAAGCAGTTGAGCGCTGAAAAAGGTTGGCATAAAGCTGAGGTTCGGGTCGAAGTGCAGAACCTGTCTGACCGACTCGGCCGCTCTGAGCGCATGCGGAACAGCAGAGGCGAGATTCAGAGACGAGGCCCACAGGGTGTGATCCGCCGCGAGCGATCGCGGATCCCATTTGCCGTTCTGGAGGATGTGTAGTAGATCGATGTAATATGATGCGTAGGCTTTGACTGTCTTTGCGAGCCAGAACCGTGTCTGGACGTGCAAGCAATGTGCCGTGTCGTCGTCCGCAAGGGACGGTGACCTTCGGTCATCGTACTTTGCGACGAAGCTGTAGAGGCTCGCTTCGTACTGGTCAAGCCGGCCGAGCACTTCATGTAGCTGAGTTTCCCAGGTCCTCTTTCCAAGAACACCGAGACCGAGCGTCGGGTGGTTCCTGGCTTGATTGATATCCAGCAGCTGGCCCAGGATAGCCATCAGAGGGAGGAAGAACCCAAACAGTGAAGGATCGTGGCATGTAGAGTCTGAGAACGCGCACCGTAGACTGCCCGTTCCTGACGTCACGCACTGGGGGCCGTTGAAGTCTGGACTATTACTGTGAATCTCACCCGCCTGCCAGGTTTCCTCGTCAAGCGGGAGGAGGAGGCCTTTGCTCTCTGAATCCAGAAGCATCAAAGGCCGATTATGGCACAGAGCAAGATGACGATCCATCATGTACAGCAACCACCAAACCCTACGGCGCTCTTCCCGTTGCTCTTCTGTGATGAGGACAGTCGATCCGTAGCTCCGATGGCAGACGCAATCCAGCGGTTTCGGCGTCGAGGCTGCAGGACCGTGTGGAAAGCACGCGCCTTGACTGTCTATGCTCGACCCCGACTCTATCTCCCGGTTCAGCTGGAGCTCTCGCGCCAGTGTGAAAGCAGCCTGCCACCTAGACCTCTCATCAGCTACTGGAAACCTCAGAAGGACGTCAAGGGCTGACAACTGACCATCTCAAATCGAACGCATTCTGATCATTCAGTGAGAGTACAGAGGCGACGTGAATACAGGTGATCACATCATCCAAGGACCCGACAGCGCACCCAAAGCCTTGAACGCCGCCACTGACTGTCGAAGGGTACAGCGCAAAGTCACGGAAAGCGTCTGGGCCGGCAGGGGAGCCGGCAGTCCCGCCAGCGGCCGCGTGGCCGCTTTTGTCGAAAGGCGTGTGGGCTGACAATCTCAATAGGTCCAGTGTAAGTGAGCCGAGCAGACGCGAGGTTTTCTTCCGGCAATAATGGGTAGTCAATGGTGAGGCGAGCGCGTGGTCGTCCGACGACGCCACCCATAACATGCTGGCCAGGAGCGCCGGGCTACTTGGGCGGCAATTCGTCCTGCTCAGAAACGAGGCTTTCCGCAGCACGTAGCAGGGTATACTGTGGCAGACGGGGTGCATGTGCGTCGAAAAGGCGCTGGTGAAGTAAAGCTCGAGCAGGCCGCAGGCCAGCTCTGGAGAGAGCTCTGCCCTGATGAAGGGGATCAGCGGCTGCAAGACTGGGTACTTTAAAGATGAATGCGGCTCGAGAGTTGCAGTTAGAGGTTCAGCTGCAAGATGCGCAAGAATAAAAGCGTCGAGATCAGCGACACCCGCGAAGTTCATATAATCCAGAGGGGCCGAAGAGCCGCCGCCGTTTAGGGCTGCTGCTCCGGCACAAGGAGAGGCCGCACTCCGCGTCGACGACAGACTTTCCACCGCACTCGGCTTCTCCTCTACCTCCTGCATGGGCCATACGATGTTCCCGGGCGACAAGTCTTCCATACCCGGACTCAGGATAACCACGTCGTGTGCGTGCATCGGATCCTGATGACCAAGATCATGAGCAGGAGCAGGACGAGGATCCTCCGGCGTCTGGACGCTCTGCGTCACTGAAGCCCCTTGCCCCTCTGACGCAGAAGAGACTGTATGCGAAGGGCTGTTGATCCCCTCGATCCTCGCAGTCCCTGGTGTGCCGACCTTTGGCAGGCGCCCCCGTTTACGGCGGCCGCGCGTGAACTCGCAAGGCGTTCCTTTATCGAGACACCTCGAGCAGGGGAATGTCTGATCGCATCTGGCATGGTTGAAGTGACACCAGTCGCAGGCGACCTGACTCCGTGTAAATCTTTTTCTTTTAAGAGGCTGATGAGTCTGATGGGAGACTGGAAGTTGGGTATCGTCTGTCTCTGGCTGACCCATGTCGGGGCAGCGGCAGAGGGTACTGGATGTATTAGGAAAATAAATATTTTTTAAAAAAGAAAAAAGGTACAATAAAAATAGAAAATATTAATCAACCCCAAAATAGAATTAATAAGAAAGAGAAGAAGAAGAGATAATAAACGACGAACGGTCAAGACGATAGAGCTGATGGAGACAAAAGAGCACACATAACGAAGAGATTCTATATTGCATGACCCGACCAGTTCCTGCTTGCAGTCGGCGCGACACTCGCCAATACATTGAACCGTTGAATCATTGAACGCCGAGACAGATCTGAATGAGTGCAGATACCGGTGAGAATTACAGTTTACCGGGTTACGTAGACTACGAGACGCTGGCGGGAGCAGGGTCTAGGATGCTGAGACCGAGTATACACGGAACATTGAGCGGAGCTGTCACCGAGCCCGCTCGACAGGCACTGGCCCACCTTCGGGGCGCTGCCGGGGCGCTGTCGGGGGAGCCCCGAGGAATTTAGAGGCCGGCTCTTGCCAGAACTACTGCGAGCCAGCAGCCTAGTGGGTTCCAGAACGCCCCGCGAATTGCGTGGGTAGATGTAGTCTGAGCTCTCGGTGTGGTCAACAAACCCAACCACACCAACAGTACCATGTTTATTGGACATTATACGCTGTGTAGACATCTGAGAATCTAGTGTCGAGTCTCGCGTATGAAGATCCGTGAGGGCGAGGCTTCCCCTCTTTCGCCCCAAGCCAGAACCGCTGCTCCAAACCAACTCTACAACTCCTATCAACTTCCAAATCAACGAAAAATGCCACGCGAATACACCAACCTATGCAAACTCTGCCCCCGCTCATTCCTCTTCGCCATCGTCGCCAATGTCGGCCCCGGCGGCACCACCCGCACCTTAGCTATCGCCTACCGCCAGGGCAGCGACGACATCTCAGGCGAGCAGGCATTCGTGTCGCGCGTGGACTACTTTATTTCAGATACCCTCGCGCTGATCGATGTCCTTTCGGACCCCGCGAACCGCGTGCGGCTAGAGGCAGAAAAAGCTCTCGCTGGGGACTGGTATCGGCGGTCCCATTCGCAGACCCAGTCTCAGTTCCAGGGCGCCGGCGAGCCCCATGTGAATCAGCGCCCCAGCGTTCCAGACACGCCGCAGCCGCGGTTCCTCGTACCAGAGGCTACTTCTGGGGCGAGCAGACAGAGCCGCAGCCGAGTTTCCCGTTATTTCCCTTACAGCAACGTGCCTGATACTGGGATTACTGCGCGACGACAGCGACGGCGAAGACTACGGCACTGCCGCGAGACCTAAACTCAAGCGCAACAACCACCGCACGCGCCCGGACGACGTCCAGCTGCAGCCGCTGGCCACTGTGTTCCAGGGCGACTGCGCTGAGTATGGGCTTGTTGTGCTTGACATTTCGGACCTTGATGGTGTCAAGTACGGCGTCGCGGCGTTTCCGATCAGCTATATGGGCGACGTGGAGTATCATGCCTTTGACTGGGATCCTGTTGAGGACCCGCCGCCTGAGAGGGAGCCGGATGTTGTGCGCACCAGCCTGAGGCCTCGTGTGCTGTTGTCTATTCGGCAGTGGTTGGGGGGCGTACTTGGACTTTGACCACTTGAAGAATGATCCCCGTGTCCGGAGACTGGAGAAGAGGCCGCTTGTTGATGCTGCGGTATTAGCTTGTATGTCTTCCTGCCAGGGTAGGGTGATGCAGTGCTGACTTGGTAGATATCTGGCCACCGGAGCTTGAAGACCAGCATCGAATCCGTAACAGACTTCTGGCCTTCACCCGCTCCAAGATCCCCATCCTATATGGAAGGCTACACCATAAACGACCCACCGAAAGATCTGTCCCTGGACGGAAAAGACAAAGCGAGCACAACATCCTCGAGCCTAACCCTATCAGACGAGCCAGTGCGAAACCCCGACACGGACCGCGCCATCGACGATCTTCTTGCTCTCACTCAGGAGTCCACTGATCCATCCCTGGAAAAAACGACGCTCAGCAAATTCGAAAAACTCGCCGAGTTCGGCGAGCAGCTCCGGCAACGGCTGGAAGAGGTGCCCGATAGCCTAGGCCCGTCTGAGATGGCAGGCTATCTTTTGCGCTTTTCGTACGCCGGACGCAGGCATCTCAACTGGGTTGCGTTTCGGAATGTAACAAGCTTCGCGTGGTTGCTGCTGCTGTTGCGTCTGATGAGCTTCGAAGTGCGTCCGCGCTTAGTCTCTGCGTGGATCAGTTTGAGCTGAAGGGAGCCATCGACCGTCTCGCAGCGGCCTTGACGCAGTCATCCCTCAAGCAGCTGTGTTTCCTGCAGCCACCGGACCGGGAGAGCGACGACGCCTCGGCTGGTGCTGCTCGCGGCTGCTGGGGGCATCAGGAGGCATGGACTTGCTCCGCTCCAAAACAAACTACGCGACCTCTACCTTTTCAACAGCCTTGCGCAGCCGCGAATTCCTATCAGCGAGTTTGACAGTCAGACACAGTCTCCCCATGGTGCACGTCTTCACGTTTGTGGATTCCCAGCGCAGAGATATCCTAGACGCGGATGCAAGTCCTAGTCGCAGCTACGGCGCCTACTACTCCCTGGCCAATACACTGTTAACCCCCGAGCACTTTGCCGCCCGGTTCCTGGCACACATTCTGTCCCTGGGTTCGTATCCACTTTCGGGCTCAGATCCCAACAAGGCTATCTTGCGGTTCGCGTACACGCCGGCCTCAGCATACACCACCATCGTTGATGATGAGGCCCTCCAGCCGCAATGGTCAAAAGGTCAATCTGCCGTGCGCCCTATTCCGGCCGGGTTCTTTGACTATGGCCTCGCGCGGGAGGGCCAAAGAGTCAGGCTACGAGATATACCCCTCCGGAGCTGGGTGATGCTTGTGCATAGAGATCACCGCGGCGGTAGTTCTAGTTCTAGTTCTAGTCCAAGCGACAGCATGCTACAATACGCTTTTGTCAGGTTGCCAAGGATATACTGACAGTGCATCTGAGAAACAACAACAACAACAACAGAGACACCCTGATCCTGCTGAGGTGATCGGCGGGCTCCCGGCCTTTATGCAGAAAACCGCGCCTGAAAGCGATGTTTTGTGGGAGAAAAAGGTTCAGGAGGTTGAGAATATCCTCTGCGCGCGGCGGGATTTCGCTTCTGCCAAAACAGGCAGGCCCTACAATGGCAGTGGCATTGGCGTCATGGCTGAGGGTTGCGCTAGGGCATTGCTCCAGTTGCTGTAACCCGGTACATACCATTATCCAGCTAGTCTGTATGTAATGGAACAG
This sequence comes from Aspergillus foveolatus, assembly GCF_047715535.1. Lineage (NCBI taxonomy): Eukaryota > Fungi > Ascomycota > Eurotiomycetes > Eurotiales > Aspergillaceae > Aspergillus > Aspergillus foveolatus. The sequence continues at coordinate 138,834 of NW_027396076.1, forward strand.
CAGTGTTGCAATATTACAGCCAGTTAGCACTCAGTATAAAGCTTGCGCGCTCATGTAATTCATACATAGCACACTCGCTAAGACGTCCATGCTGGCCTTTGACCTTCTATCTGCACTTCAATTCGGGTGCCAGGCCGATGGCGTAGAGCGTGGCTGCATCAGAGTAGCTGCTGGCACCTCTGAATTCGAAACTGAATTTCGGCTAGTCCATAGGCCTAGTTGAGTACAGCGGGTCGCCGCCTATGAACAGACTCCCCATCCTGTCGACCGAGCTGTCAATATACCAGCAGCAAGCCAGTCCCATCCGCAACCAGAGCTGCACCAGTCCCAGCCTCAGATTCTCACCTCAAGATACACTCATTATCCCATGCCGAACCTCGGAGCCAAGGTCAAGTAGGGAACCGTGCTTAGCGGTGGGGATATGCTGAATTCTGATCCGAGTTCATCGAGAAATGAGTCCTAGGTGGTATAGCATTGGCGGGTTGGAGAGGCCAGAGCGAAGTGTGGAGAGCAATGATCACCCCTAAAAGCAGCAACACGCTCAGGGCTCGTTTTACTTTTATTCACGTTGATAATGGTGGCTTAAGTACGGCTGAGCGGACGGCAAGCCCTATTTTCCACACCCTATGGTCGTAGGTGCTAAGCAGAGGTAAACTTAAAGTATATAAAGTACATAAGCAGAAGTCAGTCTAGGAGGCCTGCACCTGTAAGCGATCTGGTAACGAGGCGATACTGTCGAGTAAGTAGGATCCAAAAAGATACATATATCACACTCCAAGGTTACCTACAATGCAGACCGTACTAATTATAGCCAAGCCCTGGGATTCGAGGCAGCAGCCACCTGGCACTCGCCGCTGATCAGCTCGATCAACGAAGTGTTGCTGAATGATCACAAGTCTGGTTCAGACCGGTATATGGCAAGCGCGTTCTCTAGTTGTGATATTGGCCAGTCGGTTAATCGGATTCGAGCCGGTGAAACAAGACGTCGCCTTTGCACAATATCGTCTCTAGGTGAAGTAGGAGCGCTCTCAAGGCGCGGCAGTCTGCCCGTTCCTCTACTATATCGCCGTCTGGTCACGGCAGGAACGTCCTTGTTCTGCCATCTATGCCCAAATGCATTAGTTAAGAAGTTAAGAAACTCGCAGTATGTCGAGATCGCCGGCCAGGAACCGAATCGGCATACGCCACGCCACATTCGGGGCTATCTCCGTTGACCAGCAGACTTTGTCATGACTCAATGGCCCACTTCTTATACTCCAGTGGACGGCGAATAGGGGGCATCAGAATATGGGCCTGATGATGCACTTCTGTGGATATTGAGTGGAAAACTGGGGAATATCTATGGTTATTGTGACTTTTCTGCCCTAATGCAGCTCGATCTTCCTCGGGAACTCGTCTTGATGCACTGCGGCAGTGCCCCGAAAACACACCTCACCAGGGTTGATACTGGACGCGTCAAGGCACTCTGATTGTATCTGCCCACTCTCATCTATTCCGAGTAGAGCCTAGATGTGCTGAGCTCGGGGATGCCCCGTAGGAACTGACCCTCGACCACGTAATCAAGACTGGTGCCTTGCCTATATAGTTCGGGGCACTAATCCAAGCTTGACAGAGGTTACTGAAAGCCAAGTACGTCGCCGTCGCCATGGAGATCCTTCAGAAGAAGCCCCAGAATATCGCCATCCACACAAGTCCCGCCCACGATCTCCGGGTGGTCGACTGTGAGATCCCCCGGCTTGCTCCCGACGAGTGCCTGATCCATGTCCGTGCAACCGGTATCTGCGGCTCAGACGTGCATTTCTGGAAACATGGCCGTATTGGCCCTATGGTCGTGACGGGGGATAATGGTCTCGGGCACGAGAGTGCCGGGGTCGTCCTGCAGGTTGGCGACGCGGTCACCCGCTTTAAGCCCGGTAAGAGCCACCTCTCGCTGATATTCTGAGAATTGAGAAGGGACCCCGCTTAAACGCATGAGGACAGGCGACCGGGTGGCTATGGAATGTGGCGTACCCTGTTCCAAGCCTACCTGTGACTTTTGCCGTACAGGCAAGTACCACGCCTGCCCGGACGTCGTCTTCTTTTCGACGCCTCCGCACCACGGCACTCTGCGACGGTACCACGCCCACCCAGAGGCCTGGCTGCATCGTCTCCCTGACCACGTCTCCTTTGAAGAGGGCGCCCTTCTCGAGCCGCTCACGGTTGCCCTGGCTGGCATTGACCGGTCCGGGCTGCGTCTGGCCGACCCGCTGGTCATCTGTGGTGCCGGGCCAATCGGCCTCGTCACCCTCCTGGCGGCCAATGCAGCCGGGGCAGCGCCAATCGTCATCACCGATATCGACAGCAACCGTCTCGCCAAGGCCAAAGAGCTCGTGCCGCGCGTGCAGCCGGTGCTGGTCCAGAAGCAGGAGTCTCCCCGGGAGCTGGCTGGGCGTATCGTCCAGCAGCTTGGACAGGAGGCGCGACTGGTTCTTGAATGCACGGGGGTGGAGAGCAGTGTCCATGCAGGGATCTATGTAAGTTGCGGGACTGCAGCGGCGTTTCTGAAGAAAAACTTCTGACGGTCTCAATGCAGGCAACCCGGTTTGGAGGCATGGTGTTCGTCATCGGCGTTGGCAAGGACTTCCAGGATATCCCCTTCATGCACATGTCAGCCAAAGAGATTGACCTGCGGTTCCAGTACCGCTATCACGACATCTACCCCAAGGCAATCAGCCTGGTCAATGCGGGGCTCGTCGACCTAAAGCCGTTAGTGTCTCACCGATACAAGCTGGAGGACGGCCTTGAAGCGTTTGCTACCGCCAGCAATCCAGCTGCCAAGGCCATCAAGGTACAGATAGTGGACGAGTAGAGTGTTAGTATGAAGAAAATAAGTTTCGTCTCCGTCCCGGTCTCATCCATATAGTTAGGCAGTAGATCCAGGGGGTGTGAGGCTAGCCTGCAGAGTAAACACAAAGACTGTTTAGATTGGCAAAATTGCAGAATAATACAGAGAGACTGTTCAGAAACTGGCAGCTACGTGCAGTATATACTAAGTTATGCACCCGTAAGTCTAGATATCTACATATCTACAGCATGTCCCGGCATCTGCCCCAAGGACGAAGTCCGGCCTACTGTTTTTGACCAAGCCTGGGACTCGTTTTCTTAGAGACTGCACATAGCGCATCACGGTTAGTTCTAGCTACCACATCATTAAGCGTCTATGGTAGACCCAGAATTGAATGTTTACGGAGGAGTGCCGAGCATACAAGACAGCAGCAGTGGGCCTTGCTAATCGACGGCTGTTCCTCCGTGATTGGACCGAACGTTGGCTTCAACTGGATCAGGGGGACGACTAGGACAGGCCAAAGGCCAGAGCCAGTATAGTCCGTGGCTATGGAGGCAGATGCTGGTCCAACCATGGCCTTCTCCGGCCTCGCATGCTGCTCCTCCACTCGACAAGTCTGTGGCACCCCGTCGAAAAGCAATCGGAACGGAACTACAGAGAGGCGCCGAATCTCACTCGTATCCGGGCTCAGGAGGGTATAGCATTACCCCATGCGGGCTCAGCAACAGGGTGGAACCATTGTTGATCTGGGGTCGTACGGATGGAGGCACTATCACCGTCGTGGCTCTATATAAGGGACTCCTTGGACGGGGTTTTAGCCTTCTTGTGTGTGGCATCCCACACTCAGGAGCTGTCGAGCCTCGTCTGCTGTTATACCGACCTGCATCATGGCACCGAGGAAGCCCTACTTTGGGTTTACTGGAGGGTGGCTCACCTTCTGGGTCTCTGTAAGCCGTTAGCCCTAGCACATGTCCTCTTTCTTATTTATGTTCTTTCTACTTTCTTTTCAGTCTTCCTTTTCTCTTTTTTTCTGTTTTTCCTTTTTTTTTTTTTGCCTGGTGAAGTGCTAATACTCTCGTGGGAATACAGCTGGCTTGCGCAACTGATATGACGTTGTTCGGATACGACCAAGGTGTCTTCAGTATGACATTCCAGCGCTTGTGACACTGTGACTGCCGGAGAGCTAATGCCTGGTTGCGCAGGTGGCGTGGTCGTCACTCCAGACTTCCTCCAGGTCCATGGTCTGGTTGGACCCTCGAAGACAAAGATCCTTTCAACGGTCACTGCTATCTACGATGTCGGCTGTTTCTTCGGTGCAATGATTGCCTTCACTGCCGGTGAGAGACTAGGGCGCAAGAACACCATCCTTCTTGGATGTACCATCATGGCTATTGGGACTATTCTCAAGGCGTCATCCTACAGTCTGGCCCAGATGTTCGTGGGCAGAATTGTCCTAGGGCAAGTTGACCAGAAACTTGGTAAAAGACAACAGATTAACTGATATTGCAGCATCGGAAACGGCATCAGTACCGCCACAGCGCCAGTCTGGCAAACAGAGACGGCCCAGGCAAAGTGGCGAGGGAAGCTAGTTATTCTCGAGTTAGGGCTCAACGTTGGCGGCTATTGTCTTGTCAACTGGATCAACTACGGCTTATCCTTCAAAGAAGGGTCTATCGCCTGGCGACTACCTATTGCCTTGCAGCTCTTCTTTGTTATGATCTTGTTCGCTACGATTCCGTGGTTACCAGAGTCTCCAAGGTGAGTTGTACCCTTAATGGGTCCTGTAGACAGTCTCGAGCAACATAATGTCTGCAGGAACTGACGACATTTATGCAAACTAGGTGGCTTCTATCCCATGGCCGTGACGACGAAGCCCTCGAGGTTCTTTCTTGCATCGAGGCCATGGCCCCCGACAATCCTTACATCAAGACCCAGTATGACGAAATCAAATACAGCATTGCATACGAACGCCAGAACGCGATGCCATGGCGAGACCTCTTACGCAACAAATCAGACAACACAAAGACTCTCCGTCGACTCCTCCTGGGGGCAAGCACACAAGCTATCCAACAGTTCCAAGGCTCGTCACTTTCCACCCCCTCCAATCTGTTATGTTATTCACTAACATTCCTCTCCCTCCAGGAATCAACATAATGAGCTACTACCTGCCCACCGTTCTGATCACCTCCGTGGGCCTGACCAACTCTACAGCCCGCCTCCTGACAGCCTGCAACGCAACTTCCTACTTCATATTCTCTTGCATTGCCGTAACGATGATCGAACGCTTCGGCCGCCGCGGGCTCATGCTCCTTTCCGGATCTGGTCAGTTTGTATCCTTTCTCGTCATTACCATTCTCCTCCGCTTCGCGGAAACAGATACAGATACAGATAAAGCATACGGTTCCGCTTCGGTTGCCTTCTTCTTCTTGTATCATGTTGCCTTTGGAATTGGAATGCTAGGGGTGCCCTGGTTGTATCCAACTGAGATCAACTCATTGCCCATGAGGACGAAGGGGGCGGCTGTTGCGACGGCGACAAATTGGTGCGTTGTTCACACTAGCCCTAACTACCCTGCTGTTGGAAACTTACCACTCTGACTTGCGAAAGGATAACCAACTTCGCCATTGTCGAGATAACACCAATCGGAATCCAGAATATCGGCTGGCGTTTTTGGATTGTCTGGACCGTGCTGAATGCAGTCTTCTTGCCGGTCATATACTTCCTCTACCCGGAAACAGGTTCGTGCTTTCAAGTCCCTCTCACCAGACCACACACCACAGCTGGTGTCCATATTTGGCATAAGTATTTTTGGGCGTCGTCGCACAGTACTAACTAAGTCCAGCAAACCGTACCCTGGAAGATATAGACTCGTACTACCGGTCCAGTCCACCGCTGCTTGTCACCCGGGACCCGGACGCAATCGCGGCCAAGCGTCCGCTTAAGTATGTTCAGCGTGAGGATGAAGAAATTCAGAGAAGGGTGAAGGAGGCTCGGATTATGGGGAAGTCTGATGGAGCTTCCGTGGAGCATGTTAACTGATGGTATATGCGGTTCAATGTTGGCTTCTATATGGGGAAGGAACTATCTTTACGCCGCTGATCAGCATGCCATTCTTGGTATTTCACGAGTAGACCTGGTACTAAAGTATTAAGAACACTCATACGAGTATGCTTTTGTAATCGGTGGAAAGAAGACTTCATAAAAAGGGATATCTAGGGACAATAACATGAAACAAGAAGAACAAAATAAAGCCATAAAATAACCCTGCAAGCGCTAATATCATTGAACCAAACGCCAATTTCTGATGCCCCATAGCATCGCTGGTTGTTCGTAGAAGGCAGGGTGCGCCTCCTAAAAGGCCCAAATCAAACATGAGAATACTGCTGCATGGCTGGATGATGCGCAAGATCCGGAATAGTGACACCGGACGAATCCCGTGAGTACTTAGACGACGGGGCGTAGTTCGAATTGGTAGGCACCGACATAGGCATCGGCATCGGATTCAGCGGCGGAGAGATTTTGACGGGAAACCGGGAAATGCTCGCCGTTGAAACGCGTCGGACAGGACTTGACGAATTATACGAAGGCAGCGTCTCTTCACGCTTGTAGCTGAGCTGGAATGAGCGCTGGCTGCCTGTGCGAGAGGCAACTTTCTGCGGCGCGACGGCTCCGTAGACGCGGACGTGGCGTGCGCTAACGCCGATATCGCGGTCTGCAAAGGCGAAGTTCTGTATGCGCATTAGCAAGCACAAATATGTAAGAGAAGAGGGCGAAGAGATTTACCGCAGCCACATTGATCACGCTGACAACGAGGGCTAGGATCCCAGCCGATATGACGATCCGCCAGAATGTGAGGCCCAATTCCTCCTGGCTCGTTGCCGGTGTATTAAGGTCCCCCAATGCTCCAATTCCCAGTATCAACATTGCGAAGGCTAACGAGACGAAGCCAGAGTCTTCGCCCAGGGATGGCCAGTGGCGGTCAAAGTAGCTGCGGAAAAAAGGGAGCTCTGAGACTAGGAGAAAGACTGCGTCTATTAGCATGCTTGTCTCGAATCGGGCACACCAATGGAGGCTCCTTACTAGAGACGCCAATTGCTATAGCGTGCGCAACAGCTTCAAAGAAGAAGAAGCTGGTCAAGAGGTTGATCTTGACTAGCATGACCACATGGGCCGCGATAATATCGAGAAAAACGATGATGTTCATGACCCGCACAGCGTTGAGAATCACGTATCCCGGCCCAGCGAGGGACTCTTTCAACGACGCCATCATGATAGCGGTGGGGTGTCCAGAATAAGGAAAGATGCAATGAGCGGTAGTAGAATGCGCGCTCTATCGGCACTCGGGCTTGCTTGTCCTTAGGATATACCTTATAATCAACTGAGCGGAAGAAAGGAATAGAAGGCCGGCCAGCAGCGAGAGTGACGAAATGAAAGGCAAAGAAAGTTAAGAAGAGAAAGAACCACAAAGGCTGTTGGGCGTCAACGAGAAGGAAGGACAACTGGAGGGGAACTCATGTCCGCTGACCCCCGGGCAGGTGGGCGCTATTAATCACAACCCGATACCCATTGTGAGGCAATAGGATGAATCGGCAGAGAAGAACACACAATGGGCTGCAAAGGCCCTGAAACGCTTCAAAAGGGCCCATCAAGAGCCGCTCTCCATTGATTTTGGCGCCGAAGAGTTTCCTTGTGTTTCTTCCTTTGACCGGGCTCCCGAAGCTGCAGAACGGGCTTCAGGATTGCTGCCTTGCTTGTTCAGCTCCGAGTAAGAGCCTCGCAGAGCCGGGATGTTAAATTTCCCAGTCAGGCACAGAATCGATCCATCGGGATGGATCTGTTGCAGAGTGGGAGATGGAGGGCGGATGGAGTGGATGAGAAGACGCGCTGGTTTGGACGATGAAACCCAGCGCCAAACGATTGGCCCTCGCTTGTCTATTCTCGGGCTCTTCCCGCCGTCTTTGAGAAACAGTCTGGAGTAGAACCGGTCGTTCTTTCATTCGTTGCTTTATTATAGTATCATTTCTAAAGACTCATGTGGGCGCTTAGCCTCCCTGGCGCCAGGTCTTTGCCTTGTTTCTTTGCCAAGTCACCAAAGCCACTGCATTTCGCACCGAGTTCGAGTCCGAAGTCATTCCAAGGTCATTGAAGATGGTGATTACTAATTTATTTATAGGAAAAAAAGAATAAGAATAAAGATAAAATAAAAGGGGAAAAAAATCTCGAAGACATACCGTAGTGCCTTCGGCAAATTGGAGACAACTGCAATCGTTCGTCGTCGTGCGCCTAGCGCCACCAGCTCCACGCCAACAGTTGCAAATGGCCCGCGGCAAGGCGCTTCAGGTGTCCGCCTGGAAAAGCCAGCCTATCCTCATAGCCCGCCCGAGGTATCGTGCAATTGGACGGTAGAGGAGTGGCGCGGGAGAAGAGGAGGGGGGGGGGGGAGCCGATGCTTAAGTATGGGTAAGGGCCTTTGCGAGCATGGACGAAAACCTAGAGAGGCCCGTATTGAGGCTTCATACCTTCGACTGCCATGGCAAGTCCTCCTTACAACAGACTGAGCTATACTAACGTAGCATAGACTGGCTACCTGCGGCCGGACACATTCTTGCGCACGCTTGTGCCTGGAAAGAGCCCTAAGATTGAGTAGGATCTGCCTCAGTGAGGGTTTAGGGTTTACAACTATGCTAAGGATGTCGCAGTATTGTTGCCATTCATGGCCTGAATCCCAAGAACAAGGAGCGCCATGCTGAGAGGACGTGGGAGTTGAACGGAAAGATATGGCTGAGAGACTTTCTTCCTAACCAGCTACCCCAAGCGAGGATAATGCTCTATGGCTATAATTCCAATGTCAGCATTCAGTCTTCTTCTGCCGGGGTACGCGAGCAAGCACAGAACTTGCTGAATAGGCTGTGGCTCGAAAGACAGGTAAGGAATCTGACGTTTCCTGGAAGGACGGAATCTCATGATCTAGGGCTGTGAGGCTCGACCTATCATTTTCATTTGCCATAGTCTTGGTGGTATAGTGGTCAAGGAGGTATGTTTCAAGTCCCCTGGGTGGAAGAGCAAACCCTAACTGGTCAGGCACTTGTACAAGCAAAGCTTGGGCATACTTACCAATCCATCCAAATGGCAACGTATGGTATAGCCTTTTTTGGCACCCCACATCGTGGCAGTCAGTTGGCAAAGCTCGGGGAGACGATTGCGAAGGCTGTGAGGGCGTTTCTTAGAACTCCAAACAACACCTTCATCAATGCCTTGAAAGAGAATGATCTATACGCCAATGAGCTCTCAGCGAATTTCAGTCAGTTGTTGGAGGATTACAAGTATATAAACTTCTACGAGACTCTACCTTTGAGAAACCTCGGAATCGTATGTCGGCGCACCAATCCTTTATTACTATTATTATTCACCATCACTAATAAACCCTTCTTTCCGCATAGATCGTAGAGAAAAAGTCAGCAACATTCGGTCTACCTGATACACGAGAAATAACGGTTGCCTTGCTTGGGGACCACGAAAGTATTTGCCGTTTCGCAAGCGAAGAGGACGATAATTACAAACACGTCTCTGGGCTCATTACCAGGTTTGCTGCCATAGCGATGAGGGAGTGCGAGAAGGCACCGCTCTTTGGAGAATTGAGTACAGAATCGACTCTGGCCGGGTTGAGTCTGATTGGCCAATTCGGTTCCAGAACATGTAGGCTGACTGGAGACGCCCTCAAGGCCCGAACTGATGATCAAAATAGGCATGATCCCATTCCCGCGGAACCAAGCGTTCGTGGGCAGGGCCCCTATCCTCGAACAACTCAAGAGCCAAGCCTTGCCTATTGGAACAACTTCTCGACTGGTGCTGTTTGGCCTCGGGGGTGTAGGGTAAGTTCCCTGTGAGCCCAATCCGAGTCATGCTCTAAAGGTCCAGGAAATCACATATCGCAATCGAATTTGCCCACCAAATCTATACAGAACTCCAAGCGTCAGTATTTTGGGTCAGTGCAAGCAGCATTGATCGCTTTCGAGAAGGGTACAGTGCGATCTTCGACGAGCACATCTCCTCAGACTCGGACGCAAAATGCGACAAAGCCGCTCGCGTCAAAGAATGGCTTGAGAAGGAGCATGATGAATGGGTGTTGATCATTGACAATGCCGATGAAACATCTTTGTTCGAGCCATCAAAGCAAGGAAAACAAAGCGAGAGCCAGTCAATCCTGGAATTTATCCCCGAGTCTCAACGCGGTGTTATTCTCATCACGACGCGGAATCGAGCAGCAGGCGTGAAGTTTACGAAGGGAGCAGCCAAGGCTTTGATTGAAGTCAAGCCGATGACTAGCGAGGAAGCAAAACTCCTCATCAAGAGCAACGTCACAGACCAGATCCTTGAAGAGGATGAACTGGACAGGCTCTCCGAACTCTTAGGCCATCTGCCACTGGCGATCGTCCAAGCCGCCGCTTTCATGCAAGAAAACTCCATGAGCGTGAGCGAATACATCGAACTGTACAACGACAGCGAAGAAACAAGCATGGATCTTCTCTGCGAGCCGTTTGAAACACTAGGGAGAGATACCGGCGTTCCCAATGCCGTTGCTACAACGCTGATCGTCTCCCTTGACCAAATAAAAGAGCGGGATCCCAAGGCTGTTGAAATATTACAGCTTATACCATTTCTAGACAGAAACGAGGTTCCTAAGAGCTTGGTCCAGCATAGGATAAAACGCCCATTGGAGCTAACGAAGGCGCTTGGAACACTAAAGGCGTTTTCTCTGATTGTTCCGACAAATGGTAAGGGAGACTTCTCCTTCCATCGCCTGGTACAGTTGGTGCTGCGGAAATGGCTTATTCTGGAGAGCCTCTATGAAGATAAATCTATCCATGCCATGGAGCTTCTCAACGAGGTGTATCCTGATGCGACGTTTGAGAACTGGGGTACTTGTGCAGCGTACCTGCCGCATGCCCAGTCGGTTCTGTCGCTCATTCCCGAATTGAAGGGGGAAGCCAAAAGGAAGGTTTTCCACCTCCAAGAAGGCATCGCCTACTATTTATGGTCTCAAGGTCGCAGTAAAGAAGCAGAAGTATTGGACCTTCAACTTGTGGAAGCTAAAAAAGTCGAGTTTGGACCTGAACACCCTGAGACGCTGGAGAGTGTTTCTGGTCTGGCATCAACATACTATGATCAAGGAAGATGGCAGGAAGCCGAGAAATTGGACGCCTTCATTGTCGAAATGAGGAAAAAGTCTCTCGGGCCTCGTGACAGAGTAACATTAACCAGTATGGCGAACCTGGCTACAACTATCGAATCTCAAGGGCGCATGGACGAGGCAGAGAAGATAAGACGCGAGGTGCTTGAGACAGCAAGCTCAGAGTTCGGCGACGACGATGACCAGACAATTACTGCTATGGCAAACTTGGGGACACTCTACCTGGACACTGGCAGGGTGGACGAAGCAGCTCAGTTGACACAGCATGTGTTGCACTGGAGAACAAAGAAATTAGGTGCAGAGCATAAATTCACGCTCACCAGTGCGATCATCCTTTCTAGGATCTACAGGGTGCAGGGCAAGCTGGAAGAAGCAGAGAAACTGGCTTTACAAACCTGCACGGCGCTAAAAGATGCTCTAGGTTCAGAGCACCCAGAAACGTATGCCGGCAAAACCATCTTGGCGGACATATACTACGACCAAGGAAGGTTAGACGATGCGAAAGCCCTGCTGGCCAAAATCATCGAAGACGGAGAGCAACGAAATGACGCGGATTACGAGCTGCTAGGCAGGAAACTGCGCCTTGCGGACATATACATCGAGAAAAAGGACGAAGAACAGGCGGAGAAGCTGCAAAGAGAAGCCCTAAGAGCCAGCATGGAGGCCCTTGGACCCGACCACGAATTTACGTTGAAATGTCTCTACTTCATAGCGATGACACATAAAAGGCGAGGTAGAGATGCGGAAGCGATCCATTTGATGGCTCAGGTAACTCATCGCGAAGAAAAGCTCCTAGGATCGTTCCACAGCGCTACTTTGCAGTCTTTGCATATGTTGACAGAATGGTGTGGCGACGAAGTTGGTATAGAGAAGCTTTTGGAAGTTGAAGAAGAGGAGAACGTTTGACGGTCGTGAGCGAGTGAACTATTAGATAGGTAATCTCATGGTACATCCAATATGTATACAAAGTGTGGGGAATGTTTCCGAAGAAAGACTTTGACCGTATAGAAGAATCTAGGTGGTTCTCTTCAGGACAGAGAAAATGGACTCTCTATAGCGGACATTTAGCGCCCTTAGCTTACCGAGTCTTGTCCGCAACCAATCAGCGAAGCTCTCTGTATACTATCATTGACACTAAGCCGTTTCTGTTCCTTAGACCGCTGCGATTTATCCAGCCCTGATTTAGCAGCAGCCAATCATTCATGAGCGCGATTTTGTGTCTGGCCTCAGCTCTTCCAGGTTTCTCTATCGCCCCTAGAGCCCAGATTCTCTCAGCAACAAAGACGACTCTTCTCTCCCTAGTGTCAGCCTAGCCCTGGAAATTTGGAAAAGATTCGAGCAGGGCAAAATGACTCGTGGAAACCAGAGAGAGCGAGATCGTAAGAAGAACGAGAAGGCTCAGAAGAGCATCGTGAGTTCCCCATTCATCCTTTGTCTCCCGTGCACTACCCAGTAATTCAAAGCAAAACGCTGACAGAAGATATTCTTTCTGCGATACAGAGAACAGCCAATACTCTATCCGGCACGGAATTCGCGCGCAAGAAGGAAGACGACGCTGCGAAAATGCGCGCGAAGCAGGCAGCAGGTAAGTTAAGCTTTCAAGTTTGCCAGGGTGTTTCTTTGTTCTCTCTCTCCGTCTTGCGGCAGTTACGACTTGGCCTTATCCATTATAACTTTGTTTATTCGCTTTGTTGCTGTACTCGTCGGGGAAGGCTTGGACGGTGCTGATCAGAAGACTGACGTGTTTTTCGCTTTTAGCCGATGCGAAGAAAGCTGCTGCCGCTCTTGCTGCTGCAGGGAAGAAAAAATGACACCTGCTTTGCCCGCGACTACGCTTCATACCTTGGACTGAGCCTTTTCGAACTCAGGAAATTGTCCTCGAATAAGTTCGCTCTTCGTTCTGCGATTATATAATGCGCCGAAAACAGCTACAAAGCGCGGCTTACGGATTCCTTGGGGCCCTGGTTATATTCCAAGAACTGAGTGGATATGCTCTAATGAACACTTGGATTGAGAAGTCAATATAATTGATCTGAGGTCGAGAGGTAGTCCAGGGGTTAGGGCTAGTTTTTGCGGTCGTATACAACAGCTGGGAATAATTGGGTTTTCCGCACTGGGGCATGGGAATATCACTTTGACGATAGCTACGCTTGATTTCTTAGCGAGGCGTTTTAATGAATATCTGAAGCGTTTGGTTTGATTTTAGCGGGTCTTTCACTATACTTAGATAATGGGTAATTGGGCTGGGCATCTAACGTTTATCTCTTATGGAGAGAGAAACACGGGCACGAAGAGGAGTCGACGGCTTCTTCTTATAGGGATGGTTCTATATTGTTGGGGTTTGCTCCGCGGCCCAGTAAACCCGTGCTCTCTCGAGCCATGTCCGCCATGATATACGCGCTTTAATATCAACATGCATTTCCTCCGACGAGGCGGCGCGCAAGACAACCCATGGATATGGTATTGACTGGCCGAGCGATTCGAGTAGGTTGAACTTGCGAGTGGCCAGTTCAACGAACGTCCAGATACTCTCGCCCTCCCAGCCGATATCTAGCGCGAACTGGGCGACCTTGCCCACTGTATCGAGCCGAAGCGCCGTATCTGGCACATCATCTAGCAGATAAAGCAGAAACATCAACGCAGATATATCAGCTGGATGGGCAAGGCACCAATCCAGTGTAGGTCGGATGATGCTCTGCCCGAGTTGTACCCGCCACTCCTCGCTTTTCAAGCCCCCAGACTCAGCCAGTATACGGCGGATCTGTCGCAAGTACGTAAAGGCGTAGTAGTTCCTGGGATGTAGCTCGCCGGCTCGCAGGACCACTGATAATTCAGCTTGAAAGCGATCCTCGACGCCCTTGAAGTCGGGTTTGCGGAGCCGGACAAGATGCGTTTGAACCCACTGACGATGCTGCCACAGCGTTGGCGACTTGGTGTGCCGATGGAGCGGAGAGCAAAGGTACGTCGTCATGAGGGAGAGTTCGGTATCCAATGCTTGGATAAGCGTCTCCATGTCTGAGGTGAACAGCGCGCTTAACCTTCGCTTCCTCCAGTTGCATGCCGTCAAGTGTTCGCAGTCGAAGAGGAGGATGATCTCCGATGCGATTGTAAGCCTCTGATCCGCTTCCTCGCCTCCACTCTCCAATACCGTTGCCGAAGCAGCTTCATCGGTATATTGCGAGCTCGACTTCGCCATCAGGGAATCTAAAAAAGTTCTCCGTGCAATCACAAACGCTTGCACGAGGTACTTCTTCGTAATCCCAATTGAGCAGCCATCCTCGAGTATCGGGCCAAAGGCCGGCGGGAGAACCTCGAATTCAAGAACGCGGTCATCTCTGTTCGCAAAAATCCGGAAGAGCTCTTGAAAAGCGTCCGGTTGTTGCGGACATTGGGCTGTCATTGAGACATCAGCATGGCTGTTTGCCGTTGTTTGTTCCCCGCTGAACGCGCCGGAGATCAAAAAAAGCCGCCCGCCGAAGATCCGATCAGTTTTGGCAACGTGACAACGTCATTTGCGCTACTCACAATTCCTCTGCCAGCAATTCTGCTGCAAGTTGTGACAGCGTGCCAATACCTAGCAGTGTTTTCGTTATCGTGTACTCTTACTTGAAGACGCTTGTCCTTTGAAGCCACGGCTGGCTCTCCTGCTCCCTCGCTTCGCTTCGTCTTCGTGCCTCCACAAACAAACAGTAAGATCCGAACCTCAAGAGACTGGGCTTCGCAATCATGATCTCCCTCATTTGGACAATATTCATTCTTCATATCGCCATTTTTCTCGTGAACACAATCGGTGCGGCGACAATTGACAACTTGGTATGGCACTTTCCTTGTCTCTACCCCTCTGAGACCGCAGCTAACGCTTTCCTTAGCTATGGCTCCTCTACCTTAAGCTTCCGACGTCGCTGTACCAAACCGCCCAGGAACAAAGCAAGCTGAAGCGCGAAGTCGTCCAGCTCAAGCGGGACATGAACAATACGAGCTCGCAAGATGAATTTGCAAAGTGGGCGAAGCTGCGGCGCCGGCATGACAAGGCGTTGAGTGATTATGAGGCTTTGAGTATGCTTCCACCCTCATTTAGTTATTCTATTCTGCGTCTGAGAGTGGGGAGGGACTAATTAACCTTTCATTCGTTTATAGACCAGAAGCTCTCCTCGCAGAAAGGTTCCTTTGACTGGTTCGTCAAAATCGCCCGCTGGCTCAGCACGACCGGCCTCAAGATCTTCATCCAATTCCGATACTCGAAAACGCCTGTCTTTGAACTCCCCGGCGGCTGGCTTCCTTACCCTGTGGAGTGGGTGCTAGCCTTCCCTCGCGCTCCGCAAGGTTCGGTGAGCGTCCAGGTTTGGAACAGTGTGTGCGCGACGGCGGTTACAGTTATTGCTGAGATTATTACGAGCCTGGCCTTACAGGTCAAGGGAAAAGCACAGGCTGTCCCGGCTACAGCTAAGAAGGCACAATGATGGTGTACAGGTGTTTCATATTGGATAGGTAGAGGATTAAAAGCGACATGACATGTAATGATAATGTTCGTCAGATAAAGAAACAATCGTTTATCGTCAACGACCCCATACCGTAGTAGGAGTTTCAGGGCTTGACTCTATGATTGGTATATCATCATCGAACCACATTACAGTCGAAAGGTAAAGGGGGATAATCAAGAGGAAGATTGATGAGATGAGAGAGAAAAGAGTCCGGCCCCTTCGACAGAGCATCTGCAACCGCACCTCTCGGCCAGTCGCCGCTTTCAATAAGCTACAGACCCAAAAGATATGAACTCCTCGCCTCAAGAATGAGCCCCATTGAGTTACCCAGCTAACTAGTAGATGAGCAATCGCATGACTATCCAAACACGACGAAAGGCAACCCAATAAACCCCTCTCCGGCACAGAGGTATACCCCATTGTTTCCACACAATGTGTGTCGAGTACGCACTCAGCACCGGTAGGGAACAGGGCAGTCAGCCGCTATCAAATTGCTTTTATGGCGGCGCGTTTCCGCATTGCCTGTCTATCGCCAGAGACGAAAGGCAGGGTGTCCGGGGACTTTCTCCCAAAGCAGGTCTCTTCATGGGTAGAAGAGGAGAGAATTGGAAATTCTCTGTGTGTAAGCTTTGAATGCGATCCTTTGAGCGAGGAGTTGGGAGGAGAAAAGAAAAGAGTGCGGGCTAGAAATTTATGTATCTCGATCATGTGATAAGACTAGTCTGAGTTTGGGTTAGGCTGATTTGTATGGGAAAAGCCCGCGGCTTTCCCTTGATCGGGAAATATACCGCTAAGCCAAAAAGGCGTCATGACTATTTAGATTAGTCTTAGACAGTCATATTTCCAAGCTGACACCCTTTTTGGGCATGCCTCTGCCCACTCTTCTATTATCACAATTATTCTATATAACCGCAGGCAAGAGTCTGTTGCAAGAATGTTTCCGAGTGGCTCATACCAAGTCGGCCGAAATGTAAAGCGAAGAAGGGTAGGTGTTGCCTGTAACCCCTGCCGTGTGCACAAGATCCGCTGTGATGGGATTCGGCCGAACTGTGGTACTTGTCTTCCGTCGAGAGAAATGTGTTTACGGCGATGACAACATGGGTCAGAATTCCGAGTAAGTGAGTTATCGAATGGCTCAAGTCGTTATGTCTGACGTCGTGGCAGGTTTTCGAACCTAGATAAAACGCCTAGATACAATTTAGGTTTCTCCAATCTCCAGGCACAAGAGCAAGTGCCAGTTGAGGATCAGTTCGAGCCTGAAGTTACGGCAATGGGCCTTACTACTCGTCCTCTTGGCGATGGCGATAAATCAAAAGGGGCTTTCTTTGATGACTCTTCGGCCATAGCTTTCATACGACGGCTGCAGGAAACCATGAAATCTGGCGGGCTTTCTCCGGGGCCTTCTGCAGCCTCTGGTACCACCCAGAGACCCTTCATTGAAAAGAATACAAGAAGCGTGGACATCGCATAGGATCTCCTTCCGCCTCGCGCACTAGCAGACCATCTCGTGAACTGCTACTTTACCAAGATTCATGCTTTGTATCCATTTGTACACAAGGAAGCTTTTCTTTCACTGTATCAGCAGCTCTGGACGCCTGGGGCCAGTATAGACACAAAGACGAACACAGGCCTTGGACTTGGCGACTCCACTGTTAGCGCAAGAACCTTTTACTATGGTTTATATATTGTCTTCGCTCATGGGTGCCAATTTTCAGAAATGATGGGTGCTGAGCGCCAAACAACGTCGGAAGCTTTCTTTCATCGATGCAAGCCGGCTTTTGACGTGGATTACCTCGAGCGTGGAGACCTAGCTCTGGTTCAGGTCCTTCTGTTTATAGCTCATTATCTCCAAGGTTCGCAAACTCCCAACCGCTGTTGGCACGCTATCGGAACCGCATGTCGGCTGGCTCAAGGGCTCGGTCTACATGCCACTGTTGGCGACGAGCATCGATCGTTTTCCCAGAAGCAGATGAGGAGGCGAGTTTGGCACGGTTGTAGAATGTTAGACCTGTAAGTAACAGTGCTGAAGCCACCGGCCCATGCTAATCGAATTTAGAGCAACTAGTACTATGCTTGGGCGTCCGGCGATGACATCTGAACACTCACTAGTTCCCCTGCCTGAAGCAGTTGATGATTGCTATCTGTCTGGAGAAGCAGCTGTCTGCCAGCAACCACCGGGAACCTTTTCTCGCGTTGAGTGGTTTGTTGCCACTCTGAAGTTGCATGAATTGCTGCGAAAGATTCACAACACACTTTACGAGGACGAGACGGAACATCACTGTCGAGGTCCAGCCGATAAGAAGGCTCAAAGTGTCCGACAGGTCCAATTTATTACTCAGATTGAATTGGACCTAGACGAATTTCAGGTGAATGTCCCAAAACCGCTCAGTTGGGAGGTCATGGGTCATGACCTCCCAGATCCGTTACTGAGAGAAAAGTGTCTGCTCAAAGCTAGGTGAGTGGGAAGTAACGCAGTTTTCATGGAGGACTAAACTGATTTGTGCAAAGATTTCTATACCTCAGACTTTTAGCTTATAGGCCGGCCCTATCTCAGTGCCTTGGCAAAGTGCGATCTGGAAAGTAAGATGAGAGCGAGCCAATTGAGCCGCTTTTATCTGGAATATATTCCGATCTGACCTTCAATTGCTCCGTCTTGTGTGTTCAGACTGCCATTGAGCTAATATCCCTTGTGCATGAGACATGTAGCACGGATTTGGCAAGTGTTTGGTTTTACAACGTATTTTGTACGGGTGATTAGATTGACTTTCTGATTCCAAAACTGATATTTACTTTTTAGACACCTTCACTGCAGGGTTGGTCCTCAATCTCGCCGAGTTCCATAGCGGGGCTGTAAAGGCTGCCACCCGCGAAGCTCTGGACGCCGCTTGGGAAAGATGCCAGTGAGTTCTCAACTACCTAGGAACTTACAGCGTTGTGGCCGAACGTTGCTTTCACAGTCTGACCGATACGAGATCCAAATGTTTGAAAATGCGTGGTAAGCCAGCAACTCTGCGTGCATTGACTGGGTTAACAGGTATAGATTCAAACCACAGTGATGGGAATGCGCTCCAGACTAGAGAGAACAATACGTCTGGACTTGATGAGAATGGGGCAGCGACTTGGAATCTCTCAGATAGCTTCTTTTATGACACTGACTTCAACAATGTCGCACTCGACTGGTCCTGGTTCGACATCAGCCATTGACATCCTGTTGATCCTGCAGAGGCATTTCCCTTGGTCGATCCACTTACCGTTACATTCCGATACGTTTTTTCAGCACTGTACAAAGTCAGAAATCCGTATCCGATACACCAGATGACCATACCATATAAGACTTTTTTACACTCTCCAGCGTCTGATGAGAAGGACTTCCAATGGCCGATCTTTGCAGGTGACAAATTGATAACCATGGGTGCAGAGGCTTGTTGATTCTTCATCGGATCGGATCCGACAGTGCCGGGAGGTAATAATATAAAAGGACGACAAAACAACCGCAACCTCATCCGCCATTCATCCTTCGATGCTTAATGATTCCTACCTTTAAAGCAATGCCTCAGTGTATCAGTACCGATGTCCTTATTGTTGGCGGTGGCCCTGTCGGCTTGACCGTTGCGTACAGTCTTGCAAGAAAAGGAGTGGCGTCTCTCCTAGTTGGTAGGTGACATTGTACTCTATTTATAATAGGAGCTGCACTAACGATACGAAGAGCAGCATGACAAAGACCTGCAAGCGATGTACGGAAGGGCAACCACGTTGTATCCGCGTACCCTCGAGATGCTTGACCAACTCGACCTCCTCGACGAGTTGAACCAGATTGGATACGCTGGTCGAAACAGCGTAACCTTTAAAGATGGCAGGCGTGTAACCACTCGTGGATGGCATAAGATGTTTGAAGCAATGCACGGGACCTACCTGGACTACTGCCTCAACATCCGTCAAAAATACTCGGAAGAGGTCATTCGACAGTCTTACCAGAAATTGGGGGGTGAACCCTACATTGGCTGGAAGCTAGAGTCGTTCTCGCTTGACCACGAGAGTGAGGATGAGCATAAAGTGGCCTCGCAGGTACACAATTTGAAAACGGATGAGCTTCTGGTGGTGAAAAGGTTAAGGCATCAAGTATTATCAAAGCTGGAGTTTACTGACTAATCTCTCTCGCAATCGGTGCAGATGGAGGCCAGTCGATGGTTCGACGTCTGGCCAACATTCCATTTGAGGGAGAGCGTACCACCCACAGATGGGTGCGAATTGATGGGCGGTTCAGGACGAACATGCCGGATGCCGATCTAGGCTTTGCTTCCATTGAGTCCAAGCACCACGGCAACGTCCTCTGGGTGCAACTAGACCATGGCGTTAAGCGCATCGGGTTCGCTATGACAAAGGAGATGCTGGCTAAATACGGTGACTGGCTTACCGAGGAGGACGCGAAACAGGAAGCCGTCAAGTCAATGGAACCATTCACACTGGAGTTCGAGAGTATAGATTGGTGTACTCTGTACAGGTCAGTCTTCCGTGCCGACTAGGCCATCAAATGATCTAACAGTATACAGTATCAACCAACGTGTTGCCAATACCTACATCAGCAACGATAGAGCCATCCTAGCCGGCGACGCGTGCCACACGCACTCCTCGGGAGCCGCCCAGGGCATGAACACGGGGGTGCACGACGCAGTCAATCTGGCCTGGAAGCTCGGTGGTACGATCAAAGGCTGGTACGCCAAAGGCGTCCTAGAAACCTACGACAGTGAACGCCGCCCAGCCGCGCACCGCCTTATCCAGCTTGATAAAGCCTTCTCCGCTGTGATATCTGGACAGATCCCGGGCTCGTGTAAAGGACAGTACACGGACACAAACGAGCTCTTCACAAAGCTTTTCAACGAGACGATCCAGTTCTCAATTGGGCTCGGAATTCACTACAACGAAAACGTGATTAATCTGCCTTCGACTACCGGTATGATATCCGCTGGTTGGAGAGCTCCAGACGCCCTGGTGTATCCCCCAGGCTCGCGCCTGCCAGTCCGGCTGTTCAATCTGACCAAGAATTTCGGTCAATGGTACGTCTTGATACTTGCCGGGCAGCCGTCCGAAACCAAAGCAAATCTAGCAATAGCAGTAGAAGCGCTGAGTGCACTCGTCACTCGCCTTCCCAGAGACATGATCCGGTTCGTAACTGTCGCCGCCCAGAATATGACCCAGGGCGACAGGTTCTTCAGTATTCCAAGACTTGGGTATCTCTGCTTTGACCAAGATCAATCGGCCCATGCTGCATATACTATCTCGCCTGGAAGGGGTGCGGTGGTTGCCCTAAGACCCGATGGGATACTGGCTCACGCAACAGCATTGGACGAGGTCGAAAGTGCGATCTCGTTCTTGTCTGGCTTGACTGGTGTAGCACCATGATTCCTTATCTTAGCACTCGATATATTACTTCCTAGAAGTAGTTTGGTTTGCCTGAATAGAAAGCGCTGACATTTTACGCAAGCACACTTCTTCAACCCCAACACAAATGTCTCTCTCCAGTCATTCATATGATGCGCTGCAATACATCAAGCCTAGAAGCCGTCTATGGTCGCTTTGAGCACGCCGAATACTAAGTACATTGAAGGTTGCAAAAGGCCAAATGAACTTGCGGCCGTTGTGGCTAAGTGAGTACAAGATCCCAACCGAGCAAAACGGAGTAATCAGGCGTGAAGAAGCAGCAGCGCAAAAGCAAGAATAACCCACAAGACCGAAGCATAGATCAACTTCAAGGCAGATATAAGGACTCATTGCAAGCCAAAATCAGGGGCTGGAAGCCTTTGTCAGTAATACAGCAATATATAATGGAAACAAAGACTCAAAAGGTGTATGTAAAGTCGGACAATGACTGTGAAGCTGCTACACAACCTACAACATATCAAATAGGGATATTTACTCGTTCTCCGCAATGTCCATGACATTGGCTAATAACGACACGGAGTAATTAAGAACAGCCGAGGGCCGATGAGCTCGGGGAACTGCCCCTCATTTATATTATTAACGGTCCGCTTATAGTAATACAATTGTAGGCACTATATCACATTATTCAGACAGGTTCACAATGCGCGCAGCTCAATTCTACGCCGCCGGCGATGTACGTGTTGAAGATGTCCCAGTTCCGCAAGCTAGTGATGACAGGGTCCTGATTGAGGTCGAATGGTGCGGGATCTGTGGAAGTGATCTCAATGAGTACATGTTCGGTATTGACAGCCATTTTATGATCTGCTTGGTGAACCATGTTGACTAGGACAACAGGGCCTTTCGCGATTCCCTCCCCTCAATCTGGACCACACCCGCTCACAAACGCTCTGCTCCCAGTGACGATGGGGCACGAGTTCACAGGACGCATTAAGTATGTCCCAGAGTCAATCTCCCACCTCAAAACGGGACAGGCAGTCGTCATCGACCCGCGCTATTATTGCTCCTCCTGCACGCCCTGCTTGCAGACCGCCACAAACAGCTGCGAGAAAATCGGCTTCATGGGGCTCTCTGGAGGTGGCGGCGGCCTTTCAGAGTTTGTCGGTGTCAGACCAGAGGCTGTGCACGTTCTCTCTGAGAACGGTCCTGCATACGTGGATCTCGCAGCCGCAGCCCTGATCGAGCCGCTTGCTGTCGCGTGGCATGCTCTTAACCTCTTCCTGTCTATCTCGCCTTGCCAAACCGCTCACCAAAACGAGGCAGACCTCAGCACGGTTCCCATCCTTGTTATCGGTGCTGGACCGGTCGGTACAGCAATGAGCTATGTCCTGCGAGCCCGTGGCGCAAAGACGATCTATGTCTCTGAGGTGTCGCAAGCGAGAAGGGAGACGTTACGTGGCATGGAGATCGTCACAAAGGTTTTTGATTCTGACCAATTTGAGGTGCCGAAGAAGGTCAGGATGTTGACAGGGGATGGCGTGGGTGTTGTGTTTGACTGCGCTGGTGCCCAGGCCGGCTTTGATGTCGGCTGTCAGAGTCTGAGGTTCAGGGGTGTTTATGTCAATCTTGCGGTGCCAAAGGGGCCTGTAGGTTTTCCGCCCCTTCCCAGGAGCACAGTGATGGGCTGATATGAGGTAGATGACGCTCCCCCTCGCCCCATTCATGTGGAAGGAGATAATGTACAAGTGTTCGCTGGCGTATAACCAGGATGATTTCAAGGATGTGGTCAAGGCGTTTGCGGCTGGTGAGTCCTCTCTTGCCCTCCTCAGCAGTCTGAATCTGGATATTAATCGTGGGCCGGGCCCATTAGGCCGTTTTCAGGGCGTCGAGAAGATGATAACCAGTCGCCTCTCACTGGAGGACATCGTCGAGAAGGGATTTAAGGAACTCATCAAGCCAAACGACCATATCAAGATCCTCGCTACGCCGAAGCGTGATAGCATCAACCGCGGCGTCACAGTATAATAGCTTACCTACTCTAGACTTTGTAATAAGCCCTAGGGATATTATCATAGTAAGGAACAACCACCAAGTCCGGATCCTCCGTCTTCCCAACCATCATCTCCGTAACCGGGTGGATGGGCTTTGAGTCCACGATCAACTCCAGACACGCCGGGCCTTTCCGTTCCAAAAGCTCGTGGGCAGCATCAATAACCTCCTCAACTCGCTGCGCCTTGAAACCCCTATTCCCTAAGCCCCTCGAGACGTCTGCATACCCGGTAACGGCGGACAGCGCACTAACCGGCCTTTTCGGGTTTAAGTCCCCATAAACCAGCTGCTGCCCATTACTGCTCATTCCCCAGCAATGATTATTCATCACAACAGTAATAACCTCAACACCCAGCCTAGCATACGTATCTAGCTCCATAAAATGAAACCCGGCTGACCCGTCACCCTGCACATTTATAACTTTGGTCCCCGGTGCTGCGATAGCCGCGCCTAGGGTATATCCAAATCCGTTCCCCAGGAACCCGAGGGCACCAGTGGACTTAAGTATTGCGCGCGGATTTAGAATATGAGCGAGGCTATGAGCCCAGAGGGCGCATTCGCCGCCATCAAGAACAAGGATGGGGTCTTGGATTCGAGGGTCGGTTGAAAGAGAGGCGAAGAGGGACTTGAGAGCGTGGTGTGGATGCATCCGGCCCGAGAGCGAGGTTTCCCAATCTGAGTCGAAGAGGGACGGGAGTGTTTTAATGGATGATACTTTGCTTACCCAGTCTGCGTCGGTTTTTCTGTTCTGTGTTGCTGATAGTGATCTGAGTTGATCATCCAGAGCAGTAACGAATTGTCCCACGTCCGAGATAACACCCAGGTCGACAGGGAGCGTGCGGCCGATCTCGGCCCCATCAACGTCAACGTGGATCAGCTTACATTTGTCGTGAGGTGGAATGATTGCCCCGCTGCGGCCGCCTAGGAACATGCCTGTTCGTGCGCCGAGGAGGAGGATTAGGTCTGGATGGGGGGCTTGAACAGCAGGCAGGAGAGCGAGTTTATCAGCCGGTCCGCCGTAGAACTTGCATTTCCTGGATAGCGTCGAGGAGAGCATGCATTTTTGCGTGTCGAAGATGGGTATGTTGTGGCTGTTTGAGAGGGAGAGGAGGTGTGCTGTTGTCTGGGGTGCAGTGGTCCCTGGTTAGCTTGCCTAAACTGCGCATGAAGTTGAATATTTGAGAGTTAAGCGTACCTTCTCCCCCTGTCCTCCACTACCAATGATGATAGCCGGCCTTGTCGCAGCTTTAAGCAAATCCACAGCGTCCTTAACAGCCTCAACATGTGGACCAGGCGCATAAGAACGCGGCGACGTAATTGACCCCCACGAAATCAAATTTTCATGCACCGGCGTGAAAAGTACATCAATAGGGAAGTCAAGCAGTGCCGGCCCTTTACATACTCGCCAGAATACTTAGCCTCATTCAGAGTCCCAGCTGAGGACGGGCTGAGGAGAAATAGGCAGAAACTAACCCGGCGCTCCCGCCGTCACCGTCCTGACAGCCAAACTAACCAACCTCGGCGCATCCTCAGGATTTGTAACTCGATGCGTAAACTTTGTCAACGTCCGACTTGCGACGACCTGATCAATCATGCCCTGAAGCGAGTTGTTTTCGCTGTCCCGCAGCGGCGGCGACGAGGTTATCACGAGGATTGGGGAGCGATCTGCGAGTGCGGATGCGAGGCCGGGAATGCCATTTGAAAACCTAGTCCCCCTTTAGCTTTTCTAGTATGGTGTAGCTAGGTAACTAGGTAAAAGATGAAAGTAACGCACCCGCTATTCGCCGTTACAAATGCAACACCAATGCCCGCGGAAATCTTTGCGTAGCCCTCGGCGGCTTGTACGGCTGCTGTCTCGTGTCTCGTATCAATGAGCTTGATTCCGACGCTCTCGCAGCCCATGAGGAAGGCGTCTAGGTGTCCGCCATGTAAGCCAAAAGCAACGGTCACGCCGAGCTGCTTGAGGGACTGGGCAAGGAGGTCGCCGCCTGTTAGAGAGCGGGTGGTGGGGTAGGTTAAGGGGAAGGACATTTTCTCTGATGTTTTTCGTTGGAATGGGTTTGGGTTTGGTTCGAGACTTAGGTCCTGGGGTTAGAATGTGTTGCAGCTGAAAGTGTACAATTAAAAGTGCTGAAGTATGGATGGAATGATATACTAGGTAGGAGTACTACTTGGCACCTTGAGGGGAGCCGAGGATATGCCGGGAAACATGGCATGCTGAGGGGTGCGGGGTTAAATATCATCATAGCCTTTTCCATTGACTGAATGTAGACAAAGAACAAGGTTGAGATGCATACATGGAGCCAACTGCAGGCGAGCCATGCCTTAAACAAAGTTGGGAAGGTTCCCTTGCTCGGCGGGATACGACAAGAAGGTGAACAAGTATGAAAGCGAACCGGTACTCCGATAAACCCTAACTAAATATTTTGCGATATATGTTGACGGGAAACGCAGGCTAGGCCTTGGTCTTGGCCTTGGTCTTCTTCTTTGACTTTGTAGCGGGCGACGCTGCGGCGGCCTCTTTGGGCTTGGGGGACTCGACAGGAGCCTCAGCCACAGCCGTCTTCTTCTCCTTCTTCTCCTTCTTGTCCTTCTTCAACTTCTTTGGGGTATCATCACTCTTCTCAAGCTCGGCCTGGGGCTCGACGGGGGCCTCGATGGCCTTGGCCTCCTGCTCACCCTCGATCGCCTTGACTTCTTCGTCAGGCTTCTGCACAGGAACCTCATCCACGCTCTTCAATTCCGGCAGCTCTATCTCATATCCCAACTCCTTCATCTTCTCCGCCTTGGCCAGACGCCTCTTCTGCTCCTTCTCGATATTCTTCGTCCAGTTCTCACGGGTCCGTCCCTTATTCAAGCGCTTCTGCTCAATTCGGTTCCAAGGTGTTGCCTTGAAGCGGCGGTTTGCGCCCTTCCACAGCTCCGGGTGCAGTTGCTCGCTAGGAACATACTTGCACTTCAGGATATGGCCGTACATGAGGTAGTTGTCCATTGTAGCCGCGACGATCTTGGCGACGGATTCAGAGGCGAACTCGATGAAGGCGTAGTGCTTGGATTTGCCGGTGTGGCGGTTGCGGCTTAGGCGTAGCTTGGTGATGTCGCCAAATTGGCTGAAGTAGGCGCGCATTTGGTGTTCGTAGAAACCATGGGGGATGCGGCTGCATTCATGATCAGTGATAGTCTAAAGTCAGGGAGAAGTCGGGACGTACCCAACGTAGACAACACCAGGCTGTTCTGAAGACTCGGCCTTGTTCTGTTTCTGCAATTTCAGGATCTTGCGCTTAGCCTTTTTCGAGTCGGGGATCTTGGGGACCGGCGCTTCGGGGTCGATGCCCTCGTCTCCAGACTCGTCTTCATCACCGCTGCTCTCGAAGCCTCGGATCAGAGCGGTTGTCTGGTCATCCTCCTCTTCACTCTCCTCCGCAGCCGACGCAGCCTCCTCCTCGGAATCGCTAGGCACAATCTCGAGCTTCTTAGCCTTCTTGCCAGCCTTGTCAGCCTTCTCCTTCACGGGAGCGGCAGTGCCATCCTCCTGCTTGGTCTTCTTAGCGCTCGGCTTGATCTTGGTCTCCTTATCAGCCTTCTTGACGGGGACTTCATCCTCGCTCTCATCGTCGCTCATGTAGTCCGCAGCACGCTTGCGGGGTTTGACCGGTCGAGGGGCATCGCCGTTCGTCTTGAGCTTGGGAGTTTTGTCTTCCTCGGCTCCATTGGTCTTGTTCTTTTTCAGAATAGACTTGGGGGTTTCGGCGGGCTCAGCGGCTTTGGCTTCGACCTTCTTCGTTTTCTTCGCAGGCGAATCGACGGTGGCGGCCACAGCTGGGTTTATAAGTAATTGAGTAATGGGTTATACCTAGAGCAACATACCCTTGCGCTTCTTGTCCTTCTTATCAGGAGCCATTTTTACCCGGACAACAGATGAATGAATTGTTGTTTCTGGCCGGAGCGGAAACTTTTTGCTGAAAATTATTTTTTGGGTCGCAGAACGCCAGGCGGTGAACTTTCCTCCGCCTTGCCTGCCATCTCCACCCGCATCAACACAAGTCCTAATAATTCGTGTCTGACAACTGCAGATGTCATGGGGAAGAACAAGGGTGCCTCTCGGGCCCTGACGCAGGAAGAGATCTGGGATGACTCCGCACTCGTTCAGAGCTGGGATGAAGCCGTCGAGGAATACAAGGTGCGTTACCATCGTAGCACGTGACTTCAGTACAGCTAATTGCGCTACAGCTCTACCACAGCATCGCTGCCAAAGGCGAGAATGTTGAAGATGTCCTGAGGGAGGCCGAAGCTGCTGCTGAGGCGGAGACTGGACCGTCAATGTCTTGGGCTCAGGTCGAGAAGGACGACGACATGGCTGACGTGAACGCCGCGGATTCAATTCAGCCGGCAGCCGCTCCAGCTGAGGCGCAGGGCATGCAGGTATGACTAATTCGCACTTGGTTATTTCGAGTGACTGCAACTGACAAGGCTCGGCTACAGACACAGGAGGCGGCTGGGTCTGGACAGGTGAAACAAGAGCAAGAGACTGCAGCTGCAGCTGGGCATCAAGCACAAGCACCGACCATGCCTTATCCCGCCTTCCCTCAGAGTAAGTTGAGAACCGCTTGAGCGTCTGTGTGGTGGTGCGCTGCTAACTTTGTCTTAGCCCAAGATGAAGGGTTGAAAAACCTTATGATGGCATGGTATTATGCTGGGTACTATACTGCCCTGTATCAAGAACAACAACGTGCAAGTAGGAACAAGACAAGCTCATGACAAATCTACTGGGAACTCATTAATCAAACTCATAAATGAACGGTCAATCTTTTTTCATGTGCAAAAAATTGGCCACAGTCACCTACCGTTCGTGGCAACCTCGTTTGCGCGCAAGTCAGCCAGCACCGCGCAACCAAGCAACGACCCGAAACACCGGTCCAAGTGAAACGACTCGGCGGCATGTGAGTTATCTAAGTCCTGTACATTACTCTCAGACTAGGACTGTCTATTATGCGAAAGGCATCGCTGTGAAGGTGTTGGTGGCGACTGCGCCTATTTCCTGCTACTTGGCACAATATTATCTTTGTATAGTCACCTTGAGATGTGTATACGTTTACTTCAAAATGAAGCCTTGTTCTGCAGCTAGCTTGCCGATCAGCGGTCTAACTCAGTTGCCCATGTGCAAGTCTAGTCCGGCCCTCCCTTAAACGAACGCAGCCGCTACATCTTGGTCAGGATGTTTTCGCCGTTGAGTCACCAACTCAGTCATGCTTCGATACTCCACAGCTCTCTCAAGAACATCCATAAATCGAGGATTTTTCTTTCTTTTTCTTTTTTTTTTTTTTTCCCTCAATCGCAACTTTCTTTCTTATCATTTCCACTAAATCGTCCTCTTTTATGTACAATATTGTCCTCCTCCTCTAGTAATCCCTTCTATATACATGTGACTGCGTTGACCCCAAATACGTCTATTCCCGCCGCGATAGGGCTGGCTATAACCTTTAGAGGGAACATTGCATCCTGCCATGCTTGATCACATTCTGGCTTCCCATCCGCGACTGCTAGTTGGTTATATCTACCAGGCCACCTTAAGAGGGGCGCTCCCTTTCTGCTCGTGAGCATGCAATTAGGTACTTGGAATCATAGCATTAAGAGACCTTCATAGTTTGTAACAAGAGCTCTTTGCCGTATGAGTCTGACATTGCTGAGAGCGAGCCCAGCTGGATTATGCAACTATACTCCACCAACTATACCCTATGCCGACATTGAGGGTAAATTTGTCAGACGACACCCATATCCCATATTCAGAAACCTATAGTCGACATATCTTTACAGCAGTTATCCAATGGGTCCCTTCTCCACTGTACCGTAGTCTCAATGGCTGTTCATGTCAACTTCATTTCGATTGGAGGTGATGCTATGCTCTCACCCACGGACATCAGTTATGAATTATGTATAAAGAAGAAAGAAAGAAAGAGCATCAGCCGTATATTCTGGAGGCTGAACCAATTGTCTCTGGACTGGCCGGTTCCTATGCTGTCATAGACATGGAGCATGCTGCAGTCAGAATTGGCATGCGCAATAAGCCGTGGAGTAATCCGGGCATATTAGATAGCCAGTCTGTGAGCGATTAAGTACGGAACTCGCGGAGGGACACAACTCTGGCGCATCGCAATAGCTGCAGATATCGAGGGCGCTCGGAAAGCTGGCTGATAAACGCCGCCTGGGTCATGTACAGGGTCGATTCCTTTTCAGCATCAACCGAACCAGTCTCGTTCAAAGTCTAGCAAACATGAAGATTAGCGGCGACGTTCGTACTCTCAAGGTACAGTTCGAGCAATTGACCTCTTTTGGGGCCCGCAAGTGGGCATGAGACATAAGCATTGTCATAGTTACTGACAAGAACCGTCCTAGGTAGAATCCAGACAACGGAAAATATATGGTACTATCCATGTTATCACCTTAGCTTAGGCAGATTATATGTCTTTATCATAAGTCTACGTCATAGTCTACGCCTCCCGACCTGTATATATGGATATAGTCAAATCTATACAATGCACGTCACAACCCATCCACAACTCCAAGGACGTCTATCAACGCATCAATCCCAGACTCCGGACTCTCCTTCTCACACTCCTCCCGGTTGCCCTGCCCAAACCGGCACCAGCAGACCTTTGCGCCGATATTCCTCGCAAACAGGATATCCGTGATCGTATCCCCAACCATAAGCACCTCTCCCTCGTCATACCCCGCAGTCCCATACACACTTTTCAGCCTGGGGAGCAACAGCTCCGTGAATCCCTCCGGATGCGGTTTTCTCTTCCCACTCGCAAACATCGGCTCACCGATAATCAGCTCTTCATCGATGATCCCTCCAAGGCCATGGCTCTCCAGCGCGCTTTTCACAGCAGCAACGGCCTTATTGCTGATGATTGCAAGCGGAATCCCTTTGTCCTGCAGCGAGAGCAGGACCTTTTTAGCGCCGGGATACGGCTTCGTTAGTGGGTGGCCGTGGACGGAGTATATTTGGCGGTATGTGCGAACCCAGGTCTCTTCGTCAAAGGCGTCCGCTCCGTCATCTGATACTGGAGATTGGGGTTGTAGGGCCTTGAAGGTGATTTCTGGTGGTGCGCCTTTCGAGACCAACCGGTGGATATCGGATGGTGTTGGGGTGTGGGAGGGGAGGAGGGCGTTGAAGGTCAGTTGGACAGAGGTGGTAATTGCCGAAAGGGAGTCAAAGAGAGTTCCATCGAAGTCGAAGATGATGAGTTTGGGGGCCATGATGCGTTCATCCGGTGTGGATGGTTATAATGAAGGACGGTGTTTACAGTGGATATGGTATTATTGTATGTGTTGCACTAAGTCATTTGCATGCCTGTGGATTTTTCGCAACAGATCCCGCTCCGCTGCCGAGCCTCGGAGGCGCTCCGAGACGCGGGCTCTGACAGCCTTCAGGATAAAGTATTCTAAGTTCGTATCGCTTAAAGCTTGATGGGTAGTAGTTTAGAGAGCCACTTTGACGTACGCCTTTCCCGTCATGCGCCGCTGATAGTAATGTTCTAGAATTATCAGTGGAGTTGTTGCTTGTCGTATGACGATGCTGTTTATAGTACTAATTGAAACATTGGGATCGGGACTGGATATATATATAATCGAGCCGCGCAAACTCCAAGCCACGCATGTTTCAGCCATCAGAGTCTCTCGGGATTCTTGAACGCGACACTCACAGAGCAACTTGGTATAAGGTTTATAGCAATAAAAAAATGTGGTTTCACGATCTGCTCATAGGTTATCGGGGTGGTACAGTGTACCCGGAGATTTGTCTATTCATCTGTCTTGTACATCGTCGGGTGGCTGCTGGATCTGGATTTGAGGATGATTCCGTAGTCTGATAGGAAAAATGCCTCGTAGTTTGTGTAAATCCTAGCAACGGCTTTAAGAGGTCGAGCGGTTCTTCCTATGAAGGAGAGTCTACCAGTGCAAGATCGTTTCATGAATCGCAGGCCCCAGTGATCGCTGGCCGATTTGCCCAGTCAGGTTCCGGAACCCGACTCCAGATCCACAGATCGCCAACTCGGGTTAGATGGCTCTCTGCTCCGAAGTATGTACAGAATAAAGGCAGGTGTGAGGAAACCGAGAGCATACTCCGTATGCTGCGTCTTCGGTGTGGAGTGCCGCAGACGTGTTCTGTCGACGCTGGTCGACGCTGGTCGACGCGGTCGCCAAGAGCTGGATATGGAGCGGCTGTTATAGGCAGGCATCATCAATGGGGTCTCCTTGGACGGGTTGGAGACAAATGGGTTGCCTCGGCATCTGGGCTCGACTCTTGACTCTTGACTTTCTGCGGCGCGGACGGCATTGGACGGCTCGCTCACGGACTGGTTGACTCGGCCATCGTCGTCATTCGTACTTATCGCCCGCTCCGTCGGCTGAGAGGAGAACCATAATTTGTTCCATATTGTTCGAAACGATCGATCCATGGTTGTCTCGAACAGTCGTTCAATCTCCAGAGTCCACTCTAGCAGTCGACCCCACTTCGAAGTTGGGCCGTCCGAGCACTGGCTGATGGGACGGAGTGGTGCTAGTGATGGAGGTTATAACACACCAGTTATATGGAGTACGTACTTAGTCACAGACTCAACGTGGTGAAAGGCGGAGGCAGGTTCCTTAGGTTCCCGACCAGAAGGGTGGTTGGTGGCTGCAGGGCTAGGGACGCACACTTGCAGTAGTCCGCCTCAACAAGAGCGGTGCTAAGGTGTTGAGAACGCTTCTGCTCTGCTTTGGCTCTGCTTCTGCTTTGCTTTGGCTTTGCTTTTGCTTGCTTTTTTGCTTTTGCTTCTGGTACCCCGTCCGTGGGCCCGGGCCCATGATTACAGGGCAGGGTACTGCGTGGACACGCTGGCCACGGTTGCTTCTCTTCCTGCATCGGATCTGAAACTGTCGCACAGTACCAGTCAGGACTCCAAGGAGGAGCTTTGTCGTAGCATCTATCCATTAAACCAGGCCGCCAGGAGGTCCTTGCTCGTGCGACTCGGCCAGGGCTGTCGACCGGCTGGCTGGCTGGCTGGCTGGCTGGGCTGGACTGCCCTTCTGCCCCTTCTACGCAACCTGCCGAAAAAGCAATTCCCAGCAGGATGAAAATGCTGGAGAGTAAACAGGACACCGAGCGAAGAAGCGAAGAAGAATAGAGAAATTCAAAAGAAAATCATGAGCTATATTTATCGGTAGTGTGCAGCCGGTTCAAGAAGGTGACCTAGGTACTAGTAGTACTACTACTACTGTGTAGGGAAAGCCCTCCACCTCCTTTTTCTCTCCATCCAGATCGGCGCCCACCAACGTCTCTTCTCCTCCTCCACCACCACTTCTCACCCCCTCCGCCTTTATCTCTGCGGCCGTCCTATCCTTCTCCCTTTGCTATTTTTACCCTTCTCTCCTTTCCAATTATCTATCTGCCTTGTAGATTTGCACACTTGCACACTTGCAGCCACCAGCCGCCAGCCCGACTGCGCGATCCCGTCGCAATCCCACACTTATGCTGGTCCTGTCCGTTCTTTTCGCCCCCTGATCGTTGAACTCACATTCGAACCTCTCCCCTCCGTCGTTGCCGAGCCGCCCGATTCATCTATTGATTGGTTTCCCGACTCAATGCTGTGACGAAGCCCACGACTTTCCTTGAACGATTCATGATCTCAACCCCGCAGACCCGACCCGACCATCTCACCTCAACATGCCCTTTTCCACATCCTCTTCTGCCGCCGAGACGACGTCAGCCACCCCGCTCGCAGACTACTTCTGGATCGCCGGTGTTGACGGCTCGGAGATTCTCGACACATTCCGCAAGCTAGGCGACGAATACCGAATTGCCAGCAGTACCACTGCGCCCGGCCCCGCGGTCACCGATATCATTGAGGAAGATGCCGACGCCGAAGATGCTCACGATCGCTTCGACGGCCTGCTCTCTCGAAGCTCCTCGGTCATTGGCCCTCGCGGCTCCTTCCAGCGTCTCTCCTTCCGCTCCGAAGAAGCAGACCAGAACGCCAATGGCAACGCCAATGGTACGCACAGCAACCGCAGCAGCATGACAATCAAGGGTGGCGGCAACGGCAGTGCTGCGTCACCGCGGGCTTCTCAATTCCTAGGTCTGGAGGAATTCGATTTTGATAAAGCGTTGGTCAAGTTTGCCTCCGAGAGAGAGACGTTTCTGTCGGACCTGAGCCTCAGCGCGGGTGCGATCACACCCGCGTCCCGACCTCGGTCCAGATTACGCACGCAGAAGATCGTGTCCGAGGAGCCACAACAATCTGGTTTACTTCGGTCGAGTATCGGAAGCGTGCGACGACATATGTCATTCCGAGACATGAACAGTATGAAGAGACAGCCATCGGTTGCGCGCCAAGGTGAGTTTCTCAGGTGGGACAGACCAGTGTTAAGCAAGCTAATAATATGCAGCGTCGATTCGAACCTCACGACGCCTCAGCAACTACAATTCTGTAATTCCAGCACCCCAGCCGTTGGAAATCTCCCCTACCATGCATCCCCTGAAGCGGAGATTCGAACCCGTCCTTCTCGACCGTTACCCTCCGAAAGGCATGGCCGAAGACCTAAAACAGCGTGCCAACTTTCCCGACTACGTACCCATGTTCGCATTCCCCAACGACATCAATATCGTGTCGTCTGACCAAAGACCGCGGTCGACATGGCATGGTTTTGTGATGACCAGCGACAATGGATCTCGCCTGCACGCCGTGTGTGTCATTGTTTGGATCCCGCTAAACCACGAAGCGGCTGATCAGTTAGAAAAGTGCTGCGAGGAATGGCGGAAGGATAACATGACAGACGAGGAACGGGAATTGGCAGCAAGCCTGGGAGAACGGTTGGCTCAGGAGAGAGCCAAGCTCTCTCGACTTCTGGCCCAGCTTCCTACGGTGCCGTCGGGGTCTGAGTCGAGAGAACAGTTGGAAGACGAAATCAGCGCGGTTGAGGAGAAGATCGGGTTGATGACCGATCTCCTGCGCCCGGTGCGTCACGGAGCGGCATCCAAGATCGAGGGGCTGACTGATGGCGATACTGGTTTCTGGATTCCTCGAGCCTACGGTATCCTGGGACGGGAGGAGAACATGACCAGCTTCTGGAAGGAGTGGCTGAAGGCGGTAGTTGTTCCCATGACCGACAATAGTGTCCAACGCGTTCCCCCAGCATCACCCCGCATGGGTTCCTGGCAGCCTCTGGAACGATATGTGATGAACTTGTGCACGGAGGCGTTCGCGCCCAACACCTCCAAAACCCAAGTGGAGCTGGCTGTGCGCGAATTACGCTTGTTCGCCCGCAAGGAAGCTACCAATGAGCTGCCCGGGTCCCGAAACACTGATTTATACGCCCTGTTCCGGACACTGTCACTGGCTAACATCATAATACTCTTTGAGTATGCTTTGACCGAATCCCGAATAATCTTTCTGTCCTCGCACACGTCCATGTTGTACCTTGCTACTCGGGCCTTGGTTGACCTTTTATTCCCCATTCCATGGTCGGGTGTGCTAATTCCTATCCTCCCTGCACGGCTCATCCAAGCACTGGAAGCGCCCTGCCCGTACATTGTCGGTATTGAGCGTCGGTACGAGAAGGTTGAACTTCCATCCGACGATTTTGTTCTGGTTGACCTTGACCAAGATATCATCGAGAGCACGGTCAAGCCAACCCCACTTCCCCGTCACCAGCGAAGGAAACTCCATTCTCTGCTTCAGCTCGCCGCTCCTCATCACAGTCGGTACGGAGTGCCCGTCGGCCCTCCTGCCTACGCCATCGAGACGTTCCCGTTTGATGCTTTCATGTCTGAAAACTCCTCCATCTACACATCCAAGGCGCAGTCCACGCAATTGTCCAAGTATGTCAGTCTCAATTCGAATGCTTTTGGTCAGGGTTCTGTTTCCCTCACCTCATATCCGCCACTCATTTTCAATGCTTTCCTGCATGCGCGCAATGAACAAACAGCGTCGCGTGGGTATTCATCTAAAAGCTCGGATCGACCGGGCACTGGGTCAACCTTCAAACCCGGATCCCCGCCATCCCCGAGAGATAGTTCACCCATCTCTGGTCATTTCCCACCGCCGCCGGCGACTCCGCGCAACGATTCGGGGATGGCGCTTCAAGCATCCCTTCGCGAGAAGCGATCCGGTCACTTTGACGCTGCCTCTCGTCGAAGCTCGTCCTTCGGAATGGACATGCGTCAGGTTCCCAGACGGCCCAGTGCACCTTTCCTTGGCCACGCGCCAAACCTATCTGTCAGCACGTTGAACACTGATTTCCAGTCCACATATGCCCCCTCGGTCTATGCG
Source organism: Aspergillus foveolatus (assembly GCF_047715535.1). Classification (NCBI taxonomy): domain Eukaryota; kingdom Fungi; phylum Ascomycota; class Eurotiomycetes; order Eurotiales; family Aspergillaceae; genus Aspergillus; species Aspergillus foveolatus. The sequence continues at coordinate 174,066 of NW_027396076.1, forward strand.
CAGTCTACTGTGGCTGCCTCTACCATCGTTCCCCAGCCTGCAATCCAGCCAATTCACAACAACGACGGCACGTCCTGGGTGGAGGGTCATTGCCTGCAGCTCCAACCATGGGACGACAAGGCTGTATGCACAGTATGCGACGAACGCGCGGACGAGAACATGTATAAATGTGTATCGTGTAGGACACAAGTCCACAACCGATGCGCCCACCAGATCTGCATCGTTTGCCCTGCGGCATTTTACCCCGAGCAGGTTCGGGCTGCGTTCGTCCGATGCTTTGCCAGCCTGTTCTATACATACAAAAAGTATCTTAAACCAGCTAGTGGCGACAAGAAGAAGGCAGGCCTTACATACAGCTTTGACATGGATGCTTTCTGCAAAAGCTTGCCTAGTGAACATGCTGAATATATCGGTGTTCTATCACAGACTCAGGGTAAGTTACTCTTAGCTGAGTCCCGGAGGAGACTGTGCTAACCGGTCTAGGTTTCAACGAGTTTATCAGTGATAGGGAACGGGTGAATCCCAAGGCGAGGGATCCAAGGATTACTCTGTTCGACGAGATTGTGCTGTCGAAACGGAATCGAGGCCGGTCGTCCATATTCTCCGGCCGATCGACGACGGACTTTTTGTCTGACACCTCGAATCATCTCTGGAGAACGGCAAGTGCCGCCTCATTTGCCGCGAGCAGGACGCAGCAAAGTATCTCCGGGGACTACACCCGAGTTGTCTCACGAGGTTTGTAGCACCTCGCACTCCATACTTGTGTCATGGTACTGACCCTGCACAGCACCCGCGAAGCTCGACACCAGCCTCATGAAGGAACCCCGCATGATTCACGGGGCGCCTCGGGTGTCAAAGACGGCCAACAATGCCCGGCGGAAGCCTCTGCCCAAGCTCATGAATGGTCTTGCCATCTCACCCCCCTAAGAGTGTCGGACGATGGTTGGTGGAGCATGTCGTCCCGGCATATCGTTATGGGATCCTTTCACGCTGCTACGTTACCTATCAGACACTTCCAAACCAATTGCGGGTCTGGTGCTCCGCGCGCTGCCTTACGGATACAAGATCTTGTGTCTCTTACTGGTGGCTTGGTCGACGTGAAACGCCTCCCACCCTGTTTTCGCCTACCGCGGCATCTTCTGCATTGATTGCAGAAGATCTGACGCCATTACCACATAAAAGTTCTTAGACTCGCGGGCGGGACATTTCGTTTTCCTTTTTGACAACGTCTACTCGTTCTTGGGCTGGCAGCAGAGACTTGCAGCTTCGCAGCGGACGCTGAGCGGCCTCAAGCTCAGTGATCGACATCTGCAGCCTGTGGTCTCATGAGCTTTTGCCATGACCTGCTCCCGCTAAATCCATGCACACTTGCAGACCCAATCCTTGTACAGTTATTGGCACATACATGCATTATAGACATACTAATGGCAGCCCGTTGCGGGGGGGGGATTGAGGTTCATTGGAGGAAGGCAGTGTATCTTGTTATTTGGCTGTTGGATCTCTTTGTTTTCTCTTTTTTATACCCTTGATATATCTCCTCTTGTTGCTGAGACGTCAATGCAGTTTCTGGTCCACGTTTGATGATCACATATATTGCAAGCAGTCGTAGCTCAGACCGCGGAAGGAGCTGCCCTGTTTCAGCCAGCTCAGCCACAGGGTTCAGTGTGTAGTCAGCATGTTCCTGAAGCCGTGGACGAAGCCGACGGACAATTAGGGGGATGGCAGCAGGTGGATATGGATTATGGCGTGGTTTTTTTCCTCGTATCATGACTCCGTCTTACCTCTTGACAGAGCCGTTGTATGTGGTATCATGTTGATTGTAAGGTTTTGTACGGTTCCGTTACATTCATCGATTCGTAAAGCAACCTTGTCTCACGACATCGGGTCCATCCCGTGTCTCGATTCTTCAGCAGCAACACTACCGTTCGTCCAGGGTTCCATTTATCCAATTTATCCTGATCTTCCTTCCCCTTTCCTGACTCCCTCTGGATTAGTATAGAACGTGCGCTCCTCTGCCCTGATTGGCGGAATAATTGACTCCGGGGCGAGGCCGGGGAAATTGGACCGTCGGGCCCAGAAAGTCCCTCCACTGAGTCCACTCTTCCACTCTTGCATGGCCCCAGCAGCTGCCGCCCTCTCACCTCCCCGGATCCATCTATCTCCATCCAGACCTGCCCAGCATCACCACTGACTACGACTACTGAGAGCCGACTCGCGGGACTGAGAAATGCCCCTCCCCGTGCCCTCCTGGTGTCCTGCTGCCAGTCCCCATCACTCTTCGCCGTTGCCATCAATCTCATCTCGGACTAATCCCGGTCGGCGCGCCTTCTTATCCTGACCCGTCCCATTCCTGAGACTGGATTATTATTACTTAACTGGTTACTGCTGCAAGTCTGTTTCCCGCTCTTTATATACTCTTCTCCTTTGCCTGTCTGGCCGCTCTCTGTACTGACCTTGGAAGGAAATCGGTTTCCGTTGATCATCGATGCGACTCGCTTCGGTCCCCAAATTATCCGTCCTCTTAAATCGCTGCGTTACTGATTACCGTATCTGACATTGACGTCTCCCCGTGGCCCCTACGACCTCTTATACCCCCCCCGATTTGGCGACCCAAGTATGCCGTGAAAGATGATGCAAACCGCCGTCCACCATCAACCTGTGGCTACCACCCTCAGAGCCGATTCACCGGTTACCGCGGCCTCGACTAGTCTCAAGGGGACTTCAGCGTCCGCTGCTCTCCCCTTTCCTCAGGCGCTTCCGCAGGAGCCATCTCGGACGGTCGTCGCTGTATACGAACCCGGGCAGGATGCCATCGTGCAGGTGGTTGCGGATATCTTGGGAAAGCCATGGACGACAGAGACGTCGCTGTCGACATTAGGGCGGGGAAGTAGTGCGGTTGTCGTTGGGATCCGGGCCACGGATCTCCCTGGAAGTCTGGACGGGTGCGACAAGTCGGCGTGCATGCTGGTCAATCTCCACTGCGTGGATGACGGGTCATTCCCCGAGGAAGGGCTGACGGAACTGTGCGACTACGAGTTCTTATATTCGTTGCGGAGTCCATTCTTTCGCCGGGACCTTACGCGGTTCCTCTCGTTGATTCTGGGACAGACTCGGCCGCATGAGGATCTGAAGACGAAGAACCGGACGAATTTTATCTCTACCACTTTCCCCGATGTACACGCGGCGCTGCCGAACTTGGATATTCTCTCGGTGGGCTCTGATGCCGTTGAGATCCGCGTGGATTTGCTGGTAGACCCGGACCCGCTGCCTCAGGATCAGGGGTATCCCGGGGTGCCGAGCTTGCGATATGTCGGGCAGCAGTTGATGCTGTTGCGGCAGCATACAGAATTGCCGATTATATTTACGACACGATGCACGAAAGAGAATGGAAAGTTTCCTATGGATAACCCTGCGCTATTCTACCGGTATCTCCGGAGGGCGATTCAATGGGGTGTAGAGTATATCGACGTGGAGCTGTGGCTGCCAGAGGATATCCGGCGCAAGCTGGCAGAAGTCAAAGGAAACAGCGTGATCATGTCGGCGTTCCACGACTTTTCAGGCGAATGGAAGTGGACCTCGCCTGAGGCACCGCGGATCTTTGAAGAAAGCGCCAAGTATGCGGACATTGTCAAGATGATCGCGATGGTGGATAGCGTGGAGGCAAACTATGAGCTCGAGTACTTTCGCTCCACGATTAAGCAGACGCATGGGACGTATCCGCTGTTATCGGCCGTCAATATGGGCCAGCTAGGACAGCTATCGCGTGCATTAAACACGGTGTTCTCGCCTATTACACATCCGCTGCTTCCTATGATTGCAGCGCCGGGCCAGTTGACCGCAGCGGAGATTAACGAAGCGCTGCATATCATGGGCCAGCTGCCGAAGCGGGATTTGTACGCGATTGGCTCGTTCCGAGCGACGCCCCAGTCGATGTTCATGGAGAAGTGCTTCAACGAGCTTAGCCTACCGCACACTTTGACCTCTATGGATCGCGGGCCCGCCGGCTCGCTCGAACGGGTATTTTCACAGCCCAGTTTCGGCGGTGCGGCACTACACCCACCACTCAGCAGCACATCGCATCTCCCCGCCATCAGCGACGCAGCTCGGGCAATCGGTCTGGTAGACACGATCGTGGTTACAAGCCCAGGATCCCTGGTCGGCGAAAACGCCACGTGGAAAGGCATCCGCGCGACCCTGACCCGGGACTACGTCCCATCGGCATACCGCGGCCGAGCGGCCATCATCCTGGCCGGCTCCGAAAGCGAAGCGTCAGCGAGCATTTTCGCCCTACGCAGTCTCGGCGTGGGCGCCATCTATACCGTCGGCTTCCGAGCAACAGGGCCGCTGGCCGAGGGCCTCGAGCCGTTTACGTCGATCCAGTCTGTGAAGCTAGTAGAGCAACCGTTTGTGATAGTTTCGGCATTGCCGCCCGAGAAATCGCTCCTTGTGCAGCCGCTGCTGCGTCACTATCGGAGTACGGGCCGGGCGTCGCCGCCGTCCACTAGGGGGAAAGTGTACCTCGATCTTACCAGGGGCGAGCGCACCGGCGATCCAGTGAGCGTCGCTGAACGGTCCGGATGGACCGCGTATGGGATTGAGGATGTGAATGCGTGGACGACCGTCGAGATGCTGCGGCTGCTGGTCGGACAGAATGTGCCGTTTGATTTTGTGCGGATGGCATCGTATAGTCTAGTTTAGTTCCGTTCTCAATCAGCTATTCAGCTATTAAGCTATTAATATCGAGTGACAATGCCTATATTAAAGGGTAGATGCTCTGGATATAGTATAGTGGACCTGACGAGTCCTGCGCCTGCCCGGACACTGGTCCGTTCTGCCTTGGGGAAAAGCCCGAGCAATTAGCCGGCGGAGCTAGCGCGCCCATTGCAGAGCACCCCGGATGCCCGTTGCTTAGGACTGGATGTCACCATCCCCGCATCGGTTGCAAGTCCGGTGTTAGCCCAGGTTAGCGTCTTTGGCTAGTCTGCTTCTGCTTAGTCGTGACCACTCGACCTGGACCTGGATCATTTGATGCCATCCCCCGTTGTGGGTGAGTCCGCGAGTCAATGCTGGGGTCCGGTCCGGGGCTCCACGTTTCTAATATAATGGCACCCTCCACTTCCTTTTCGCCATCTCCGCTCTGTATCTTGTCGATTTCTGTCCTATTTCGTCTTTGTCCTGTCCAAACCGCCCGTTTCTCAGTGTTATGTCGCGCCCAACGGTCAGCATCGACCGGCTGACGCCGCGCCGAGTCACAGCTGAACCCCGCGAGTCCATGAACTGCAAGTCCTGCAGGAAACGAAAGGTGATTTCTTTTTCTCTCCCTATTCGTCTCGATCTATCTGGTACAGTGCGGCGGCTAATGCTCGACTCTTCCAGATCAAATGCAACCGGCTCCGTCCCAGCTGCGAAGCATGCAAGGTCTTCCAATGCCCCTGCATTTACGGTACATCTCTCTTCTCCAAGGCATCTATTTTCTGAGTGAATCCTGTTAATTGAATGTGAAGACGCCGTCCCCAAAAAACGAGGCCCTAAAACAGACGTCTTGGAAGCGCTGCTCAAACGGGTCGACGGGCTGGAGAAACGGCTCCAGGATGATGGAACACATCCGCTCTCGCCTGCTTCGCCGGTGAAGCCGGATCTCCCGCTTCCTTCGAGTACTTCTATCTCACATCCTGCTTCGCATTCGCATGCTGCACACTCGCACCCGCCTCCACGCCCCCAATCCCATCCAGCGGCGTTCCCGCTCGCGCCTCATGCGGCGTATGCCCATGGGCATCCCCATGGGCACATGCAGGGCCACGGCCATCCTCCGCCCAGTCGCGTTCCGGATGCAATGCTGGACGCGTACTTTGCACGACTGCACGGGAAACCGTTCTTTATCTTGGACGAGACGACGACGAGGCAGAGGCATGCAAGTGGGCAGTTGCCGGTTCCTTTGTCGATAGCTGTTAATGCATTGACGTTGCGGTGCGCATCTAATGATTTGGATTTGGGGTTGGAATGGCCCAGCTGACGGCTGTAGGTATACGACTGTGAATCCGCCTCCAGGGAGTCTGGAGTATGCACGGCAGGCCCGGCGCATGATCGATATTGATCAGCCCTCGATCGAGAATCTCCAGACGCTTCTGCTTCTATGTCAGACGTTCTACGCGTATGGATGTGGGAAGAAGGCGTATATGACATTAGGTACTCACTTCTTTCGCACAATACCCCTACCACAGTCATCAGCTGACGAGGTCCGCCAGGAAACGCGGTTTCAATGGTCCTGGCCTTGGATCTCTACCGCGAACCGCCAGCCTCGCATCCCTCCCTCAGCCCTGAGCGCGAGACTCGCCGTCGCCTCTTCTGGTCCGTCTACATTTTGGACCGGTTCCTGACCTGCGGCTCGAAACGTCCCTGCCTCATTGCCGACCATTCCATCCTCGTTCGTCTCCCAGCGTCTCACCCCTCAGGTCAGGACCCAGGCGATATCTTCAACCCCGTCGGCCCAAACATCCCGTACTCCTCAGACCGCCGCAAAACAGCCAGCTCCGGCGCAGGTTCAGGATCGTGCTCCTCCCTTCTCGTCGACATCTCGCGCATCCTCGGCGTAACGCACCGCTACCTCGCAGCCGGTGGCGTCAAAGGCGACTCGCATTTCCCATGGCACGCGCTCTCCAACCTTTCCAAGATCCGTCAAGAACTTGATCTCTGGGCCGCGGGCACTCACGATCTCTTCGCTTCGATTGAGGCCCTCTTCGGCCACCCGGAGAGCACACTCTTACTCCTATCAAAACTCATCTACCACCTCGTCCACTGCCTCCTCTACCGCCCTTTCCTTCCTATCGACCTCGCTGAGCTCCGCGGCACAGGCCAGCACCAGAGCTGGCAAATCGAGGCAACGACCCTCTGCTTCAGCCACGCAAACGCCATCGCCGAGCTCGTTGAGCTCGCCCGTCACGCACCGCGCATCGAGTGGCCCGATCTGGTTGCGTACTGCCTCACTGTCGCAGGGACAGTTCATATCCACGGTGTTCATTATAACGGCCGTCGCGAGGGCGAGGTCTTTGCGTCCTCGCCAGACTTTTTGAATCGTGAGATGAGCCAGCTAGACTGGTTAGGCGGGTTTTGGTCTGGTGTCCGCCACCATCGGGATTTGTTGCGGACGCTGGAGGTTTGTCATGCCGAGCTTGTACGATCGCTGGAGGCAAGGCCGGTGCGCTTTGCGCCGGTTTTCCATCTCGAGGACTTTCTGGATCGGTACCCGGGACTCAGTCTTGGTGGTGGACCTGGCGTTGATGGGAGTCATGTGCGGCTTGTTGATGAGGACCAGTGAGCCTAACCCTGCCAGCCCCGTCTTTCCCCTCTAGGCGGAAATGGAGAATTGGATTGAAGAACGTAGAGCTAATCTTCTGTTTATCAGAATCGACCTTGACCCGCAACTCCTCTACGCATCGCCATCGGTGCCAACAGCAGGACCTACACCAATACTCCCCTCTCAACCGAATGGCATCCATCATACACACGCCCGCCACCTGTCCACTTCTTCAACCTCAGCTTCACATTCCCTCCCCTTCACCTCCTCCACCTGGCCCGAAATTCCCACAGACCCCGAACTCCTCAACCATTCTCCTGCAAGCGGATCCGTCGGTCCAAATGCATCAACCTTCTTCTCGCCGACCCTCGGCAGCACAACGCACTACTCCCACCCCACCTCTCACTCCCAACCTCAAACATACCTACAATCTCAAATACAATACGCAACATTCCCCTTCGAATCCACGCCAGTGCCTGTTCCTGTTCCCGTCGAGTCCCCGTCGGCAACGTCGCAATCGCAGCCGTCGTCTGCGACAGCAGGACCGGGCTCAAGCGGAAATGGAAACGGAAACGAGGAGAAAGACCCTTTTCTGAGTCTTCTTGAGCAGATTGCTGAAAACGAACATAACCCCAGCGGGCCGAGTGAGCTGGATTTCTTTCTTGAGGGGTTGGAGACGGATGCTGGAGCTGGAGCTGGAGCGAATGCGGGCACGGGTGCTGCTGCAGGTGCTGGTGGTGAGGAAAAGACAGCCTAACCAAGTATCCGATCAGATTCTGCATCTTATTGCGCTGTTAGCTGGCTGCAGCGTGATTAAAAATGTAAATTGGAGTGAGTATGATGGGATTGTCCACTTTGCGTTCTTGTCTTGTTATTATTACGATTAAGCGGGGGTTCTGATATACCTATTGGGCTTGGGATATGGATATGGATGTGGGTGCTAGGAAGATGGAGCAAAAATGGTTCTACTATACACCTCACATACAATCCGCTCGGTCGATTCGATACGGGCTGTAGATACATATTTCCTGAGTGTTTTGTTTATTCGTGTTTGAGCGATTCTCTAACTTACCTTATATACCCTGACGTCATGACATCTATGAACTATTTTACATACTTTCCGACCTCCACATCATCCGACCCAGTGTATTGTGAGCTCAAATGATAACCAAGTGAAAAAGCTTTGCCATGGATTCTCCAGAGAATGAGATCGGAGATATAATTCCTCTCTACTTGACCGATCAAATCCTCCTCTCCTCTGCAATCCAATCTGGTACTGTGTCTTAACACAATTTCAAAGGTTAAATGAACTACTAACACAATAAACCAGCGACACAGTCCTCCTCATCGTCCCTCCTTTCTGCTGTCCTGAAAGAAAGCAGATCTCTCCCGCGCCAAATCGATACCGATCCCACGACACCAACTCCTGATTTGCCGAGCCCAGCGCAGGAGAAGTTACTCCAGTTTGTTCGGGATGTACAGAGGCATCTTAGTCAGGAATGCAAAGTTGGCTATGACAGGTTGAGAGCGGCGATGAATACGGATGGGGGCTTGTTTGGGGATAAGCTTGGAACGGGGTATAACGCTCGTGCTTCGGGATATCGTGAACAGCGAGATATGGGTCCACTCATCGACATCGACGTCGACACGAGTAGGAACATGATGGGAACAGGAAATACCAATGACGAAGTGGAGGACGTATTTACCCCGGAAGTCAACTCATCTTTAGCTACAGCTACAGCTTCAGGCTCAGGTTCCACCAGGCAAAGAAGGCGCAGCAGCGTCAGCGCCGCCCAGAAACACCTTTACAATCTTCTCTCCTTCATCTCCTTCCTGACAAAAGAGTCCCTCCTCTTACGACCGGGTACTGGCGAGCGCGTCGCCGTCGAAATGATCGTCGAGACGTTGGAGCACCCAGATCCGGGGAGTGCGCTGAAAGGGCACGAGCTTTGGTTTAAGAGGACACCTCGTTCTGTCTCTGGGCTTGGCTCTGGTGTTGGAAGTAACAGTGGAGGGAGGGCGAATGAAACGACCGTCACAGCAATTTCGCTCTGGCTAATCATCATGGGCGAGGAATTATATGCTCGCGCACAAGCCAGCGTTCAAACTGCGAAGTCTGACGGGAAGTCGGCTTGCTTGATAGATTTGGATGACGTATCTGGGTCTGAAAATGGTGAAGAGGGGGAAGGGACGTGGCCGCAGCTGAGCGAGGTAGTGATTCAAGAGTGGGAGACGTGGACGACAAGGTTGCAGTTTCTCTCTCTGAGGCAGGATCTGGATATTCAGGCGCGGGAGCAGGCGGCTGAGGCGGCTGCTGTCATGAGGAGGGTTTACCATTGAGGACACGAGATGTAAAGAACTTTGTGTAATCGGTATGGAAGGCATGTCAAATGATTCTTTGCGTCTGTAATAGATAATGGCCCTTAGAAAGGCACGCATACGTGTCTCTTATCATATCAAGTGTGAGGATATGTGCGTTGTATGTATGCAAGTATGTACTGGTCTAACACCATTACTTAAATCAAAGCATATGTTTAGTCGGGTATTAAAGTTCAAGAGAACTTCATCCCCTTTGACGGATCCCACGTTTGCTGAGACTGCTGGGCCGTCGCAGCCCCGGGCCCAAAGCGTATTCCCATTTCAGGTGACCACATCCCCGGTGTCACCTGCGGAACGCTGCGTGTTGGCTGGGGCGCTGTTAGGGGTGGTCGGAGGGGTTGCGGTTGCGGTTGTGGTTGTGACTGTGGTGGGATGGCCTGCGACGAAGGTTGAGGTTGGGGTTTGACTGGATTAAAAAGTATCGGCGCTGGAATCGGCGCCGCGGCAGAGACTGGAGCTGGGGCTGAAACTGCCGTTTGCTGCGGCGGTTGCTTGATAGGCGAGATATTCAGGGATGTCATTGCGGCGACGCTGGATATGTCCCTATATCGCATTAGACGACTATAAAAAAGAAAGATAGAATAATAGAACAGAAAGAAGGGAAAGACGCACTGCTCATGCTGACTAGCCTCCATACGCCTCTTATGCACAAACGCCTTGACATCATCCCTGAACCGCCCCACGATCTTCGCGAGATCATTATAGAACTTCCGTCCGACTTCGATATTTGAGATAATCTCCTTATACTTCAGGTAGCCGTTCTCCAGCTCCTGGAGGGCCTTCTCGCGTTCTTTTGTAGAAGCATCACCCGTATGGGCGCGCGTAAACGCACGATTCGCCTCCCGCACCTGCGCGACGATCTGATCCTGATCGTGCATCTCCTGCGCAACCATATCTAGATCGACGTCGTAATCGCGCAGTCGTGATTCAAAGAGGTCCTCGAATTGACTAGCCTGGATAGCTTGCATTGGGAACTCGCGCTCTAACCGTGCTGCCTCGCGGACAAGCGCAGAACTGATGTCGTCCGCGCGCGCTTTGTCCTTGACGGCCTGGGCCTTGCGCTTTCGCCGGCTTTCGAGTCGATTCACTTCGCTGATGCAGCTGCGGAGCCGGCTCACCTCGCGTTCGACTTCAGGCGGTATCGTTGCGCGCCGACTACTTGGGACAAAAGCCTCAAGGTCGCGATTTGTGCCGGTCAAGACGCGAAAGACAGCTTCCGAGTCGCGCAGTTTCTGCTCGACCAGGTTGTCACTGCTCTGCGCAGAGGTGAAGTAGCCGTTGATTTCCTGGGAGGTGGTGTAGAGTTTAGGAGCGGCAGCTTCAGAGGCCTCGCGCGTCCAGCGGTCGGTGCCAAATTTCCGGCGCGAAGCGTCATCCTCAGCTTTTTCAGCGGCGAGGAGTTCCACGCCCTCGGTATACACGGCACGGTCATTGGATTTGACTTTGGCGATGTCGAGAAGGGACTTGCGGAGGCGGTTGAGGCCGTCTTGTTGACGCATTTCTTCGGCATGGGAGACCAGCGATGGCGGCAGGCCGAGGGGTTTCTCAAGGGCTTGCAGCGAGCCGGGGAGGTTGAGCGATGATAGTAGACTGGCCTGTTAGCATAAATAGAGAATGTAGAGGATGTGACATACTCGCGTAGCTTGTCCGTCATGTTCTCCAACTCGCCGATAATCCGCTCATTGACAAGACGGTCTCTCCGGTCCGAGTAAATGCTCGCCGCAATGTGCACGGCATACGGGACGAGCTTCGAAAAGAGCGGCTGTCCCAACGGCCCTTTTTCTCCCAGCATCGAGATTGCGTCCGTAACCTGCGACGGCGCCTTGGCCGCAACCATACACGCCCGATCAATAAGCTTGAGCTCCGACTTGGGCGGCACGGGGTTGAGATAAATCATATCGTTGTCCTTCTCAGCGCGCTTCAAGTCCTCCGTTACTCTGTTCTTTAACCCCTGCAAATCACCCAGCACCGTGCGATTGATCCACCGGCTCTCTTTGAGCGCTTCATTCACACAAGCCACAGCGTCCCGTAACCTTGCCACCTCCTCTCCATACTTGCGCTTCTCCAAGCAATCCAGCGACTGGCGATACTGCGCCGCAGCTGCAAAATGATGCTGCTTCGCCGTCATATGGTGGATCCATTCGGGGCTGATCGCATTCGACTTGACGGCGTGATCGCACGCATCGCCATAAAAGTCCGACACTTTGCCCGCGAGTCGTGCAATTGATGCATCCTTCAACCCGTCCATCACAGCCTTCTGCCAGAAACATTCCTGCGCTTGTGCGAGGAGCAGCTCTTCCAGACTTCGGAGAGTCATCTCGTCCATGTCTTCCGGCGGGGCGGAGCGCATGTCAGGGACGATGTCTGTTCGGAGGTGTGCTAGGATACCGGCTGCCTGGCAGAAATAGTTGCATGCTTGCTTCAGGCCGTCGGTTGTTGTGCGGTTTACGGCGAAGGCGAGCTGGGAGTAGAGTGCGGCGAGGTTGAAGATGACGTTTGCCAGCTCGAAGCGGATGTTATCCTGTGAGACTGTCGTACATTAGCCAACATCCTAGCGGAATCGCTTTGAGAATCGTCGTACCTGGCCGACTCGTGTTGAACCCAAAAGCAGGATACCAGGGGAACTCGACCCCGACCTACAACCGTCAATTCAGCCCGGAATATCTATGATATTATTGATACGTACATCAACCGGAAACTTTCCCCCAAGCCATTTCAGTTGCGCCGCGTAAGTAACCAGCCGGCTAATTCCGCTGACATGCGGTTCCTGCACGTTTATGGCCTCACTTCGTAGCCGGTCGATAATGAGCAAGTCATCTGCAAACATGTCCGGGCGCTGGTCATATTTGGTGGAAATGTATTGGGTCAAGGCGGTCGAGAGAGAGACAGTGTGCGAGCGACGGAAGGGAATCTGGAGGATATTTCTGTTTCTGTCAATATGGGAAATTTTGCCAACGTATTGGACGTACGTACGAGGCCATTTTGGCAGAGCGCGGTGTTGCGCTTGGATGGAGCGATTGTTGTTGACAGGATGCTGAAAACTGTCCAGCCGACGACCCCACGGCAACGTAGGCGGCCAAATGACGTGGTAGTGCCTTAGGCAGCTATCTGTATTCAATACTTCGGAAAAATATATAATCAATGTGCATTTAAAAGTCGTTATTTATTGCTATGTTCAGATAATACAATACTCCTGGACTCCAGTCGATGAGACCGATATTCATCGGTCTAGCTCGTTGATGCGCATCTTAATATATTCGAAGATGCTGAGCAGAATCATGTTATTTACTCCAGTGCGAATCAGAATAATCGACAGACCCTTATACATGCTTGACCGTGCCACCGCAGCGGAAGCCTCGCCGACTTCCTTCGATTTGCCTAGAAGCACACTTTGCGCGCGCGTTTTGCGAGTATCGAGGGGATATGTCTGCGACGGTCAGTACGGTAATAGCTAGCTGGGGTTGTCTAGACGTACGCAGAACCACGGCACAGTGCTGCAGATTGCTCCAGCAATCATGGGGGCACCGAACGGAGACTTGTCGGGGCCTAGTTCTCTGGCAGCAACCTGCTTAACTGTCTCATAGACCGCAAAGTACAGGCCAGATCCAACCGTGTCGCGCATTGCATGAAGGCCAAATCCAGTATACAGGCCTTTGAATCCATACCGCTGTATGATCTGCCGGATCGCCTCAATGGTCCCGAGACGCGGCTTGTGGCGCAACGAGGGATCTCTCACGGCATTCGGGGATGCTTGGGCGCGGTTCGACACGAGAACAGAGGTCTGGACCACGTTTTTGGCCAGTTCAAACGGACCTAAACCATTAGCTTAGAACTGCCACATCAAGAGATGTGCGTACAGGCAAGAGGAGAGGTTACTACTCCGGCAAAGCATCCTGCGGTGATAAAGGTGAAAGTCGTCGAGAGGGTGGGAACGCTGCCCGGTCGGTTATAGAGCTCTAAAGGGGACTGGCCCGTCATGCGCTCAAAAAAATCAGATATTCGGTGTTTGGCAGAATTGTACGTAGTAAAATTCACAACCCGGACCGCCGTGACGCTGGCAAGAGGAGGTAGAGCACCTGGACCTTGTCAGCCTCTCCTGGACAAAACAGCCAACCCGACATACCAGCAACAAAGCCACGGGGTCCTTCGGTTCGCCAGAGGTATCGGATACACTGGAAGACATTTTGAAAGTTGTGCCTGATCAAGTCAGCGGCGCTTCGTTACCAGACCAGAGGAACGCACGTTTGCATGCGAGTTTTGACATTTTCAAGAGGAGTCTACACCGTCAGCGATATTAGCAGTATTCCAGGTATCTCGACTTCGCGCGGACTTACCACAGCTAGAGTAGCGCAGACCGTGGAAGTCCCGGAAGCCACCTGAGTTTTGTACTTCTTGAGCAGTCTGTTGCGAGTAGATTCATCCATAGTCCAGCTGTTTCCCGACGGCATTATCGCAGGTGATGGTTGTGAGGGTGGGACAAAGGGCACATGCTCCGAGTGTTTGTTGTCAGTCATCCCGGTAGGCTTCCCATTGGGGGCATAGATGTGTTTCTTGGTTGCTTAGTCGTTGTATCTTTAAAGTGAGTCAATTCACTCTCGGCAAGCAGGCTGGGGAACCCTATGGAACGCAAACTGGTCTCTCAAGGTGTGAGCAGACCGTTCAGCGTCCCACAATTGTCCATGAAGCAGCCTTTGTCCAGTGCAGCTCTTCCTGTCTTCTGTGAAAGAAGATCAAAGCAAGCTAGTGGGTCAAGCGGGTATGGTATGAGGTATGTATAGATCGAACTCGGACGGTAGTCGGAGGGAGCTGGATGAACAGAGATCAGTTCACGAGGCAATGTGGTTTTGCAATAGAATACGTACAGCCAGGTCACCGCGCCGGTACAGCCCAAGTTCAATGAAGAGAGAGAGAACGGGGAGGAGGAGCGAACTCTTGAGCTCGTCGCCAGAATTGGGCGACTTGGGCGACCCACCGAAAGCATGTAAACCACTCAGCAGCGGGCATCTATCCTCTAGTCCCAATCGGGCTTAGAAGCCCAGTGACGTCTTGGTGAAGCATTCGTCCAACTTGGAGCTTGGAATTAATACATCGATATTAAAACCAAATACGGGAACGGCGCGTGGCTGTCTGGGTTTCCCAACAACCGGCAACCTATCCCTCTTATCTATATCCTCTTCACCTCATGAATTGTCTACGCGAACCGTGTGTTCGTAGTGGGAGCAGCGATCTCACCTAAGTGCGCTAACCCGAAGTAGTCTAAGTGGCAAGTGCCGGGATCGGACTAAACCACTCCGTAGGCTAGAGTTTACCCCGCCAAATCCTTCGTCTGAAGAGCCGATGCCTGCCAAGCGGGCCAACGAGATTCGTTGCATTTGGTTGAGCATGGGAATATCTCTAGCTGATATAGATTGCGGTACCAACAGCGTGCTACCACACAGGGTTGGGCTGGGTGTCGCCTAAACATGAATACTGACCAATAGCGCTGAGCTGGCTAGATGTGCAGGTAATTGCCTGATTGGGACGAGCTGGTTCCGCATGTGAAGTGCCAGGTCTGCTGGATTATAGACAAATAATCGAGAGAGGCCGACCATGGATCCAGATTCAAGCCGTGGTGGCCACAAATGGTGTCGTAGCCGACCATATCTTGGAAGGGAATAGATAAGATTAACGGCCGAGGTCGAATAGAATCAGCTTCCATGTCCATCCAACACGATTCTAAACCGCGGGAATGCCCGTCGAGTGTTGTCCACTGCCGGGGACCTCCAAGACATCAGCTTTACAGGAATCATCAGCTTTTCCGGCCCGAAGTTTGTTCAGTAATCAATTCTAAGGTCAAAGGCTGAGATAACTACCTGACTCCTGAGTGCCGACCATCGCGTAACATTGATCCGTTGGTCCTCGGGCCGTCAACAGGCTCCAGCCACAATGGATGCTCTTCTTAACTTCACATGGCGATATCAGCACTTCGTTTGTTCAGCGGTAAATATGGCCACCGTTGACCGTACCGCGTCCGAACCGGCTCAGCAAAGGCGGGCCTTGAGTGAAAGACATCCAGAGGCAGGGAGACCTGAAGTTCGCAGCCTCTTGTCATATGATCGCGCTAACCGCTTCTGTCCGCTATATCCTCGGGACCTCGGCCACGGCCACGGCCACGGCATCCCCGCAAACTTGGTCTCCGCAAGGAAGCCACTACCGTATTATCCACATGTCCTGTTGAACTATACATAAAAGCTGCCCTTCAAACTCTCTTTGGGGCTGATCGTAGTGTTTGATCAATCCATAATTTATCGTCCCGTCAGAATGGGCAAGAAAGCAGCTTCTCCCGCTTACGTCCTCGGCGTGGGCATGACCAAGTTCATCAAGCCTCGAGGCAAGGTCGACTACAACGAGCTTGGTTTCGAGGCCGGTGTCAAGGCTCTGTTGGACGCTCACATCAACTACGACGATGTCGAGCAGGGCGTTGCCTGCTACGTCTACGGAGACAGCACCTGCGGGCAGCGTGTCTTCTACCAGTTCGGCCTCACCCAGATCCCTATCTACAATGTGAACAACAACTGCTCGACGGGGTCGACAGGTCTCGCCATGGCCCGCACCCTCGTGTCTCACGGCGCCGCCGACTGTGTTATGGTCGTTGGGTTCGAAAAGATGAGCCCGGGATCGCTGCAGTCGGTATACAACGACCGGGCCAACCCCACTGGTCTTTTTGGTATGATGATGGCCGAGACTCGCGGTGTAACCAACGCCCCTGGTGCCGCGCAGATGTTCGGTAATGCTGGTCGTGAATACATGGAGAAGTAAGCTTCTAGCCCCTGGTGTTCTGACAGAGAAGCTGACTGGTTAGGTACGGCGCCAAAGCCGAGCACTTTGCGGAGATTGCCCGCATCAACCACGAGCACTCGAAGCGCAACCCATACTCCCAGTTCCAGGACGAATACACGCTTGAGCAGGTTATGAAGGCTCCGATGATCCATGAGCCTCTTACCAAGCTGCAGTGCTGCCCCACCTCCGACGGAGCCGCCGCCGCCATTGTCGTCTCGCAGGCTTTCCTGGATGCCCGCCCTCACCTCAAGGACCAGGCTATCCTTATTGCCGGTCAGCAGCTCGCCACCGACACCACCACGTTGTACAACAGAAGCTCGATCGACCTTATGGGATTCGGCATGTCCCGCGCTGCCTGCCGTGCTGCCGTCGCCGAGGCCGGTGTCAACATCAAGG
This sequence comes from Aspergillus foveolatus, assembly GCF_047715535.1. Lineage (NCBI taxonomy): Eukaryota > Fungi > Ascomycota > Eurotiomycetes > Eurotiales > Aspergillaceae > Aspergillus > Aspergillus foveolatus. The sequence continues at coordinate 190,954 of NW_027396076.1, forward strand.
ACATCAAGGTTTGCGAGCTGCACGACTGCTTCTCTGCCAACGAGATGATCACGATCGACGCGCTTGAGCTCTCAGAACCAGGGAAGGCTCACGAGATGGTCGCCAAGGGTGACATCACATACGGCGGCAAGATGGTTATCAACCCATCCGGCGGTCTCATCTCCAAGGGCCACCCGCTCGGCGCCACCGGTCTGGCGCAGTGTACGGAACTGGTTTGGCACTTGCGTGGCTGGGCCAACAACCGCTTGGTCGAGGGAACCGACGCCGCCCTGCAGCACAATCTGGGACTGGGCGGTGCCGTCGTTGTGACGGTGTACAAACGTGCTGATGGTAAGGTCGCCAAGCCGGTGTCTTCGGCGGACGTCGCAAAGATTACCGGTCTCGGTTACAACCCTGCGGTCGAGGCCAAAGGCTTCACAGCTGAGCAGGCTAAGAAGGTTCTCAGCAAGACGGCGTCGGACGCGTGGGCGTTGGCGGATACTCAGGAGAAGGTCATTGCTCGTTTCTAGTTCGATAATGTTGAATATTTATGTATATACCTTATGACTGTACAATTCAGCGATCGTTAAGACTCCCGAGATGCTTCCAGTAGCAGTTGCGGAGAACTTGAAGACCTATTTCATAGCCCTCGTCTCGGGTAAACAAATACACCGAGTAGCCAGAATGATGACTAATCGATCTGCCACAACAAAATTCCAGCGACAAATTCTTCTCCTTTTTTTCCCTCCTCATACATATCCAGGTCTCCAACATACCCTTGTTGATGGACAGCTCTATTCTATTGACAAATTATAGAAAGAGACCGAGAGCGAGCTGCCCATTCTAATCCCGACGCCTGCCACCCACGCGAGGTTGTTGGGTTCGCTTTTGAGCACACACAACCGCAAATTCAGCCATGATTTACATGCCACTGTACTTGTCTTCCTGTGTGAAGTTCGTATTCGAATCGGTATCAAGAATTCATGGAATGACTACTCAGTTTCAGACCGCAGGGAGTGGAAGGGATTGATGTGTCCTTGTCCTGCCCTGGTTCGCCTCACGATCACCTCGTTATTTCGACTAACCTCCAACAGCTATACATCAATTTCCAGTGGGCTAATACTTCCGCAGCGAATGGCACCTTCGAAGTCTTGTCCATCAAACCCATGATAGTCGAGGTCAAATGTCGTGCCGATAGTAAGCGGAAGTTGAACTTGTTCTTCTCTCCACCCCTCCCTCGTGTTGCGGCCGCTGTCAAGATCGAGTGGCGCGGTTCGTGTCAGTCAGAAGGAGCTACATTCTTCTCGCAGTCAAAAGTCTAGCGCTAGCCTCTAGGTATGTAGCGTAGTCGCGCAATAACCTACTTTCTTGGAATGTTACTTTTGTGCCTGAGCTTCAAGGTCTCCGCGTAGGCTTGTCGTATCCCTTGCATGGGCCTGATGGGCGTGTAGCCACCCGTCCGCCATCTCCTTGACTCTCCTACCACCAAACCAGGGACAGGAGCAGGATCCTGGATACCTACTGTTCGCTGATGGATCAAATTCTCGGGCGAGGCCCTGCAAGCAGAGCGTACGTGGCAGGAATGTCCATCCATAGCTGTCGAAGCTTGCTTGTTTGTTGACTGGTATAAATCACCGATGCGCTGTCGAGGCCCTCTGTTCCATACTGCTCCCACCTCATCAGCTAGCAATCTATTAAGCGTATCCTCTTTCCTCCCAACTTCCCAAGCACACCCATCGCCATGAAGCTCTCCCTCGCCATCGCCCTGCACCTCGCCCTTGTCGCCGTCGCGGCTCCAACACCCCTCAAGCTTAAGCGCGATGATGGCGACTCTCCCTCGGCAGACGTGGCATCCAAGATCGCATACAGTTCACTCAAGGTAAGCTCCTCCATCCCCTTCAGCACTTAACACTTTCTAATTTTTCAAGTCCGCCGCCCACATGATGGACTTGTACAGTGACGAAGACGTCAAGGATGAAGCCAAGGCTAGGGAGAACGCCAACACCAACGTTCCGGACTATGGCAACACTATGCCCATTAACATGACCCCCAACACGGTGGCGACGTTCCCCGGTGCGGACGGGAAGCCCGCGTCCGGTGGTGAGACGAAGGGCAGTCAGCATCCTGCGCCGGCTGAGGCTGAAAAGGAACATGCCGCTGCGTCGCCCTCGGTCTCTGCTGCCGCTACATCTTCGTCCGCGGCCCCATCATCTACTGCCGGGAAACCCAGTGCTAAAGAGGGCGAGCATGTGGAAGACAAGCAGGAACAGGGCTCTACGCCTGCTGCGTCACCGTCTCCTTCAGCCAGTGCACCCGCGGCACCCAAGAAGCAGAGCATGCTTGACGGTCTTCCGGTAATTAGCAATTTAAGCACTGTGACGGGCTTGGTGAGTAATCTTGGTGGTGCGTAGACGGGCTGGATTTGCTTAAGATGGGGCTGATGCGCTTCGGCGCGGTGGAATTGGATTCGGATCTCTTCTCGTTCTTCTCTGTCTCTGGGGCCTGTTGATTTACCTGCTGGCTTGGACGATGGGATTGTCCGTACTGGTACGCTGGCTGGTTGGCTAGTTATGATTGTTGTCATGGGTGTTAGGCAGACCCCAGTCAGCTATAGTCAGAGTACGAATTTATCATGACTTATGTGTATTAATCCATCATCTAAACAAACAACACTTGTACTCTATAGTCCCATCGCGCTCGCGTCTATCTAGTGTACAGGCTAGATAGCTCTTTTAGAGCAACCCAATACCCCTTACTGGCCCCTTCACCAGCACTAGACTCCTTGAGACATACATGAACGACTCCTCCAATCTCCAAAGCAGGAATATAGCATCTCTCCCACAGGCAACCCCCTGAACTTCCTCACCAGGCTTAGACCTGTGTGCTCTCTACTTCTTGGTGCAACCCTAACGCAAAGGTCTCTCTCCAATTCACCGTTCAGACTGTATCTTAAACTCACTTCATGCCACGCAGCTCCACTCTCCATACTTCAAACAGAGCCAGCCAGCATCTGTCCATATGTCCCAAGGGAGATAAAAAACAGTTACACGTACAGTTACCACAGAGGAGCACCCGCAAAACTCGCTCAGTCTCCGAGCACGAGATCAGATAAGTCAGCTCATTTATCAGCGTTATGTAGTGCTCTGCTCTGAGAGTAATAGGATCAGAAGATGCAGCAGGATCGGGCGAATAGCCGGAGGGGGGAAAGGGTAAAAGCCGTAAGACTTGTGCATGAGGCCCATTGGGCCGGCAGAATCGTAAGTAACGCCGGCACCAAGCTTCTCGATAGCAGCGTAGACGAGGAGAGGTCTCTTCCCGGATACAGGAAACTGTAGATGAAACAGTGACACCGACAAAATCTCAATTATAATCGCTAAACATTGGATGCATTATGCCAAGTGCAAGAATCAGGGTGTCCGCGGAGTATGGTTGCTGTCTAAGCCGACAACATAGGGCAACAGCCGTCACCTGACATCGTCTACGTCTCCTTTTCCAGCAACGAACGCTGCGCCATAAGAATATTAGTGCACATCCACGCAAATTTGCGCTCTTAAAATGCATAAAAGTCTCAGCTGGCCTTGTTGATGGCTTTTACGCCCGCGCTGCCTGTCCACCAGACTTATTGGGACGAAGAGGCTTCTCTTATCGGAAGAGTGAGCGGGGTTGTACGTCGAGGGGTCAAAGGGTTGCGAGAAACATGAGAAGCAGAAAGAGAGTAAGAGAAAGGTGCTAGTTAAGCACCGGCAGGGTATGCCATTTGAATGAATGACGGATGACCCTGCAGAATCGACGTTACCAAGAAACAGAAATACGTCAACGTCAACAGCTATCTACTCCAGGACTAGTATGTCTGGAGGTACTCGTTCCGTCCCCTCTCCTTGGAGCATTCCTGGAAAAAGAAAGAGGAAAAGGCATAAATGGATCAATGACGGCCCCTCTCTTCTAGATACACCCGCCTCGGACCGTAAACCTTCTTGTCTTGCCTATCCCTAAATCCAGCATCCTATGGCGTGACCTTGGCTCTTACACAGCCTCCGGCTATAGTCAGTAGCATTATACCCTTGTTTTTGTTATAGAGCTCGGGGTGTTGTTAAGCAGGAAGGGATTATCCGGGCAGTACTCTCCATCGTGCGCCACCAACCAGGAAGACATATAAGGGGGTTGCAACGCCTTGAGGATCAATATTCGCCTACGTTTACTCTACGCCATATCTCAATTCAGTCAAGATCCAAGCTCTATTTTCACTATCTTCGCCTCCCCTCCCACAGTGGGGAACTACTCCCTCCCCTGCAATCTCTTCAGATGCCCTGTCCCTGCTATCACACTCTCTGCAAACGCACTCCTCACACCACCCCTTTCCACAGCCAACAACCCCTGGATTGTACAGCCCCGCGGCGATGAAATACTCTCCCTCAGCACGGCCGGATGGTGTCCTTCTCTTAAAAGCTTCGCCAGACCCAAGAGACACTGCGCCGTCATCTCGGACGCGTCCGCCCTCTTCATCCCCTCCGCCACACACCCGTCTAAGATCCCGTCGACGGCAACAGAGACCGTCGCGATCGAGGCCATGAGCATAGTCCCGCAGTCGAAAAGGTCAGAACTAAGGAATGAAGTCTGTCCGATCTGTGAGAAAATCCAGGTGATGAGGTCTTTTTGGTCGTTGGATGGAGATGGAGTAGGCAGTTCGATCACCGTCATGGATTCGCGCACGCTAGCGGCAACATTTGGAATTGCGCGGACGATAACAGCCTTCTCAGATGGGTAATTTTTGTATTCCGTCTGATTCTGGCTTATTCCCTCAGACAGATCATCGATCGTCTTGCCTGCAATAATACTGATCACTAACTTTCCAGCTAGTACATCCGCAAGCCCCTCCTCTGCTAACACTGCATCGACGAGGTACGGCTTGCATCCCAGAATGATGACGTCTGCCTCTTCTGCAACAGCAGTGTTCTCGCCTGCAAAAAAGCCAACAGTTAGTGGGGAGCCGTGGTCTCTGAACCGGGTGTCCAGTTTTTCGGCGGAGGACTGGGTCTTTGTGCAGGCTAATATGCGCGAAAATGGACTTGATATGGTTTTAGAGGCGTCAAGGATACCGCTGAGGATTGCGGAGCCCATATTGCCTGTTCGTAGACGTTAGTTGCTGCATAAGTAATGGGCGGGTGATACGAAAGGTAGAGGAATGTACCGCAGCCGATAAAGGTTAGAGTTAGGTCAGAGCTGGAGGCCATGATGAAGAGACTGGAGTATTTGAGGACCCAAGATATTCAAGGAACACCAATTGTCGATCTTACGGATGTGAATAAATAGAGATATTTTCAACTCGGCGTCTCATAGGAGCTAATGAGTCAAGCTCAACCCCGCATGACTAATCTCTTATCTGTTTTCGGACGGCCTTCCGAGATCTTAACTGTAGGGCATACTGGTCTGGTGGGGGGCGGCAAAGCCACGAGATTTAACCTGAAACTCATCAACTAAAGAAAAGGCGTCGCATACCTTTAAGCGGGAAGGTTGCTGTGACCATCAAATGAAACCCCTGAAATGTTCACCAATAATCCGCCAATTACCAGACTAAACCTGCCATTCCCTTCTCTACAACATTAGCAAGAACCATGGGAGAGTCGTCAGCCTTGTCTTATATATCTCTGTAAACTAAGGCGAGCAGATTTGGGTCTCACTGTCTCACCAACTGTACCGTAGAATAGCAACTTATAGTTGGGCGGAACTACTATATTCGTTCATTTACAAAAGATTAGGCTTCACGAGTGTAAGTCTCTGGCATCGTGTGGTTGAATAGGGAATCTAACAAGGCAATTAATATTTAGCTCAAGCCAACTTCCGCTATTTAGCTATAGCCTCGTCTTCCTAATCTTCTAGCTGCTTTCTCTCTACAGACGCTCGGTCAGGATCCGTCTGTTAAATATCAGGGGTAGGATTGCGCTGACAGCGGGAATCGTCGTTGCTTGGGGCTCTTCCGTCAAACTAGCCCTAGTCACACTGAGACCCTGACAGTATAAGCTTGATGCTCGGCATAGTGTTGTGGCAACGCTAGCCAAGTTGACCTAGCTGTACTCCATCAGAACCAACGGAAACAGAAATAATGGAACTCTCGTGTCATAGGCCTTGTCCATTTAAATGCTGTAATCAAGAAGTGGAATGTGATTAGTCTTTTGTGCTGATTTACTGGGTCATTATGCCGCACAAGACCTGTAGCAATCGCATAGTGTACGGGCGTCGGCGCGGTGCAAGCACTGCAACTCTCCCATTGAAGTCACGAAATCCCCGTTTCCAGACTGGGAGTATGGACAGGGCGTCCCGGACGGAGTAAGCAGGTTCAACGTCCGTACCGAGATTGATCCCTACGCCTCAACCAGGGAGACAGTCAGCATCTACCGTCTTCTCATACCAGCCATCACACCGCGGCCAATCGGGTTTGTGAGCACTGTTTCCGCGTCATTAGCGAAAGATGGGAAAGTGGTCAAGAATCTGGCTCCATTCAGCTACTTCCAGCTAGTCGACCACGATCCGCTCATGTAACTCTGGACTTCTCGGGCCGACCTGGACGGCAGAAAGATACATTTCAGAATCTCAAAGAGACAGGAGAGTGTGTGATTAACACCGCTCCGAGAACATGATTGAGGCTGTGAATGCGACCTCCCTCGATGCGCCGTATTGTATATCGGAATGGGAGATCTCTGATCTTACAAAGGCTCCCAGCTCAACTGTACGCTCTGCTCGAGTGAGAGAGTCTGTCTTCTCGATAGAAGGCAGAGTGATCGATATCAAACAATTCGCGGCCCACCAGGAGGGAATGAGTGGGAGTGGAGTGGTGCTGATCAAGGCGACAAGATTCTGGGTCAAGAAAGGCGTTGCAAATGAAGACCTCAGCAATATTGAGCTGGAGAATCTGAGACACGTTACGCAGTTGGGTGGTATTTCATATGGAAGGATCACATCTATATTCGAGAGCCCGCGGACAAGGTGGGCAGAGGAGGTGAAGAAAAGCTCTGTACTGAAGGAGTTGGAGGAACGGCATCGGGATGGCGGCAGTGGTTTTATTGATTAGATACTCTCCTGCAGGGCAAGTCCCTGGGTTAGAAAGCATAGAGTGGCCATATCCAAGTCAGAATGGCTTCCGACTCTCTGCCGCTTTCACCTCCATAGCCTGGGTACGTAGTTGCATTATCGAGCCCGATCCAGCCCAGAATGACTGCGTACAGCGCTTTCGTCTGTATGTCTCTGTTCACAATGTCGAATGCACCCCACTAAGGATCACTGAAGACTGGACGGCACCAAGCGCACCATACCCATCTGCAACGGCTCTACACCCTCTCACAAGCCCAGTACCGGCAATCATGGCGGAAATCCCGCAACATACTGCATATTCATTAATTCCTGAATGTCCCACTGATACGCCAGGTCAAACAAGTTCTGCAGCGCGAGTCCAATCGTCGCATCAACAGTGAATATGTCCCAGTCGAGCTCTTGTTCTAGCCCGGGCATCACACTGGTCATCCTGCCATTCCCCCCGACGGTCCCAGCGATTACGATATTACGGCTCTCACTACCACCTCCCCTCTAACAACGAAGAGTCTGTATTCGCATTAGTAAGCATAAGAGGTCTCTCAGCCCTCCACAGACACTCCAATTCAACCTTCCCCAACGGCGCTGCAAGGTTCCCCTTCCTGGCAAGTACACCCATTACGAATCCGCAGTCTCAAGCCAGGTTTGTTCGGGAGCGAGAGTCGGAGCAATGACGCCGAAGATACCCAGCAGGAGCGCGGATGCAATCGCATATTCGATCTGAAATGGCAGAAACGCCTCGATTCGGTCAGAGTCGACGAGGGTCCGGAGCGTCTGGAGGACAGTCTGGGCGGATTCAGCGCAGCAGTGGAGGAGGGAGTAGACAACGGGTGAAAGTGGAATTGCTAGGGAGTTTGGTGTTGACGGGTAGCTGGGAGTTTGTGGCCCGTTCTGAGCGAAAGATGAGCTAACATTGCTCTAGTAGCTCCTTGTTGACACTGAGCAAGACCAAGAACCCTGAAGCCAGCGTCAACCAACAAGGCGGCCAGGCGTAGCCTTTTATGTTCAGAGCGAGAACTGCCTGACTTGACATAGTTAAAAGAGCGGAGGTGTGCGATACGACGTGCGCCCCAAACAGGACAAGGATTGCTCGAGTGAAGAAGATGGGCAAGACTATCTCGATGAGCGTACATCTTGACTTTCCTTCCAGCCGATCTGACACAACGTTTGGCTGCAGACTCCAAGACCATCCAGGCCAAGTAGTTCGCCAATCTCAGCGCAGTTTCGTCGTTAGAGAGTCTCGAGCCCACGACGGATAAATTGATTTATTCCACCTGAACACTCAGACCCAGCCAAAGAAGCAAAAGAAAGGTTAAGACCTCTATATTCGCAATCTCCAGTGAAAATACGATGTCGTTGTTGACATGAACTCCGCTCCAAATCACAAGATCCTTACCATGTACGACCCTCTCCTGACCACTGGTGATGGCAACGCACACTAGTAGAACTACACAAAAGCTTTTACCGCATGGAGTAAAATCCTTAAAAATCCGATCTGTCTGACAAGAGTAGGACTGCCGCCTCCTAGACCATGAGCCACCACTTCTCGCATTAAAACAAGCTACTTTCGTCCCTTCTTCAACGCCATAACCTCCCTTTCACCCGCCGCCCAATCCCGCAGCTTCTCTGGATTACCCAGGCACCAGAGCACGACTTCCCTCGCGGCAAATGTATCCTCCAGGCAATCATGTCCATCCTTTCCTGTCTGTATCTCCAATCCAATGAACGTTTTAGCAAGCCTTCTGAGCCCCCAGAACCTGGTGCAGTCCTCCTTCGCGCCAGCAACCGCATCCCTTGTCAAAATCGCCGAATCCACGATCCGCTGATGCACCATTCCCAGCACCGCCAGCCCATTATGAAGACTGTGCCCTATCAGTATAGTCTGCTTATCGACGAACATCCACAGAAGATCCCGCGCAGCTTCCCAACCCTGCACTGTCTGCCTCTGTTTCTTCATCTCGCTCAGAAGAGACTTGCTCACACCGCTCACCCGGGTCCGCCAGTTGATAACGCGCTGATTAGCGGCCGGCTCAACGAAGGTATTAACCAGAACCTCCCCGCTCAGAAAGTCCACCGCGGCAAGGCGAACCACCTCGCTGACCTCGCTGTTGTTAGGACCAACAACGCCGACTATCTCGCAATCCAGCACGACGGCTTGCCGCGCATTGGCATTCTTCGCCGGGCTTGGACTTGACTGTGCGAACTTGATGTCTGCTTCTTTGAAGTCGTGGGTTAGAAGTTCTATACACCCGTTGCTCTTCCCGTACTGCTGGCAGTTGATGCACCGGGCTTTCCGGGCTCCGTTTCCTCGCCCCTGAGGCTCACCCTTCTAGACTACGTTAGACATGGCTAAAAGGAGAAGAGGGGAGAGTGTGTGAATGATATCACTAGCGATACTCACCTGGAAAGACTTTTTGGCTGGGTGAAACCGGCATGTTGAGCTCGCGCTCGAAGAACCTGTGGCATCTGGTTGCCCTTTCGTGACTGGGATATTAATGGTTAGATGGAGCCTTAAATTGTTTTGGAAGAGCAAAAGTTACCCCCACAGTTATTGCATTTTCTCGTCATCTCGATCTCCGCTTGAGTTGGAACCCGCGTCCAGTAGTGCTCTTTGGCGAGAGATTTCTCTGAGTGGCATTTTGTTTCGAGCAAACGGAGCAAGCTCACGCGTTCGGCGAGCGGAATAAATGTCCATGAACCTGACCAAGTTTCCTTCCAGTTATGCTGAACGAGACTTACTGGATTGCTCAGTGGGACTGGAACTGGGAGTGAAACTCTAGATTGGGGCGGAACAATAGTATGAAGAGCTAGCTCGCCTTTACGCTCCCCGTCTCCAGGCTGGGCAGAAGGCGCCCGCATTGTTGTTGGCAGACTAACCGTCGCAGTGGACGAAGAGGTCGCCATAGACGTGGACGTGGGCTTTTCCCGCTTATCCACTGCTTCTGCACCGGAGACGACGGTCGATCTCGAGCTCTTTTTCTTGCCTCTCGACCGCGGCTTCTTCTGGACAGTCTCCTTTGTTGACTCTGGTTTTTTACTGCGTGGGCGTGCTATCAGAACTGCATGGCTTGCTCTGTACTTGTTCTTATGGCTTTGCGAGCGCTCGTGGTCGCTCAGTGCATTCTCGTCTTTGAACGCCCTGTTACAGAGCCTGCACTGGGGTTTGAGGCTCGGGTCCGTGTTGGGACCGTTGGGATCCGTGGGGTTAGTGAACGTGGATGTCTCGCCGGTAATTGATGTTGATGTTACTATGGATTTTATCGGCATGAGCTTGGTCCCCGGGATCGGTTTTGTTGGTGAAACTGGACGTCCGGTAGCATGTGCTTTGGAGGAGCGACGATGCATGCGTAACGCGTTTGCGTCGACAAAGGTTCGTTGACAGGCGTGGCAGAAGTGAGAGGTGTTGGTAGGGCCATTCGGGTCCATATTTGACCGTGATTGTGACTGTAACCACGACTTTTTGAGCCTGTAGATGTAGGAGCTGAAATATCTCGTGCTGTATCTGCACCTTAAGGCCGAAGAGTATCCGCGGCTTGACGGGTAGTATCAAAGTTATTTATGTTTGGGCACAGGCAAACACTTTAAGCTGCATGAGTCTCTATTTGACCATTGCAAACGACATCGCCCAAACCATAGAATGCCGTGCGTGGTCAGCCACAGCTGGGCAATCTGCCCACGGAGGCATCAGAGCCAATCATTCACTGCGATATTGATGGGGCCGTGCGGCACGGCACGGCGCGTTGCGCTGCGCCCCAGTTTGCCGCCGTGGCTCAATAAGCTGCTATAGAAATCACCCATGATGGAAGGCAGCCGGCCAACCCCGAGAGCAGTGCCGTATGGGAAAGCAGAAAAAGCCTGACTTTGTCAGCTGCATACAAACCATATACGAGAGATTGTCTACCTGTCAATGGCTAGGCAGCCACAGTTAGACCCGAATTCCGATAGCGCTCTCCATAAGGCGGAGTCTATTGCCAAGACTCAGGGCACAACCAAGAATCACGCTAGATAGGCTTTAAAGTGGATCACGTATAGTTCGCTCATCTGCCCTAGCTTCTTTTACTCATACAACAGCTAGACTGCGGCATATCCGCGGATATCAGATAGCAAATACTATCCATATCGTATCCATGCGGATACCAGATACCTGAGTTGCTATCTTTGTCCACATCCAAGTCCACGCGGATACGATATGGATATCTTGTTACTATCCGCACTAGCATAATTCTCGCTAGATTAACCCAACCTAGCCTGACACATGAGGTATAATATGCTGATTAATATCAGTAATATACGCATGTTCTGGCTTTGACAAGCATGCCAGCACTACACGGCTTCTGTATGATACTACTCCCCAGGATGGATCAAATATATATCACTACCAAACCTTGTTGCATAAACATGCCACTGTTACTGTTACTAGCCTGACTCTGTAGCCTGTCTGTCGTATCTGTCGGATATCTCATAGACCCAGAGGTGCAAGGTGTCTCCGTTTGCACCACCCCGCTATGCATCAGATCAATATTGAGATCGTCTGATCAGTGTGTATTTATAGTTGATGCTCATTGAAGTTACTCCTAGTTCTTCAGATAATAAATGCACTTGACGATCTACTCGTTGACATACTAAACGACAGTACCTACTCCATTATCTATCTCTGAATATATTCCTGAGTCTGTATTGTGCCAGCAGCAGATTAGAAGTCTTCTAAATACAGCTTGATATATTGTTGGCATCAAGATTCTCATGTTTGAATTGTGACTCAATACACTCCTTGGACAATATATTACATAGAAAACGTGCATAAATTATGCAGTAACAGATATAGTCATGTTTGGTTTGTTTGTCTATCCACAAAATATTCAAATCCGCATTGCGGATACCTTCTACTATCCATATCGTATCGCTGCGGATATTTGGATTTATCGCGGATGTTGCCGTAGTCTAACAACAACTGTATTCCAAAACGCCAACCCAGCAGACGTTTTCGATGCAAGACCGCATCTAACCTAGTCTCTCTTCAAAGCTCGCTTGTTGGAGCATGATCAATCCAATAAAACCCGCAGTTAGCTAACCCTCAACGACGCAATGTTATTGCTCTCACCCCTCCAGACCGACTCTTTAGGAGACCAGTATGGCCCGCTGAGTCCCGGCAGGCCGCATCTACTCTTCCTCTTCCTCTTCGTCTTCTTCCTTTTCTCGTTCTTTTTCTTCTTCTTCTTCTTCCTCCTCCTCATCTTGCTCAGGAGCTCCGCAGTAATCCCCGCAAAAATTCTAAACCTCCTGCTCTATATCTGAACCAGAGGACCATTTTTGATATCCGTTATGCAATATAGGCCCGTAATATTGACGAAGTATAGTAGAGATATTACAAGCTACTCAAACTTGCTAGGACTCGCGTCTTTGTCGCACTAAACTAGTTGAGAGACTGCATTAAATGGGAATATTCAAAAGGGAATAATCGCTTGGAGAGTTGCAGGCGTATACTAAGCTCTGAACTTCGGTGGGCATACGACGGAAGAAGCTCACAACCGCTGGAGCATTTCTGGCTTTGCTAGCGATGTTAAAGCTGATCTCGACACAAATACAGTCTTAGTATGGATATCACAGACTCCAAATCTCCGATGATGCGAAATAGCCCCATTAGGATTGAAGTAGATGGGGTACTTTCTTGGCCGCCGTTTGTAGAATCAGAGACTTTCGGTTATTTTAGATTTTTAGCTGCTGATATTGAGTAATTACGCTTAGGTTGATGTTGTCCATCGCAACAGAATATATAGGGCGTGCCACGTGACATGCTCTTCTCTTCTTGAACCCCGTCCCCCCTTCAGCCTTCTCCACGTCCCTCACTACTTACACCCTTCCCATTCCCATTCTAGCATGATAAAATGGCCCGCAGCGACAAGATAGCAAAGCTACGAGCAAAGAATCTGCCAACGCCTTCTCCACCTCGGGCTACATGGTATGACAGCGAAGACCGGCTAGGTTTCCTTGACGGTTTTGAAGGTGACCCTGAGTGGTCGAGGTCAGAATCGAAAGCGGCGAGTATCCCCCACCAACCCTGCGAGGACAGCGCTGGGTGAAGGTGGACTGGCCGAGTGATAGTAGTGGACTGTAGGTGTATGGAACTGACAATTATGATGTCTTTGGGCATGAGCTTAATGCAGAAGTTGGTAATGTTGGGATTCCGCAAGATACAGGCCTCCTCTTGCTCGCCCGGAGCATGGATGAGAGGTGTAGTATTATTGAAGCCCTTGGGGGTGAGTTCTTTGCTTCACTTGTGGAGTACAAGGGTTTGGCATGTATCAATGCATGGGACGAGAAAGAAATAGAAATCTAGAGGCTTGGAAAGCATAGGCTGCTAGTCTCCTGCATATATTCTCGAATGCCGATCTTTCAAATTATACAGGCATAGTCGTATAATCTTAGCTATAAACTCCAGAGTTCTTGGCTAACCTTGCGTGAATTCAGAACCCTTTCCGCAGAATACTGGCTGGAGGCCTTCTCAATCTACTACAACAGAAGCTTTCAGTGCTAATTTCCATAGAAGCTCGTCTTCGACATCCGACTACAACCGGTCCGACAGTAAGCAAAGAATGAACAGGATGCTCTGCTCTAGTCTTTGACCTTCAAGGGCCACTGGCCGCAGCATTTTTAGCGTAACCGAACACGGCACATGCAGGTCTCTTTTGATTCAGACGCTTTGGTCGAAGACTTTCAGCTACAGTATACAGAGTAGTCTCAGACAGGATAATATCTTACATATAGGAAGCCACGTCGTGTGGACGTCGATAATTGTCGTAAAGTTCCGTATATCCTCCAGTTCACCGTGTCCGCCTCCACAGTGACTGTGTCAGTTAAGTTGCACTGTCTGGTATATGAATCAGATCGACTGGCAAAGTCAGGGGGCCTTGAAGACCTTCATTGGCGACTTCCGCTCTAATCTGATACAAGCAAGTCGAAGCCTAAAAGCCAAGCTGACAGTGCAATCACCCAGAGACCGTGATAGATCGGAATTGACCTTGATGCTCTTTTGAGAATTGCTGACATAACCCGGCTTCCCTACCCGTAGCCGCATGAGTGTATAACAGCTTAACCTTTGTTTGTTGATCTGGTCTCAAGCAGTCACTCTGTAACTTGAGAATTAATCATGGCGCTTCTATCTATCATAAGGAGCCGGTCAGCTCCACCTCGAAACAGGCATGACTTCTCTCATTGAGCACGTCAATCAAGACACAAGCGCCATTCCGGCCATGTATCCCATTTTACCCGGGACCCAGGTAGCGAAGCTAGCACCACGGCCAACGGCGTCCCACTGCATCGTGCACAGCTGAGGTGAGATGATCGGTATGCGTGTCATTCTGGTCTAGGTATCCAGCATGCCGAGCGCTGGCCCGCTCCTTCGTGGGCATTTAGGTTCGACAGTATACGGCTCGTCATATGTCACTCAAGTCAATGTCGCAGTGCCTATCACGTTCCCGGATCACATTAGCAATCAGTGGGATCATAAATTTGACATTTGGTCTATTCGTGTCTTACTTTTATGCCAAATCTATTCTTGTCTGGCAGTTCTGCTGGAGATATAGGAATGAAGGGAACTCGGACCAGCGAAGTGGATTAAACTATGACGAAGATAGCGACTTAAGTTGAAAGCATATTGTAGGAATCATCGGCGTTCTAAGCATTGATAATCTGGAACGGGAATTATACGCTGGCTCGTGGAAACTAGTTTGCATAACTTATAAGGGCAGCCAAAAGATATTAAATTATGAGGCTTGGCTAGATTTATTCGACTTGGTAAGTATGATTTGAAATTGTGAAAATGTTATGAGATATACTGTGCTGCAGTAGAGAGCACGGGTTAGAAGCGAAAACTCCGAACCAATGATTATGTTCTAGCACTCCACACACAAAGTTTGACTGATCGTCAATCACAGCAGAGCCGCAGCCAAAGCCCAGTTGGAAAGCCCCAAGCCCACTTGTCGGCAGGCGGCTCCGCCACCGAGCAAACACCAGCGCCGTGTAACGCCAGCCAGCAGGACGCCCGGGTCAAGAATACAAGCCTCCACTGCCCGTGGAATTTTGATCAGTTTCTTTGTATGCGGCAAGCGGCAATCCGCAAGAGATAACCGCGGAATTACCTTCCTGCTGCCACATGAGCAGGGGTTTGAAATCGACCATTTCTGGCAACTTGGTAAGGGTGAAGGTGATATTTACACAGCGCGCCTCGCTGTGTTATATTATAAGAACCTTGTCACGCTCGTTTCCGCGTTAGCAAGTTACCAGTCGTCAAAAATCCCTTATCGCCCATAGAGCTCCTCCACTCGATTGATAATTGGCCCAGCACAGCGCGGCCGTCACGCCGCAGGTCCTTCTGCAGGGCCTCTAGTCCTTCTTGCTGGCCTTCTTCTTGCTCAACGAGGAACGCAACCTGTAATACATCTCTGGGGTTCAGGATTGGCGGCGAGGTTTCCGCCTGGTCTGGCCGCTCTAGATCCCAGTTCAAGGATATTGCTTTGAATGGTGCTTTCGGGTTGAGACGTGTTTGCTGCAATAGTTAGATAGGAATGCAGGTATAAAGGTAAGCAAGCGTACCTTGATTACAACAGCCCCATCGCCAACATTCTCAAGCTGGGCTTCAAGGGCAAACCGAAGCAGGCGCGTCTTTCCATATGGCCCTAGTGACTTGTTATCAACTTCCAGCGGAGCCAGCTCCGACGACTTGGTCCGGACGCTAAGACACGGCTGCGCGACGAATTGGTACAACTTGCGGAAAGTCCTTACTCGCCCGCTAGCTGCTTGGAAGTCGTTCCCGATCAGCGTCTCAGTATAGCTGACGCTGACGGCCAGGATATGGTTGCCCTCTTCTTTCAGGTCGAATCGCACGATCTTTTGTAGGGATTGCCCTTTCTGCAGGCCGTCATTGGCATTGGTATCCGAAGGCTCGAGGTCTAAAGAGGAGACTTGTGAGGGAGTTTGCATCTCGGCAACGATCCGGACGGACGTTATGACGCGGGACGTGTCATCTGCCAGTTCATTGTTTGCGCACAGAGTACACGCAAATGTTTCTCCAACGTATGCGGATCCGAATGTGGGTGGAAGGGTAAGCTGTCCTGGTCAGCATCCCGGGATCGGAAGTTAGGGCGAATTCGAGGTCGTACGTTTGGGGTGAGAATGAATTGGGTATCGACATTAATTGACGGGAAGTTCAAGGACGCTTTGTCAGATATCTTCGTATTCGCGGCTGGAAGCGGATACTGATATGACAACGAGGGCCGTGAGAGGCTGCGAGGTCAGAGGGGCCAGTCGAGGGGCCTATCTATCGGTGCTTACCGGAGGACTTATCTGTTAGTCGAGATCTTATAAAGGCGGATATTCGCATACCTTTTAGAGATACTGAGTGCGGCTCCTTCGGGGCATCAGCACCCGAATGAGCACGATGGCGAGCCATTTGTTGATGATGAACTTCGAGTGCTTCGAGTTGGAGAGCTGGACGTTATCGCACGCCGAATACAAACAATGCAAACACAGCAAAAGCAGCAAACTTCTGAAATATAGAGCTAGCCCCAAACAAGTTAGAGTATCATGGGTTATCGCCCCGATAAGAAAATGATGTAAACACTCCCCATCCAAACTACACTATACACCTGACCTTAGGCAGCCTGTGGTGGCATTATCTCTTTTTTGCTTTCACTTTGCTAGGTACTTGTGTGCTCCAATCAGTGTTCCCGCACATCGGGCTGGCTGTGAGGTTAGTCATCTCCATGTGGGGAGCTGGAAAAGGAGCGGAATTTGGAGCTTTGCGCCACTAATACTGCTTCCTCCTCTTTCAGCCACTTGATACAACACAAGCGTCTACCGTTTCGCAAAGGTGGTGAGAAACTCCCTTGAGATGGCTCGAGTCGCTTCTGTTCGCACGAACCTTAGCGCTGCCTCTACGCGTTCCTCAAAAAGAACGCAGGGATATTCAACCATTCCCCCTGCTAAGAGCACACGTAAAAAGAAGACATCCGCAAACCCCGCGAGCAAAGTGAAGAATGCCACTGAAACGACCAGTGGTGGCTACACTACGAGTTCAGTTGCGAAGAGGAAAAGCCAAAAGAGCAAGGAATCTACTGAGACGCGCGAACGTCGATTGAGGAGGTTTCGCCACTCCCCCCCGGTGAGCTACCAACAGCGCCTGGAGCGTGCAGTTACCCAACGGTAAGCATTAGAAGCGTAATATCTGAACCTGCTAACAGCGTCATATAGCATGTTCGTCGTTGGACAAACTGTATCTGGCGCGGATGAGGTCCCCGAACTGAACTTCGACATCGTCGGCTCAACTGGCAACATTTACAAGACGACCGTCGGGAAGGTGCCGACCTGCAACTGCCCAGACGCAAGAAAAGGCAACCAGTGCAAGCACATCTGCTATGGTAATCCATCACTTTTTAAACATCCCTACGCCTCAATGGACTATTCTTTCTTCCTGCTATTATTATCCTTGGCATCCTTATACCTATCGCTAATGGCCAATGCAGTTTTAGTAAAAGTCCTGAAGGCTCCTTCGCATCTCCAGTACCAACTAGCTTTCCTGTCATCTGTCAGTGCGTCGACCGAAACTTCGGGCTACAGACTAACACATCCTTAGGAACTTCGCGAAATCTATGAAAATTCTCCCCTCCGAACCGTCAAAGACAAAGCGGAGGACCACGACACGGATGGGAAACGCAAGCCAGTCGAAGGCGACTGTCCCATCTGCTTCATGGAATTCGAGCCGGACAAGGAAGATATCGTCTGGTGCCGCGTAGCGTGCGGGAACAACATCCACAAAGCCTGCTTTCAGAAATGGGCCGCTTCATCAAACAACCAGGGAGTTCGCTGCGTTTATTGGTATGGTTGTGCTTAGTCCTACCCTCTACTCACAGACTAACAAACTACCAAGTCGCTCGCCGTGGCAAAACCAAGACACCGACGGTAAAGTCGACGTTACCCTCGAACAACTCGTCGCCCAGGGTCGAGTCGGCGAAGACGGGTACATCAACGTGGCAAGTCAGATGGGCCTATCGGGTGAACGTGGTACGCAGCCATCCCTGTAGAAGTCCCTTTCTCCTACTTTTTTTGTGCGAGGACACTAACTGGAGGACAAGACTCTTCAACATACTATCAGCGGTGGGTGCACCGGCGCTCGTACTATTCTGGCTGGCGTGACCGCGAGGACTACGTGGACTATTACTAGACGCGCGTTGGATGTCGGATTATCACCGCGCCATCAAATTTTTGGCACACCTACAGTCTCGGCGTTCAATTGGGAGTTTAAACGGGTCATCAGAGGGTTGTATTGGGTCTACCTGGGATCTCTGGCGTTCGGCTCCTAATACCCCGCTTAGTTGTTTGGAGTACTTTCGATCCCTTGAATTCATTCTTGTTGGCATGACTACCGATGGTCGCGTCGTAGATGACCAATGTGCACCGCGACCTACTGTGTGTAGGCGCAGCTCGTGATAACAGGCGCTAGGTACCTGTGCAATTTGTGACTGTCTAATCAACTCAGCCACAAGGTCGGATGCGTTGATAGTCATCCCGCCACTGCATGGGATGGCTGGTTAGGCCGGCGACCCGTGTTCACCATGCATTCAACCCTCCAGTTGAAGATGAGCGGTTAGGATCCCTAGCAATCATCATGATAATCCTCAATATGCAAGGGCCGTAGTAGTCCAGGTTCGAAACCTATCAAGGTTACAAAGCATGAGATCAAACAAGACGGGCTGAAATCCCCGAAGAGATTTACTTCGTTCACCCATCATCATTGATCACCCGCCCGTTTTTCACCACAGCCATACTGACGCCTTCTTCTCCCGTCATCCAAGATGGCATGCGCTCGGCATCCACAATGCCCAGTTCCGCTAGCTTGCGGATACCCGATATGACGTCCGTTCCGGTGAACGTGAGTGACAGCGTAGGGCCGGCAGAATCGGCCCGTTCCTCGACTGCATCTTGGACACCGCTTGGGGGATCAAGAAGGCGGGCGTCGAGACGGTCGAGAGGCGCAGAGGATAGAGTGGTCCCAGATATCCCGAAGCGGGATTGCACAGTGAGTTTGCGCTTCTTGGATGTGCGTTGGTCTGTTTCGGGGTCTCGGGTTAGGCGGGAAAGGGTCTGAGGCTGAGATTTTAGTTCCTCAGTTTTCTTGTCGCTGTCGTTGTCGTTGTTGGTGTCTGTGAATTTGTTTCCCTTCTCGTGACCAGGCTGGGAGCATACTGTTTGCTTTTGGTGTTCTTCTGGTGATACAGTGTTGGATGGACGTGGGTCTAGCGGACTCCCCTCTAGTACAGCGTCAGCGAAGATGCTGAATGCGCCAGTGGCTTTGTTGGAACGGCCCGGTCCCCGGAGCGAAAGGAGAGCCTGAAGGTTCTTTGCTGTGAGAGATGTGGATTTGAGAACGTAGCGTTGGTGGGGAAGAGATAGAGCTTTGGGAACGGCATCGCGCACGATGCGCTGGAGACTTCGGGGGTCCGTTGCGATCGCGGCGCCAGTAGTTGGTTTTGAGCCGGTTGTAGAAGCGAGAGAGGTATAGACATAAGGGCAGCTGTCTGGGAACGCGACGTACATGACCCGCGATGAGTCGACAAGATTGTCCGGAGCCTGGCGTGGGTTCTGGTACGGGGAGTGCGTGACGAAGATGCGGAGGAAAGTGAGCGGGTGTGTTGTAGAGCGGGCAAGGTAGAAGTGCGCTTTGACTAGCGGTGAAATCTGTTCTTGAAGCTTATTGAGGAAAGTCGAGGCGTGGACTCGCGGAATGCATGCTGAGATGTCGGCAAGATTGCTCTCTTCAGCTTCTGTGCTTGAGATGCCGATGCGCGTGAGCTCCAGCGCCGTCCATCGCAAACTTGCCGGGTGGTCATCCAGGTATCGAAGATCGATCATTGCAATCTGTCGCAGTGTAATTCCGTGTCTCCAGTCTCCATCCAGTATGCGATCAATGACTTCCCGTTTTCCGCCTTTCCGAAATTGAAGCTCTTGGTAGGCGTTGCGGACGTCGTTGAGGGTGCGCTCAGCCGGGTACGGCCGTAGTCCTTCATCGTCTGGGTTTTTGGCCTCGTCTGCTTCCAAGAACGGAGGGAAATTATCCACGTTGCGGTCGTCAAGCCATTGGAAGACGAGGTCTAGCAGCGATTGGCGGGGGAGTTTTCCTAGCTGCTTTACCAGCGAAGGAGTGGTTGAAGGGATGCGTAGGTTGCTTGGGAGACTGGCGGTGGTGGGCGCGCGGACGGACTTTGGACGCGGCATATCGGTTTATCTGGGATCACTTCAGACTCATGTCTCTAAAATGTTCAAACTGTTTATTGCCTCGCATTTGACAAGAGTCGTTGCCTCGCCGAGCAGCAGTTTGTTGTGAAAGCCCACTTTAGAGCCGCACAGAGCATCAATATACACGGTCACGTGGTAAATCTTATATTGATGCCTCAGGACTCAATACCTACAAGTCAGCCTACGAGTACGGACGCAAGTCATTCAGGTGCGATGAGTCATCCGCCGGACTTCGTAGTCCTGCTATTCTGTTACAGAATGCATCGTCTTCAATCTCTCCCTCTCAAGTCAAAATCCCTTAGTATGTTGCAAATGTCGTGCTCAGTCCTCATTCAGTGCAATTGATCATCAGGCGAGACGTTCTCCACCTACTCTTTCTCCAACGCTCCACTACCGGTGTCAGGTTGAAGTCCAACGACGCATAAGTACCTTATGACCATTATGCAATTGAGATGTTTTATTAGCCATTCGCTCGCGCCTTGAGGGTTGTACAGAGTAAGGAGCACACCATACGGAATAATGATGCGGGGAAGACCTGGTTTCAGTTGAAGTCGCTGCAGATGTACTTAAGAGTAGATATTCATCGCAAACCGCGCCAGCGATAAAAAGATCATGTGCAGCGCAGCCAACCAGAGAGCTCAAGGCAGAGGACCGAACGCAAGGTTGGCCACAAAGGAAGATCAGAGACAGGCATTACGAGCAGGGGACAAGGGGTAGATCCTTCAGCAGCCGGGGCCTCCAAAACTCAAAGTCGCTGGCGATAGTGCATCGCAGTATCAGGCTGAATTGCTGCAACAATAATGCTGAGCTTTGGTTGGTCGTATTTGGCGTATTACTGTTCACGTCGTGAGATGCTAGACTTCGTTCAGTTCAGGGCGCGAGGGAAAAACCGGATGCAGGCTGGGTTGGCCCATGGTTGGAGAGGCCGGCTTCGGACCTCGCCCGGTGGCAAGCACTCCAATTGGCAATGCTACCCAGGGGCAGAATATGCCACGGGTAAGCCATACAGTTCAGGGCAATTGTAGAATTGTGGACTCAGCACTGAGAGCAGAGGATTCAGAATTACCTTGTAAACCAGACATTAGTGGCAAAAGAATAAGCATCGTTCCACCAGTAAATGTATTCAGAGTGTTATGAGTATGTTTTCTGTAGCGGAGCGGAGACTGCTCGGACATCGGCTGGACGGATTTGGCTGTGGATTAATCAGCGGCCATGCCACCCCACACTTACCTCAATCCGACGCAAAATCTCCCGGCCCTCGTCTCCGATCAACCCACTATACTGGATCCCCTCTTCTTCTCCCTCTCTCCCACTTTCTCTCCGTCTCCATCTTCAGTTTCGACCCTCTACATTCACCGTTCGCCAATCCGCCGACACCGCACCGGTTTCGAGCGACCGCGCTCTTGACGACTCACCGCCGGCATATCTACGCCGTGCCCCTCCAGTAGTCGTCAGTACGCTTACGAAGGAAATAATACTTGGAAGATATCACGGTACCGATAAGGGTTTTGGTTGAAGACGATATCTGAGGCGGATACGGCTCGCGCTTCACCATGGCTGAATACAATGGCCGCCGTGCGCCCAACTTCTCGCAATACCTGGACGATTTGAATGCCATTCCTTCGCCCTACGATGTCGCGATGCAGCAGCAGCAACAGCAGGATGGGTTCAATATCGATAACGACCTATCGCTGTTCACCAACACCGAGTTTTTCGACTTCGATCTGAACCTCCCGCCATTCGAACCCGTCGAGGAAAACAAGCACAACGTTAACCAAAACTCCGACATGGATTTCTTGGATATACTGGGTGGTGGTAAGTGTTGGATTTTCTACATGGCCGCCCTATTCTTGTGAGATCGAGTATCCTGGATGTGCTGTCAAACGAACCATGGGAGCTTTTCCGGAGGTTCTCTTTGGCATGTACATCTATTTCTCGAATTTTTCTTGCTTTAAGGCGCTCGGACGTTTGCGCATTTCGGTGCTGAGCTTGGGCTGTCGTCTTCGATGACTGGTCCCTGCACGAGGCGCGCCATCCGCCATCCGCCATCCCACGCTTTCGCAATTTGGACCGGTCATTATTGGTGCTTTCCTTGAGTGGATCGCACGAGTATGCGCGGATCTAGATTAGCGTGTCAGGGCTGCTGCAAGTTCAGGGCATTTGGTGATATCGCCAAAACGTCTCGTGATGGCGTCATTTCACGTGACCCAGCCTGGCCTGATGCGGCTCGATATACGCTCTCACCACTATCATGGTCTTGTTCTATAATTTGCTTGTTATTTGCGGGGCATGTGACGCTTGCTAACTGTCCGCAGATGGGTTTGGCAGTGTCAACGACTATGCTTCTCAGATGAATTCGATGAACAACCAACCTGTACCCGTGCAGAATGCTCAGTTCCATGCCGTGCCGCAGTCGCAGGTTCCCGGGTTGCCTAACGTTCGCGCCCAAGTGAACCAGTCGGTCAACTCCCCGGCGACCGCCTCCCCTTCTCAGTCTTCTGTCGCTGCCCCGAGTCCTACGAACGCTACCTCCCCTGCAGCTCCTGCTCCGGGCCCTAAGCGCAAACACACGCAAAAGACTGCCCCAGTCAGCGTAGAGGAGGCTGCACGAATTGCCGCTGATGAGGACAAGCGCCGCCGCAACACAGCCGCCAGCGCCCGCTTCCGAGTCAAGAAGAAGATGCGCGAGCAGGCTCTGGAAAAGACCGTCAAGGATACTACCGAAAAGAACGCCGCGCTGGAAGCCCGTGTCACCGCCCTCGAGCTCGAGAACCAATGGCTTAAGAACCTGATTACTGAGAAGAACGGCAAGTCCGCGGAAGAAGGAAAAAAGGCGGAGAACGACATCTCGGACATGTTCAAAAAGTTTCTTGCTGCACAGAAGACCGAGGGCGAGCGAAGTAACGGCAACTCCAAAATCGGCGTTGGTACCTTTTAGGTCTGGCTTAGAATGAAGTTTGCTGTTTTTGTCTTCTGTTGTATATCTTGACCTTTTATGTTGATATCATTTCTTAAGTGAGAGGCGTCCATGGTCGGTGGGGTGGGCGGTGGGCCGGTGATGATTACGTTAATACATGCAGACACGTACGATATCGTGATTGATTCTCAGTTCTCTTGACTGTCTTTTAGGTCGTAAGCTGATTGCGGCACCCAGTATTTTACGACAAGCGCTTGATACGGGCGAGTGCAGGTTTCTTAGCCTTTAATTCCTACGCCACCACATAAATAATATAAAGCTATTTACCTGTACTGCTTATACAGCGTACACCGGATACACCGCATGTAGTTCTGCTTTCATACTCTAGCGGAGATAATGACCCCCCTTACCACCCCCGTTCTAGCCCACCACCCAAAAATCTTCCCAGCCCCCGCGAACTTCCTCATTCCCTTACTTCCACCTAGTCCGTATCCCTTCAACACCTCTTCGCGCGAATTGATATACCCCGCAATCCCACCGAATACATCCCCGGATATATCCCGGAAGCTGATATCCGACAAATTATACCCGGCCTCAACTAAGAGCGCGGTGTATTCATCCTCCGTGAGGAAATTCGTATATGGTGTTCCCGTTAACAGGCACAGAATGCGGAGAAGGAGCCGCGTCCAGAGTGAGGGCTTGGGGGTGGGAAGGAGGAGGTCGAAGGCCATTAGCGAGGCATGGAGTGTAGAGTGCGCGTATTTGAGGAGCGGAAGGCGGGACGGCGAGAAGTGGTAGAGGGTGTCGAGGGCTAAAAGCCAGTTCTCTTCTAATTGCTGGGCCGTAGCAGGCGGGAGGGAGGCTTTCAGCTCGAGGCTCCAGGACGAGGGGTTTGCGGCGTCGGCGCAAAAGACCTGAGCTCGGTTGCTTGGAGTCAAGCCTTCGCCTTCACCCTTTTCGGACCGGGAAGGAGGAGAGGAAAACGAGGAGAGGGCGCGGGAATTTTCCTTTTCGAGTCTTTCAACCCGCTGCTTTGCGAACTGCGCCTGGACAGGGATAGAGGTGATACCGACGTAGGAGTCGAATAGCGGCTTATTGGGGCTCGTATCGTCTTTCGCATCCCCGGCCCCGTCTTGGTCTGCTGTTTCTGCTTCACATCTATGCATCCCGGGGCCCGTTCCCCGTTTGTACCCCAGTATCCGCACCGACTGGTCCCCGCACCCGATTCCTACGTCCAGCAACCGTATCTTCTTCTCCGGCGGCTGGGGATTCGCGTCGCCATTCTCGTCTAGTAGCGACGCTGTTATCAAAACTTGATCTAGGAGCGCAGCGCAAGCGGTAGGGAAATCAGTTGTGTCCTGTTGGCGGTCAGGTTTGTTGGCCGTGGCTGCGGATTTTTGGAAATATATATAGAAGGTTTTAGAGGCAGAGGGGAGGAACCTTCCAATAGCCGAGATTCATCCACATGGACGGTGGGGGGACGGAAATGTTGAGAACTGCATGGTCGAGGCCGTAGACGGAGGAGGCGGAGGTCGTGCTCTTTGACTTGCTAAGAATGGAGAGGAGGTTCATTGCGGGTTGGCGGCGCGCATAGATCTCTTTAAGTATTCTGGAAGTTATTATGGACAGCGCGTTATCGCTGTATGAAATCAAAGGCAGATATATTGTAATTGAATATTGCCTGCAAGAGTTTTGAGGTGAGCTCTGTGCTTGCGGATTCTCTGCTGGGAGACAAGCGGAGATAAGTGTTTGGAAACCACTACCGTACAGGTACTGTACGGTATTAATTCAACTACGCCGCCGCTTTACATAGGGAAGAGTACGCCGTCCAAGGTCCCATTACGCATTCTGATACAAACACCAGGCCTCTCCTATGCAGGCTGCACTATCTTTTTTCGTCAACTCACAGAGATGCCAGTTTCATCTTTCTCCCGGCTAACCAATCCACCTTGAGTGCGAGTAGCATTCAGTTTGTCTTCTCATTGGGATTGATGGAATTGATGCCCGAAGAAAGTCCCACTGGCGTTCTCCAGAATCCAAATGACCACGCATATTGCAAAGTCCAGGCTTTTGACGGCGTAAAGAGTCGTTCGTGCTGCCCTGGTCCTGTCACTTCTAGGGATTTGACATATATTGCTTCAACCAAATCACAGTTCCTCTGAAAGGACTAGCCCAATTACTTTGAGCGAGATCCTCACCGCGCCCGAGCTCTGATCGAAGTCGACTTCGGGGTATCGCTGAGAGAGCGTATCGAACGACGACTCCTTCATCAACGAGGTAACATGGGCCGTCATCACTCTGTTCTAGCAGAGTGCAATAGCTGCTGGTGATGCACTAGCTGCGGTAGGAGGGAACTACATCAGAGGTGCTGTGATTTTGCGTCGGTGTGAATAATCAAGACACGCATTGTCAGTCGCCTACGCCTGACCCAACATGGTCAGGAGATCCACTGCTCTCCTGGTGCCACAGGTGCGAATGGGTCTTTGCTGAGCCGATGGATGTTATGTATATCTCCAAATAACTAACCGATGAGGCCCAACAGCTCGTGGATCATATGTCTGATAACAGCGGAATTGTGCTTTCTACACTTATCGGAGATTTTCAATTGTCTCATTTTCTGTCGCCATCTTTCTTATGCTCGTCTTTATGAGTGGATCATGCCCTTTTTCACAATCCAACCCAGTGTACATCATACGATACGAATCAACCGGGTTCTGACGCGGCATGAACAGGAAGGACAGGGATTACTGGTTGGTTACTCTTTCAATTCCCTTCTACAGTTCAATGCTATTCTCGATCTATGCTATTTGCGTGACTTTCTGGTCAGTCTCTTATGCAGCTTCTCCGTATTTTTGTTAGAGGAAAAGGCCACGTCTGAAGTCTTAGCCGTGGTATCCCGAGGCTGGTCCAGCCATGAGCTCCGGGCCGTCTTGCAATATTAGCTCTGATGACCGCTTTTTCTGGATCAAGGGACTTATGCAGCAGCTGAATTCCCCGGTTCAAGACACGTCCTGGCCTGGTTGCATCATCTTTCGGGCGAGTGCCGGGTCAGCCTTGTGCATGCTGTGATGGCGGCCAAATACTAAACACGTTATTCTTACACTGTCTGAGAAATTTTGGTCTTGCCGGACAATCGTCCCAGCGTCTCAACAAGCTGGCTGATGAGAGTGGCATGATGGAATAGCAGGATCGGTCGTAATCGTTTACTTTCGCACGCAAACACTCCTTGAAAAGCAATTGTCCCCGTTCACACCGACTGCTCTGGTTCGATTGCGGCGACGTACCTTGGAAGCCATCGGCCTCCCTACGCAGACGGCACCGTCGTCACATCAGTTTTCAAGATGCCCATTGAGCTCTGCTTTCTTGATAGCCCCATTAACGTACCTCCGCTTCTGCAGATAAGATGCTGCAAATAAAAACGCCGCCGTGTGAATATTCTGAACAAGCTCATCGATGAGAGACGGGGCGTCGTTTTTCTCACCAGCGTCGTCGAGCTCCTTTTTTGTTATATTGCCTCAGACCAGCAGCATGAACACATAGATGTCTACTGGCGCACTTGACGGGATACTGCGCAGGCTGAAGTCTCTCGTGATGAAGGAATCGCAACAACTGCTGACGCCTACGTCTTCGATAACTTCCAAGATTGACGCACTGGGGGGCACTGCAACGGCGGAATTTGAGTCGCGGTGCCGGTGATGGGACTCATCATTGACTGGATTGTGGATAGGGTTTTATGCATGCCACTAAGTGCCTCTTGATCTCGCTTATACACAGTTGATGCGGTCTGATTGAATAGAGAACGATACAGACATGCTAGGAGTACTACCAAATGAAGCGATTTATAATACAAAGGCACTTGCTATCTATAGTGCTATTGATATAGTATACAATTTATTAGCGCTAACGAGCAATCTGATGGGCAGCATGCAGACGACATTAGAAATAAGTGCAGGGCGGCAGCCGTTCGGGCATACCGTAACCCTAATCCAAGCCCAAACGCAGTCCGACGACCCTTGCTTGCTGAAGGCGCAGGACGATATGGCCTCTTTACTCTTGTTTTTTCTTACAGTAGGGTGCTTTGTGCATCCTATTAGCAGCAGCTTCGCCTGCATCTTCGCCATCGGCTTCTCCACGATCTTTGGAGGCCTTGTCTCACCAACAACATTCATCGACCTATTCCACACTCTTGGTACATGAGGAATAGAGTTTCATGCTCATACTGGCCGTTCATTAATTGTACCTTAGCTATTATTGACGGCGGATGATACGCAGAGCGTTGGTGAGCCTTCGTCACCATTGCTGGTGCTATCCTAGGCTAGATTTCCTAGTCTAAAGACGGCTGAGTATATGAAACGGCGATTGACAACTGTTTGCTTGCTTCTCTTGAGCATTTGCCGCGTTGCCATGCGAAAGACTGTCGGGTCTATAACAGTCCTACGCCGTCAACACCGCAGGCCAGCCTCTCTTTGTTCCGTTGCAAGTGCATAAATATCCCACCGCAAACAGCAACTGGCTACGATTTCGCGCGGAGCAATGGGTTACAAATTTATCAGGCGCGTACAGTGTCCGTGAGGACAAGAGCAACGAGATATGGGCCTTGGAAGGGATATGCAACTGCGGTCGCAATAGAGGATCTGACGGCCAAATGATGAGCATTTCTAGCATTAAACTTGGGCAAAAAGGACTGCTTACCTGGTGATATATGGTATGAGGGTACGAACGGTTCGATGGCGGACTATGTTATGCCTTGCGGGCTACGTAGGCCGTGTATCGAGCCCTAGCCCACCGTCCACCAAGATCGAGGCAATATACTGCAGTACCGTGGAGCAGAAGGAAAGACTTGATACGCTGTTCTCTCATCATTAGACAATGTACGAAGGTAACCCCTTAGTTCTCAGTCCTTAGTCTTCAGCTCTGAACGATGGGGTTATAGAACCGGATTCGGTTGTCGGGTTCATATCTCTCCTTCAACGCCCTTAGCCTCTCCAGCCTCCACGCCTCATGCCCGTACTTCTCCTCTACTGGTTCGAATCCATTCGCGTAGTTGACATACGCATGAGCCTTCCTTCCAGGCTGTCCCTCATTCCACAGATCGCGGACCTCGCCCGCCCACTCCCACGCCTCCCTCTCCAACTCGCTGTCCGTATTATCCGGTGCAATACCAATATTAATCAGCAAAAGATGGCGGTCCGATCGAAAAGGATACGCCGAGTTATATGGGTCAAACGCTTCCACACCTGCAGAACTGTACCCATCGTGCTCGATGACACCACCCCTTGCCAGGGCCCGATTGCTGCCAATTCGGCGTCGAAAACTCTCGAATATTCTACGCTCCGCAGTAACATTATACACCTGAAGTCCTGCTGTTGCTGACAGACAACTCTCTCTGAGTCAAGACCCTGCGTAGCCGCGATCCCCGGGTAGGGCAGGTCCCCTGACTCCTCAAACAGCGCGGGGATTGCGTCAAACGGTGCCAGGAGAGGCGCTGCCTCTTCCACAGGGCCGCGATAAGCAAATACCACTGGATAAGGGGGTTCTGAGCGTCAATGGTCTCGTTCATGAAGAAACTGTCCCAGTTTTGCGCCATATTCACCGGCGTAGACCCGAACCAGTTCCTGTGCAGGGCATTCAATGCTCTAAATAGAACCTCCAGGTGCTCGCCAGCCCAGACATAGTTGTGGTAGTGCCATGTCTCCGGGCCGCGCGGATAGATCTTGCTCTCGAAGCTCGTCACGATCCCGAAGTTGTGTCCCGCCCCTCTCATGGCCCAGAACAGGTCTGGATGACTGGTGCTGCTCACCGTGATGGCCGTCCCCTTCCCGAGGACCACATTCAGCTGCAGGATATTGTCGCTGATCATCCCGTACAGACCTCCCAGTCGGCCGTGGGCCCCCCCTAGTCCGGGTCCCATCACGGAGACACAGTCGTATGCGCCGGTGGGGGTTACATACCCCCGGTCCCAAAGGTAGGACACCACCTGTCCGCCGTAAACGCCACCGCCAAAACGAGCAGAGGTGCCGAAGGAGTCGATTGTGATCCCTGAGAAGGGGGAGAGGTCAATTTGGATGCCGGTGAAGGCGTTGAGGGAGGACGCGCCGCCGTGGGCGCGGTTGCGCGCGAGAAAGGGGACACTGTTTTCATTGCAGTATGATACCTATGCACTATCAATTGATATTGAGTTCCAAGGAGGAGAAAAGAGACGCACGATTGTAGAGACATCCGCCTCCTCGCCCGGCTGGATGACAAGCTGGATGTGCGGTGTGGCAACAGTATTCCAGGGCTCCGTCGCGTTCACGTATCGGGCATCGTCTACACCAAAAATGACAGATCCCGGTGAGAGGATGTCGTTGAGTTCACGCTAGGTCTCGGCGGCGCTCAACTATTGGTGTTGCCGGGGGAAGAGGTCGGGATTGTCAGCGGCTGAACTGGCCACAGCCTGTGGCCCAACTAGGGCGAGGCTGTAGACCAAGGACACGAAGCCTCTCACCTGCATCTTGCTGTTTGGTTGATCTTATTAGATCAAGCAGAGGGGCAATTGATGCACGATCATGACCTCTGCTGCCGGACGCTGCTATATATCTCCCATATCTCTACGATGTACTTCGAATTTCTCGCCGGAATCGGCATGCTAGATCGATACCTGATCTTTGCAAATTACAGAAAACAGTAGTCCGTGAGCTATAGAAGACGCAGTCTCAGTGGATATTAGATCGAATCAAGATTCGTCGCGTGGAGGGATGGTCTTTTGTTCTGTCAGCTGATGTCAGAACTAGTGAATTAGGGCTACGTACGGGCCTCAAGGAAGGGACCAGATACGTGGCGGAGGGTCAACAAGCCTGCCTGACGATCAATTGGTCTTGGCTGCCTTTTCCTAGGTGATATGCAAGTAGCAGTGCATGCAGGTCCGCTGGGTAGGGTACCGTGCTTCACTACGTACATGCTAAGAGGTACGTGCCCTAATCAACCCATGCTAGCACGAAACGGAAGTATGCACATCCAAATACACAGGATTTACTCTAATCTCCGACCTATCTCGTGCTATATTGTTTCCACCGAAGAAAAACCACGGCAAGCACTGGACTGGAATGCGGAGTATGTACCTATCCCGAAACTAGTAGCCGATGCATATTGCTTCTGCAAAAGCCAATCCCGCCGTGCATCTCTCAGCTACAGGAAATATATACTCCGTCCCGGAAGCCCAAAAATCCGAGCAGCCGAGCCGATCCGTAATGGAGTTGGGCCATGCCTGCAATCGCGGTGTGCGAAGCATATGCCGTGTACGGAAGGTTAAACCCTAACTCATGGGTATTTCGCTCATTGCCCCGGCCTCAAAGACATTGCCGGTCAAGTCGGCAAATCAGTCTGTGGCCAAGGAGTAGCTTTTCCTTTCTTTCTTTTTCCTTTCCTCCTTCTTCTTTTTTTTCCTCTTTGCGTCTCAGTATGTTTCTACATGTGATTAGCGCAATTAGACGGAGTCGGGAGGAGCCTTTCGGCCCGCGCAGAACTGAATTGTAAGGTCGATGTTAACTAGTATACGGTACCCGTACCGACTGGAATATATGGCGATGATACGATAGGATAGGAATACAGGGGCTAGTCTCGGCTCACGGGCTCCGGATTCAGGGCTACAACGAGGGAGAAGACCAGTTGACTACAATACACCTGGACAGCAGCAGTAGTAGGACTTGCAGCTGGCGGCTTGCAAGCGCGGCCTGACGGAGGAAGGGCTCAAAGATTCATACGTTTTGGTTTCATGTTCAACCATCAGTTGATATAACGACGCGTGCAATGGACATTAATTCATGAAACGATGCCACCCAGCCAGCCTGGGAGAAAGAAAACCCTAAACTCCGTGATCACATGGAAACCCGACCATCCCAGTCCATTAGTCATGAAAACCCAAGTAAACCTCCGTAGTCGTGCAAACATTAGCTGTTCTAACGCTCGTCAATCTTTGCGCTCCCTTTAGCTTCCAGTTTCTCATCGTCGCTTTCATCTTCCTCACCCGTAATCTCTCCCCACCCCGAGCTGCGACGGCTGATTCGTCCTGACTGGGTAGGTTGTGGCCCGACACCAGAAATGCTGGCAGCATTACTGTCCTGACGCGCGTGCGAGTGTGCTCCGCTTCGGATACTGGCTCCATCGCCGGTCGCCGTGCTTTGCTTGGCGTAAAGACTGCCGCGTTCGCCGCTGGGTGCTACACCAGATGACGAGTATACGCTCGCTCTCTCTGCGCTTGCTAAGCCGACAAGACTGGGTCGGCTCAGGACGCCAGGGGCATTGAGTGCGGACGTATTCGATGCCTCACCGACGCCGCTCAAGACGCTCAATGGGAGGCTTTCACGACTGCCGCCGAAGACGGAGGACGGGGCGAGGGCGCGGACGGAGGCATTGGTATCCAAGGAGTTTCGGCGGCGGCGTTTTGAGGAAGAGGCGAGGGTGAGGATCGACGCGTTGTCGGTGAGAATGTTGTTTGCGGTCGCGACGCTGTACGTAACCGAGTGCCCGTGCGGGGCGAGATGCGGGGGCACCGCGGTGGCGGGAGAGGGAGGGAACTGGTGGGAGAATTGTACCTGCTGCGTGCCGGTCGTCGAATGGCCGTGGTGGTGGTAATGCGCATGGTTCTGCGTATTGTATATGTTTGACGGAGCCGCCGATTGCACGGTCGTCAACGTCGTGGTCAACGACCGGACTGACGGCGCCGGCGACGAGAATGTGCTCCCCTCTCCGCCTCCATTTGTGCTCACTCCTCCGCCAACCGTCACCGTTGTCCCAGCCTTGGAATATGCAGCCTCGGAAATCGCCGTCTCGCCGTTGGTGGAGATTGTCGGGGCCGCCGACTTTGCGCTGGTCGCGGGAATGTTCGTTTCATAGCCCGAGTATGTGAGGGACGGTTCGCTTTGGGAGCGGGATCGAGGTCGTGCAGGATCTTCGCTGATATGCGAGGAGGCGCGGTCGCTGGTAGACTGCTGGAGAACTTGGGGGTGGCCAGACAAGGGATAGGGATTGTTCTTGATGCCGCGGTTCTTAGTCTTAGAAGCTCCATGGCGTTTGTTCGACCATCGGATCGTGCTGGAGTCGTTGGAGCCTTTGAGGCTCGCTAGTCGCTTCATCCAGCTCGCAAAGGGACGGCGGCGGCCATTACGGTCTGCGCGAGGCAATGTGAGTGGTGTTAATGACGGGATCTTGGAGGGGCATACCGTGCGCCCGAGCAGGGCCATCGGTTGTGGCCATCTGCTTTGTATCTAGAATATTGTTCTCGCGAGACTCAGTAGCTGTATTCCAGGAGATCCCTCGTCTACTGCAACCGCGGTGTTATTGGCGGAGGAAATGTTTACCGCGTTGGACACCGACCGATAGACGCCTAGCAGCGGCGAGCAGCAACGGGCGCGAAAGGAAAGGAGGGAGTGAATACGGTCCCTCGTAACGAGCTGTTAGACAGTAGTAGCTCGCAGGATGATTAGCGTTGTCAAATTGCCTTGGGATGAAAGTGAGTTGTCGAAGAAGGTCGCCGGGAGTGAATTAATGCGGCACTGAGCCTCCTTCAAACACCAGCGTCCAGCACACGTGATACGCCGTCTCGGCCCAACGCAGCGTCTGCTAATATTATCCCCAACCTCGTTCGTCAATATTCAATATATCACCCATGACAGCAGCCGATTGGAAAGCCTGGGCAAGCAAATGCTCCGAACGACGCAGCCTCCCGAGAGGACGCGTAGTCGCGTACGCCCTGAGTCTAGAGCTGTGGGTTTGTCAATTGTCATACAACTAATCCTAGACTTCTAACGCAGCTTGCAGCGCTAACGATTAGGCTTGGCTGCATGAACTGTCTACGCAAAGCATTCCTGAGTCCAGCTCCCAGAATACCTCGTGGGCACTGATGCTGGTCATATCACGTGACATACACCGACATCATCGATCGCCGCAGCTTCCTCTCTTTCTCCGTCTCTTCTCTTTTCGCTTTCCTATCCTTCCATTCGAACCGTCATCCACGCTGATCAAGATGGAAGCGACCTTGGCGTCTTCTGGACCTTTTGTACGACGACCTTAGCTTAGCACAGTACCCTTGCTTTGCCCAGGTTGACTTGAAACCAAACCTGTGCTGCGTCGCGGCCCCAGCCATGATTGTAAATATGTTTTGGACATCATCATGAACGACCACCCAATCCAGCCACTCCCCCAAGATGTGGCCGCCAAGATCAGGTCATCAACACTGATTACGCATTTGAATGGCGTCGTCTTGGAGCTTGTCAAAAATGCGCTGGACGCAAACGCACAGTGCGTCTTTGTGACTGTTGACTACCGGCGTGGTGGATGCGTGGTTGAAGACGACGGGGAGGGAATCGCACCAGCGGAGTTTGAACCTGGTGGCGGGCTAGGGAAGGCTCATCGTACGTCTCCATTGGCCGGTGATTGGCTTTTGCTGCTGCTCACGGCGTTAGATACATCTAGGTTCGGTACGTCGAGTGCCTACGGCAGGAAAGGCTGCTTCCTGGCTTCTCTATCGGCGCTCTCGTTGTTGACCATTACTTCGCACCATTACCGCCATGCAAGCACAAATACTGTCATGTTCCACCACGCACACCCGATTGCGCGACTCTTTCCAGCCCCGAGGCATCATGGGTTGAAGTTTAGCGACCATGGAACGCGGGTCACTGTCAACGACCTTTTTGGAAATATGCCGGTTCGCGTGAAGAGCCGCGCCCTGGTATTGCAAAAGCCAGACCAGCTTGACCATCAGTGGGATGATCTGAAGCAACTTCTCGTCGCCCTCATGATCTCTAATGATAGGCTTCAGAAGCTGTCCGTCTCGGAGGCGGATAAGGAACGAAAGTTCACTATCCGCCCTCGCCATGATTCTCTTAGAGGCGATTTGGACCTAACGCGACTCAGCTCGATCCTTTCCCAGGCTGGTTTGGTTGATGCTGCAAGAACGCAGAAATGGTATTCTGTTTCCGCAACGGTTCCCCAGCTGACGATTCACGCTGCACTGTCACTTGTTCCGAGCCCTTCCAAGAAGGTTCAGTTCATCTCCTTGGGAGCTGAGCCTGTGTTCCCGCAATGTCAGGCGAACATACTGTACAGCGAGGCAAACCGGCTTTTTTCCCATTCAGATTTCGGGACGACTGGGAACGTGCCCTCAAGCCATGAACCTGGCATTGAGGAGCGACCCGGGTCTCTGGCTGTGAACAAATGGCCCATGTTCTATATTCGCATAGATTTGGTTGGAAGTATAGGCAGAGATGAGGAACTACCAGAGTCGGACAAATCACTTCAACGTATTCTGGATATTTTCGGACTGATGATAACCGAGTTCCTGAAAGAGCATAAACTGCGCCCGCGGGGCGGGAGGACACAGCGCCAGGCCTTTGAAGAAGAGGCTTCCGTATGCTCACAAGCAGAGGGAAAGCGCTGTTCAAACTCCAGCTCTGAGTTTTCGGCAAGGCAGTTCAAGCTTCCGTCTTCTTCCCGTTCAGGTCCAGGTGGTCATTTTGGAGCCTGGTCCCGAGTCAAGAGATCAAGCAACCACACTAAAGGTTCAACAGAAGTGAAGATTGTCTCACCTTGTCTACCAATTGATGAGAAGACAACTAGTGCTTCGCTGGCGATCCATGAGCATGCACTTTTGGAGAGTGTGGCAGACGACAACCTTACGCCGCGGACGCGTGAGATGTCCGTGGACGTTGCGCTCCAAGGCCGTAATAGAATTCCTTGGATTGAGTCATATACAGGAGTACAAGGTTGGGTCAATTCCCGGGATGGTAATTACGTCAACGTTCGCCCATCGGCTGCATTAGCGCTCGCCAAACGGCCGAAAACGACCGAACCTCTCCTCGCGCCGGTCTTGGATATACACAAGAGGCCGGCATCTTCCATGACAGACTTGCGAGATATTTGGTTGGGAAACGATAACAGGAAAAGCCCGGTTTTTGGCCGGTCCGAACGACCGGTAAACGCTCTAGAACCTGATTCAGAATGCCCTCCCGCAGAATCACACAACTTTCACAGATACCGCGGACTGGATAACCTTGGGTTGTCAAAGTACAGTGGGAAGCTTCATAAATGCGACCTACAGAGCGCACGAGTCATCGGCCAAGTTGATCAGAAGTTTATCCTGGTAGAAATCCCCGACGCGAACGCATCAACTCTTGTTCTTATCGACCAACACGCAGCGGATGAGCGGTGTCGGATCGAACGCTTATTCGAAGACTTCTTCAATGGCTCTGAGGCGCAGACCATTGAGGTGGAGCCCATAGTCATTGCCATACCACCTGCTGAGACATCGCTCTTCAGGCAGCACGCAGAATTCTTCCAGTCATGGGGCATTGAGTTCACGATAGAGCATGCCTCAGAAAGCGACAAGGCCTCGATATCTGTGTCAGCACTCCCTACCCTGGTCGCCGAACGCTGCCGGGCAGAACCTGAGCAGCTAATTGGCATCCTCCGTGCTGAAATCTGGAAACGGACTGAAGAGCGCCCGCAGACGTTTATTGCTAAAGGGACTGATTCTGAAGAAGATTGGGTCCGGCAGATAGCAGGCTGTCCTCAGGGTATTCGTGACATGCTAAATTCGCGCGCGTGTCGGACCGCGATCATGTTCAACGATGTTCTGAGCGTGGATGAGTGCAGGACCCTGGTCAGTCGCTTGGCTAGCTGTGTCTTTCCCTTCCAGTGCGCGCACGGCCGGCCTTCGATGGTGCCTCTGGTGGAATACCCTAGAAACGATGAGGTAATGGGTAATACAGATGAACGCGAGGCGAATTCTGGTTTCACCGAGGCCTTCAGACGGTGGCAGTCCACATGTCAGTGATCACTGCTAGTTCTTTCATGAGCATTAATCCCGCTGGTCAACCGGCTACAATTCGCGTATGAAATTATGTTTCTTGGCATACGCAGGAATATCTTGAAGCTATTATATCGGCAGCATATTATTGAATCTTCCCTTCAATAACAGTGCAAGACCGTACCTCTTGAGTTCCATTCGGTCTACCTCGGTGCAATACACAGAGGGCGGAAATTTGCCTTCACTGGAAGATTCTACTGTACAGGCAGACTTGTCGCTCCCGCGTCTTTTAAAGTTGCTGCTTTGCCCCGGAGAATAGGTATGACATGCTGCTCGCCTCCTCGGTCTCCAACCTCGTCCTTTTCAATACGACCTCATGCCGAAGCTTCCTATATCGCCAATAGTTCCTGCAAGAAGACCGATTTGCCGCAATAGTCAGACCATCATCAAAATTCTTCGACCACCCACGCCGGTGCATTCACCCGTGTCCACACTGCTACCCCCACCGGCCTTTTACCAGGAATTTTATCCGGCATCTTCACTAGGCTCGGCCCAGAAGGACGGCGAAAAGCTTTCTGTCTGAATCCCAGTCCTTCCCCACTACCAGAAGCTCCCTCTTCTCTCCATATATCCTCAGCCTCTTGTCGTCCAAAAGGAACTTCGTTGCCTTCAGACACAATGGACGGGATACTACAATGACATGCCCTTAAATACTTCATGGTATTGGCTTTCCTCGTTGAATATTAGGGCCTGAAATCCAACCATTGCGGGTACCTCCCTATAACGTACCATCCTATACGGAAATCGGGTGGTCACTGCAAGGCTCTCTTCCAAGTACAACAACGTGGCCGTGTGTAGTGGATTCGAATATCCTAATAAAGAAGGATGTAGCAAGTACAGACTGCGACGTAGCTGCTGTCTCTAGACGGCTGGCTGACTGAGTGGAACAGGTCGTGCCGGTAGGGACATTCTCGACAAGGAGAACTTAACGACCCTCAAGCTTTGGAAAACCTCTAAAATGACATGGCTTAGTTCATCTTGACTGTACACTCCCCTCAACTGCGGGTACCTCGAAAGAGGTGCTGGTGCTGGTACCGCTGACGGCGATTCCCACCCTGCTTTCGTCTTCGATCCGCCATAGCTTCCACGATATGGTTCGAGCCCTTGCCAACTTCTGCGCAACGAAGTTCCTATCAGCGGCCATCAAGTTGAAGGATTCACATGCAACATATATGGAATGCAGCAGCAATGTGCCGTGAAAACGGCACTTCCGGTATCGCTGGGCTTTTCTCAATTGTTGGCATGACAGCAACTTTAGGCATTGCGATTGGCGTGACCGCTGGTGGAGCAATGCTCTCAGGAGTAGAAATCATCGAGTCACAACCCTACGCGATGTCATTAAGCACGCCATTGATAATTGTTCAGTGCCAACTTTCTAGTTTCGGTAACAGCTAATTGTTAACACCTTCTCGTCTACAGCACGTCGAACCGCAGTTGGAGCATTGGAGGTGCTGACCTGTTCCATGCGGACACTTCATGCTTCTCGTGTTCTTTGCTAGACCCATTACGAAAACTAATACCGCCATTGGCAGTTGGCGCTCTAGGACGGCTGCGCAATCAAAGCCGGTCAGAAATACCCCTTGGTCTATTTTGCCTTTTGGATTTGGCCGTGGTGTGGATTGTGCTACTCCCAAGGCTCAGGGTAAGCAAGGGAATAGAAGCCAAGCTGTATCTCATCGTGTCAGTCTAACACTTTGTGTTTGTTTCAGGGGCACTCTCCCTGCACTGATCTCCTTTTCGTCTCTGCATTGACGGGATTACCACTACCGCTAGAGTCGGAAGGAATAGTATCAGTGAATCCCTTTCCCAGAACATCCATCTAAGTCAGGTTCTAAGTAAATATTTTGCTTCTATGGCAGTATCTGCACTACCAATGGAAATTTTCCCGACTTCTTGGACTCTGATGAAAGAGACTGCCAGCGGAACCTTAGTTGTATATGATAAGCCAAGCTAGGATCACCAAGGCACTTAGGGCTAAAGGATCACGTGAGATACATCCTAAATGATGGTCTATCTTAAGGCCACCGCTTGACCTGCTTTGTTTATCTTTATTTATAGGACATAACAGTAGCCCTCTGGAACCACGAAGAGATATTTTGAAGCTCTTGCTGTACATTGGATATGGTGTCGGGAGTAAGTTTAGGATCTCAATATCTAGCTGAGAGGGTGTCTAATGCTACGCAGGTAATTTTCAACAATGAGAGCTATAGATTATTGCTAACCACTAAACCGGTGACAACGTTTAGGTTCCATCAGATAAAGCAACACCTGACATATAGCACAGTTTTGACAAACTACCAAAGGGATCTAAGCGAGACTCATGAGTCTGGCATTCGCCAGACAACTTAGAGATGTGTCGAATTGGCAATGCGAAACGCTGTATCTTAACTCCATCAGAATAGGAACTTGAAAAAAGGGTCAGGCTCGGCGAATACGAGCCGTGGGGGCGGTGCATATCTTACCAGAACGCACTCGATATCTGTGAAGCCCGGCCTCTTCTCGATGGTGATCTGGCATGCATGGGCCAAGGATCATAAGTTCCGTAAACCGGGACTAATATTCTTTCAGGAGAAACTGTCAACGCTTTATGCCTTGAAACTGGGCGGGCACGGAATCATCAGATCCATGCCCAGGGAGCAACTGTTCTCTTAGATGGCAACAGTATCACCTGCATTCTCCAAATGGACGAGGCCCTCTCAAGTCAGCAAGGCCGTGCTTTGCTAATGCCTTGGAGTTACTGGGCCTGCTACAGCATCGCGTGATTATGCCACACTCGGTGTCGCCGCATGTGAAGCAGCCATCCAGTATAAGCGCGGGAACTTAGAGCATGCTCTAGCAGTCTGACCGAGGCAGGACCAGGGCCGGGCGTTGATCTCGGAGTTTCAGTCCCTATCGCAGTCTATGCCAGCTAAAAATAGCCGGGCGTTGAACATTTGTGCAATGAGAACTGATGTTATATTGTAGGGTAGCGGCCCTGCCTCTATTCCCTCAACATCTCCTGATCAGGTCACTCGTTCAAATTCACCAATTACCTATCATTGCTCTTTCTATCCTATTAGTGTCACTCGTTTCCAGAGTACTTA
Organism: Aspergillus foveolatus; assembly: GCF_047715535.1. Classification (NCBI taxonomy): domain Eukaryota; kingdom Fungi; phylum Ascomycota; class Eurotiomycetes; order Eurotiales; family Aspergillaceae; genus Aspergillus; species Aspergillus foveolatus. Next base: position 230,150 of record NW_027396076.1, read on the forward strand.
CTACTCTCCCGCACTATCAACAATTCGCCCTCCAGAATGTCCTCTACTACCACAATAACCGCGGTCTCTTCCGCTTCAGTGGCCTCCACCTGCAGAGGTCCTCTTATGTACGAACTGCCCGTTCAAGACGCCGCCTGTGGAATCCCAAACACCGACGACTACAAATCCATTTTTGAGAGCTGCGCCTACCCTGCCGCCGTACAGGCTTACCACTCCGACTGCGCCCTCTATGCGCCGGCTCTCGACCAGTCCATCCAAGATATTATTGATTGCCTTTATGACGCGCATGTGGATTGGGGTGATGTCTGGTGCACGGGAGGCACGAATTCGACTGCGACAGGAAAGTATGAGACTGCTACGGCTACACCTACGACCAAGTCAAAGTCGACGCCTACCTCTACTTTGACAGAGGAGGCGGCAAAGGAGACTGGATCTGAAGATGATGATCCAAATGGAGCTGTGGCGGTGAGAGCGTCGGGTCGTGAGATTGTTGCTTTGGGATTGCTTGGGTTGCTCTTCACAGTGTTTTGCGGGCTGGTGTAGTAGGGTTGCTTATATGTATATCAATCTATGGCGTGTCTCTGGCTGTTCATTTGCTATAATTCATTCTCGTTATGTTCTACGGTATTCCAGAAAATTTATCTACCTCACCTCTAATGACATAGTGCATCATAGGATAGATATCAGTACAACTTTTCTTCTGATGGCGCCGAAGGCTGGACCGAGTCCTCTTAGTATCCATTGAACCAACTAGATTGATGCAGTAAAAAAGATGCAACTTGAACGCGTTGCCATCGCCAAGTTAGAGCTCCAGGCTAAAGAACGCACAATCCAGGCCAAGTAGATCTTTTTTATGGTCTAACTACATCCCCAATTCCAACTCCTTTGCAGCCGCTTGCTTCTCGTAGTTGTCCGGTGCCGGCACCTCGATACCAGCAGGAGCCTCTAACCCTGGCTCCAACCCTAACCTCATGCTGGCGGCCGGAACAAGATGAACAGGGAATTGGAACTCGACGATTCTCACCTTGGGCAAGAGTTAGCCTAATCCAGGAACTATCCTAGGGAAAAAGAAGCGACTAACATTATTCCCGCCAGACCCAATGCCCAGCCGTACCTCGAGCTTATAGCTGCGGCTGATATTGCACGTCTCAAAGGACGGGGTTAGCGACAATGGGATAGGATACCGAGACCAGAGGGTGCCGTCAACTCTGAATCGAAAAACAGGAGCAGCATCCCCATTCACACTGTTGCTCGCAACATCACACCTAGATCTTAGAGGATGCCGCAGGTTCGCCATTGTCTGCACGATACGGAACTGCGTTTGGGACTCTTCTATGCCTCGAGCTCGGACCTCGGTTGTTTCGATGAGCATGGTCTGAAAGTCATGCAGGGATACGGGTATCGATACTGAGCATCGACTGCAAGGGGCTGTATCTGTGCTGCTATCTAGGCTCGTAAGCTCTACCGCAAGGGGGATCGGCCGTCCCAGGACCAGAAAAGGTCCGTTGAGCAATTTTGCAGTGATTTCATAGGCTGCAGGAGCCCAGAGACGCTTCGGGCCAGCACTTGGGCGGCATGCGATTCTCTGCGTCTCTGTCTGGCTGGCTTGACTATTATTGAGCGGAGAAGCTAGTGTTGGCACGGGGTAGATGCATAAGTCTCGCGTCTATGCTCGTTAAATTCTATACGAAATTCCAAGTAAGGCCCGCAAAAAGGGAGGAGTATGGTTACGTACGGCTTTCTTGAATCCTCGAATGATACCGTCCCGCCGGACTGATGCTTCGAGGACATACTTGATCTCCTCCAGTGACGAGGTGGCCCCTGTCGAAGGGGGTAACTTGCGTGAAAGGTGCGTCTTCCCGCCTGTGCTCGTGCTGTCTTGCTGCCAGCTGGCTGGGAATGTACCCGCGTTCATTGAGCACTGCGTTGCTTGGGGCAGCTGTCTATTTAGCAAAAACTCAGCCATTTAAGACCAAACTCACCCTTAACGAGAAAGCAAACAAATGTGTTCCTGCCGAGACAGTTGCAAATCCAGATGTATACGAACTGGCGCATGCCGTGGGAGGGAAGAGCTGTTCTCTTATGTCGACGATCTGCCTAGCATCAGAAGGGCAAGTCTTGAGGATATCCGTGGAGAGACGTACCTGATGGGTCTCAACGACTCGCAGAGAATGTAGCCTAGACGTCGACACCCCCGATAGCCAGATTGACACAGCAGAGATGTCCACTTGCGTCGCCGTCGTGAGAATGACATGGCCAGAGACCTCGTCTGCAGCTGTGTAGATGGGCGGCTCTCTGCAGAGGCGGATTTTGACGTCCATGCGGGATGAAGACGGTCTAATGAGGCGGCTCACTTGACAGAGCATTGATAGGACTGTTCTTCTGTTTTTCCCGTTTTTCCTTTCTTTCTCGCTCGATCTACCTTGATCCTGGCGCGAGGCAGGGATAGTATGGATGCGCGGGTGGCATTTGTAGGGTTTCCAAGATCCTTTCCGTACGCCTTTTCACACTGTTCAGCTTCCACCACTCTTTGGGCCGAAAATGGTTCGGCGTAGCAGCCTTGACTCTCCCATTCGAAGTCGTCCATGTCCATTGTGTCCACTCTCTAGGACAGCAGCCATAAATGTCGAAGTCTGTGGAAGACGCCCGACCGTCGTGGACGATGCCCGTGATTGGCTCGGCTTAGCAGCGGGGGGCCCTAGACCCACTAATTGCCTGATCGGGAGCTCTCTACTACAGAGGGTGAGAGACTGACTTCAGTCACTTCCATCTCTCCTCTTCGTCATCCATCACAGACAGTTGAAACAGCTGCCCCTCGGGAGCTTCTGGAGCGTGTCTCACTTTGCTGGAGGCCTCGATTGGACCACGTGGGCCCGCCGGTCGCCCACCGTCACCCCATGGATTCCCATCTTCACCTCACTCACTACTTCCGCCCATAACACCATACCACCACAATGGACCGATCCCGCACCTGGTACGAGGAGGAGTTTCCTCTTCACTCTGAGGAGCCGCTAGACAGTGATGATCGAATTCCCAGCCAGAGAGACGTGAGGCCCTTCTTTCTTGCCAGTTCATTGAAAAAAGAAGCAGCATTTCACTGATGTATTTTTAGCCGTTGTTCCACAGCAGCGATGAACCTGTTTGCTACTCTTCACGACCACTCTCGCCGCTCCCTGCTTCTGCTCCTGACCCTGACTCCGACGTCCTGGCCACTTCCTTCACCCCGCCCGGCCAGAGGCTCTCGCACTCGCACACGCACTCTAGACCTCAGAGTCAGCGTCAGCTTTTCCCAGGAATGTCCTATCCTAACCCCAACTCGGAAGCCGGTAGCGGCAGCGGCAGTATAACCTCCTGGCAGAAACGTCAGGCAGGGGGATTGCGTCGGTGGCCCACTCGCAGAGTCAATTTGATCAAGGGGAGGGTGTTGAGCGTCGACTATCCGGTTCCGAGTGCGATCTTGAACTCGGTCGAGCCGCAGTATCGTGACTCGGCGAGCAGTTCGGAGGAATTTACCCATCTGCGATGTATGTGATGTCTTCGATCAACAAGATGGGGAAGTGAAAGGGTCTAACTGATGGTGGAAACATTTAGATACGGCTGCTACCTGCGACCCGGACGACTTCACGCTCCGCAATGGCTACAATCTCCGCGCCTCCATGTACAATCGGTATACGGAGCTGCTTATTGCGATCACATACTATAATGAAGACAAGGTCCTCACGGCACGGACGCTTCACGGAGTCATGCAAAATATCCGGGATATTGTCAACTTGAAGAAAACACAGTTCTGGAATAAGGGAGGGCCGGCATGGCAGAAGATCGTGGTCTGCCTGGTGTTCGATGGAATCAGTCCGTGCGATAAGGAGACACTGGACGTGCTGGCGACGGTGGGGATCTACCAAGACGGAATTATGAAACATGATATCGATGGGAAAGAGACGACGGCGCATATTGTGAGATGGCACCGAAACCCTGGACGAAGTGCCTCCAGCTAACTTGTCCAGTTCGAATACACCACGCAGCTATCAATCACGCCTTCACTCCAACTTGTGCGCCCCCAGCGTGACGACCCAACGAATCTGCCGCCGGTGCAGATGATCTTCTGCCTGAAACAGAAGAACAGCAAGAAGATCAATTCTCACCGCTGGCTCTTCAACGCTTTCGGCCGCATCCTGAACCCCGAGGTCTGTGTCCTTATTGACGCCGGCACAAAACCAGGCCACAAATCCCTCCTGGCTCTCTGGGAAGCCTTTTATAACAACAAGAACCTTGGCGGCGCCTGCGGCGAAATCCATGCCCTTCTCGGGCGTCGCTGGGAGAAGCTCGCGAATCCACTGGTCGCGGCCCAGAATTTCGAGTATAAAATCTCAAACATCCTCGATAAACCGCTTGAAAGTATGTTTGGGTATGTGAGCGTCCTGCCTGGCGCGTTTTCTGCCTATCGCTATAGGGCTATTATGGGAAGGCCACTGGAACAGTACTTTCATGGAGACCATACGCTATCGAAGAGATTGGGAAAGAAGGGGATTGAGGGGATGAATATTTTCAAGAAGAATATGTTTCTGGCCGAGGATCGCATCTTGTGCTTTGAGCTTGTCGCCAAGGCAGGGCAGAAATGGACGTTGAGTTATGTGAAGGCGTCGAAAGGAGAGACAGATGTTCCGGAGGGTACGTACCGTCCTTTCAGCGCTAATAAAGTACTAATGATGTTGTGTACAGCACCACCCGAGTTCCTAAGTCAACGACGCAGATGGCTCAATGGATCATTTGCAGCGAGCTTGTACTCGGTGATGCACTTTGCGCGTATCTACAAGAGCGGGCATAATATGGTCAGGCTCTTCTTTTTGCACGTTCAATTGTTATACAACGTTTGTCAGCTCATCATGACGTGGTTCTCACTCGGTATGCCGCTCCTTTCTTCGTTGGGTCTGTATACTGACAACAGCTAGCGTCGTACTGGCTCACCACCTCGGTCATCATGGACATTGTCGGGACACCCAGCGCAACGAACAAATACAAGGGATGGCCGTTTGGAAACGACGTCTCGCCTATTTTCAACAATGTCGTCAAAGTCCTGTATCTCGTCTTTCTCATGCACCAGTTCTTCCTTGCCTTGGGCAATCGTCCAAAGGGGTATGTTTCCCAATATTGTTTACCCGCAAGATTGTGTTAACAAACATAGCTCGCAATTCGCCTACATCCTCTCCTTCCTATACTTCTCCCTCGTGCAAATATATATCCTCATCCTCTCCTTCTACCTCGTCGCCCAAGCCTTTTCCGGCGGAAACATCGACCTCGACTTCGACCATGGCGTCGGCGGTTTCTTCGCCTCATTTTTCACCTCCACCACCGGTCTGGTCCTGGTCGCCCTTGCGTCAACCTACGGTACCTATTTCATTGGCAGTATCCTCTACTGCGATCCGTGGCATCTGATCACCTCCTCCTGGGCATATTTCATTGGCATGCCGAGCACAATCAACATCCTCAACGTCTACGCGTTCTGTAACTGGCACGATGTTTCTTGGGGCACGAAAGGTTCCGACAACGCAGCTGCATCGCTCCCATCCGCGCAAACAAAGAAAGCTCCTGGCGGTGGAGATGGCGACGCAAAGGGGACCTTCGTCGAAGAGCTCGACAAGCCGCAAGCTGACATCGACACCGAGTTCGAATTCACGGTCCGCCGCGCGCTTGCCGAGTACAAGGAACCTGAACCTGATAAAACGGTCTCCCTGGACGACAGCTACAAGACGTTCCGCACGAACCTGGTGCTTACTTGGGCGTTGAGTAACTCGCTGCTGGCGCTGCTGATTAATAATGCCGGGGTTAGTACGTTGTGCTTGACGGTGAGTCCCGCCCCTCTTCTCCCCACCACACCCGGTCCCCTCCTGGATTAGCTCCTTCACTACGGCTGAGCATGGTTTGGGTATGTAGGGTAGTCTGACTGACTGTGTTTCTTTGCGCAGACGACATCAACGGTCCGGACAGCGTGGTACTTTAAGTGTCTGCTTTGGGCAACGTCAGGACTGTCAATCTTCAGGTTCGTCGGGGCGCTGTATTTCCTGGCGAAGACGGGGGTGCTGTGCTGCTTTGTGAGAAGGTGATACTTATAATGCTTATAATGCTGCATATTGCAATGATACCTCTCCAGCTATCTCAGCATGCCGCTTTCTTCTCTTTATTTTTCCCTTCTGTGGTTTTTAATACTTGCATGTCCTCGGATCGAGACCAGAATAGCAATCTATACGAACGGCCTTATCATCGATGGTGAACCTGTAGAAACAGTAGCCGTACTCAAGGGAGTATTCAGGATCATTGTCCTATATTAGGGCAGAACTTTTCACCACTACTACCTAGCTCTCTGTCCGTCGATGTACCTACTGGAGCCGCTTCGGAGACGCCGATGTTCTCGCCAAGAATTCAGCATCTGGGATAATTCCCAGACATATAACTGATGATCAAAGACCGGGGTCCTCGGAATCCGACAGGAACGAGCCAAATATAGCAGACATGGGATCGAAGCTGGAAGCTGGAGAAACGCTACAGAGAAAAAACGGCTTTTGATTGGCCAGAGGAGATTTGGGAGATGGCGCAGTCTCAGTCAAAGGCTTGGCATCCACACGCACTCTCTCTCTTGCTTCTATTTCTTTTCCTAAATTCTTCTTTTCTTCAGTGGTGAATCGAGTGTTTTCGAATCCTTTCTACCAAACACTTGCCTCCTGTGAATTGTTCAACTCTATCTCTTACCATATTTGATTGACAGGACAGTCACCAGTGGGAGAGCTAGAACTGTTCGCCGTCGCCCAGCATACCAGACTCGTAGGGCTGACTAGCCTGTGTTGTCCTGCCGCCATGGCAGAGCGCCGCGTGGTATGCCCCTTGCCTGCAACCTACGTCTAGTCCAACGCTCTTCTGACCTGATACAGTGCGACTCGTGCCATTCTCGAAAGGTATTATTATTTCTATTGCATGCTCCTGTCAGTTTTTAAATGCATTCGCAGGTCCGATGCGACAGGAACGATCCCTGTGGAAACTGCCTGGATCAGAACACTGAGTGCACTCGCAGCCGGCGCATGCGGCGCCTCCCAAAAAGAGATCTATCGCAAATGCAAGGCAGGGCTCGTCACCATGTTAAGCCTTCCCTTCATCCATTCGCTCCCGGTCAGGGCCAGACCCAGACCAAGAGCGGCCGTTCGGAGCGCGGCCTGCAAGGACATGAGATCGACGAGGATGGATTCCTCGAGAGCATGATGGAAGACCAGCAGCTCATGCTTTTGGGCCACCTCGATGCGAACACGAACATGAATATGAACTTGAATGTGAACATGAACGGCAATATGGACACGGCCCTGGGGTACGGCCTGCATGGCTGGATGTCGGTTGTTCCCTTGACAGAGGCACAGATGATCAATCGCAGACAACTAGGCTATTCGCAAGGTCTTAGCTGGACAAGGCAGCAGGCGCTGGAGAGTGCTCTGTCGGTGGCGGGTAAGGTCCTGGAGAGTATGGGGCTGCGTTCGGACACGGCTCTGGACGAGAGCTGTGGGCAGCAGCGGCATGTTCCGTCGTTGGAGTTTTTGTACTGGATGTTGAATGGTAATCTCTTTCCATTTGTTTGTCGTTTGTCCACTGTCAGGTTAGTATGATTAATGCTCACTGCTGTAGATATCGGCAGCAACAAATTCGGTCCCTTCATTTCAGACTATTTCCGGCACATTGCCAAAGAAGATCTCAAGGAGATGGGGCTGGCGCTGTTATACAACACAGCCTCGTCTACTGAGTCAGCGCTCTTCACCGTCTGCGTCAACTCGATAGCGTTCAAATTCCTCAATGCTACCCTCGGCGATGGACCAGACAATAATGGAAACGACGATGACGAACTGGCTCAGCGACTCCGTCACAGCGCCCTGCTCTACCGCGAGACCGCAAAGGCCGCCCTACAGAAGATCCCGCTATTAGCAAAGCCCTCATTCCGCCTGCTTCAAGCTTTGCTCTGCGGAATCTTTCTGCACCAGGGCTCCGGTGATACGAATGCCTGTCGGGAGCTGGCCAAGACGGCTTGTCGCGTCTGCATGGACATCGGCCTGCACCCCGGGGCAGCCAATCTGCACGCCCTCACCGAGGCAGAGCACTACTGCTTCATGTGGTGCTACATGCTAGATCGGAACTACGCGTGGAAGTTTGGCGGGCCTCGCTTCCTAACCCTCGAACAAGATTTCGATATCAGCTCTACCATGGCATCATCCGTTCCCGTGGCCATCTCACACCTGTTCCGCATCTACCTCGACCTCGCCAAAGTTCAAGACGCAATGATCCCATTCCTCAACGACCCTTCCAAGGCAGCGAGGGATAATGCCTTCCAATCGCCCGCCGGTGTCGGAACACTCCTCCTACAGAAGATGGAAGGTATCCGCCGCGCGATCAACCAGGTACTCCCCCTTTCATTCATTACCCCGTCACATCACTGAAGCGCTGGTAGATTAAGGAGCCCTCTCCAAACTGGAGAGGCCTCGACCCAGCGAGCGAAATCGCAACTCTCAATTTCGCCTATCACTGCATCCTCACCAACCTTCTGCACCTCCGCCAGATCGCCGTCAGCATTCACCAGACACCCATAGCTGAATCCCCAGACACTTCCAGCTACCTCGACTCCGCCCGCCGGGGTCTGCAAGCACTTATCAGCCTATGCACGTCGAGCGATCAACAAAAAACAGTCGCTTATCTGCACTGGTATGACATCCCCTCCCCTTTTTCCCCACCGCCCTACTCCCTCCAGAATGCTTTTCGCCCACTAACGCAGCAACCTGATCATGTCAGGACTCTCCTCTTCTACCCAATCACAGCCTGCATCGCTGTCCTCTGCAACGCCATCGCCACCTCACACAGTGGTGACTTTGCCATCCTCACAACGGTCTCGCACTGTCTAGCCCAGGCGGGACCCCTGAGTCCGCCTATTGCCGCAATGCAGAGCCTACTGCAGGAGTTTGTGGGACTGAGCCGGTGTTTCTTTTTCGCTGACGATGCCAATATAAGTGCCTCGGGACAAGGAACCGGCCCTCTGCAGCTGCTGACTGCTTGGCCGGCATTGTCGTCGTCACCGTCATCGCCCTCGTTGGGGCTGGGCGTTGACGTCGACCCGATGATTATCACGGCTGCTGGAGGGCTGGACTCTTTTGCACTGGCGGGCATGAGTTTTATGGATACGGGAATGGATATGGGGGTTGGTGACGGTGACGGCGATGGCGATGGCGATGGTGGTAGAAATAATGGCCACGCACAAGAGCAAGACCAAGAACGAGCCCGAAGACAATTGCAGAACGGTCTCAATGTCGGCAACGCGGGGTTCTTGAGTAGCTTTCCTTGAATTGGCTCGATACTCTGGGTAGAGAGCTCGGGAATCTGTTGGGGCAATAGGACACATAGGAGGACTTGGCCCTGGGACCTTGGCCGCGTTCTTATAGCGTAGTATAGTATGCTCCCGCGATACTGACTCTATGCCATTAGAGCTAGGAAAAATTAGAGCCTATGTATTGCGCAATCTACTACCCGCGCGTCCATAAGCAAGCCAACACTCTCCCCGTTGTTTCTAAGTTCGCAAGCGTCTGTCACTCTAATCCGTTTGGCCAACTCAACCCACCGTAGTAGTTGTTAGTAGAGGAGTCATGTAGCCTAGCAGCCGCGTCTCAAGTAGCTTTCCTTTTCTTTTCTCTTTTCTTTCTCACTTCTAAAAACAGAGGGAGATGAACTGGTTCCGATACCAACTCAGGCTTGAAACATGGCTTCAAAACCATATCCACGACCCATGCAGCATACTCTTTTCACTCTTATATCCCTGCCTATGTTTTGAAATAGAGTAGGCATACGTCTAGAAGCAACATTCAGCGGCGAAAACAGCCCTAGAACCCTCAACCCAACTCGCGAACGGTCTGAGCCTGAGGCTGGATTATCTCAATAATACTCCCATCCGGTCCGAGTCTCTCTATATCATAAAAGAAACGCTGTGGAGATTCTGATTCCGCCTGTCGTCCATACGAGCCAGGTACAAATGAGGTGAGGCACTGCACGCTACCAGCCTCCACGGCCCTCCCTAAAGAGCCCAATCCATCCTTGGGCTTTAGATTGGACAGGCCGAGAGCCTCGAGGGAGATAAGAGCACTTGGCGGGTAAAAGTGGACGAGTTCATCTAGAGCTAAGGCGTGGCTTTTGCTAGGCTAGGTGGTGATTTTAGGCATAGCGAGGGCAATGGCACGGGCACAGGCACGAGCGAGACAAGCAAATAGCCTGACTGGGCGCGGGGACAGGAGGTTTGACTTAAATCTGGACAGTCCTGGACGGAGGGGAATCAATATGCTTTGCGTGAAGGCATTGCATCGGCATCGGCATTGGAGCAAGCAGACTGAGAAAGGCAGTATCTAGGGTTAGGGTTAGCTGTTCGAAGACCTGAGATCGAAGATGAATGGGTTTAAGTAATGAATGTAGTGGATTCAGTTGGCGGTTTCAATACTCTTCTTCTCACTCTCATCCTCATGAAGCAGCGTGAGGACACAGCAATACAACAATGCAATAACAGACACCCATTGAACTTATAGCTCCAAGAACCTAACACAGACGCGGACGCAGATGCAGACACAGAACTCGACGGGAAGCGGAAATCCCAGCTCTAGCTCAAAGACATCGAAAACGTCGAAATCTGGTCTCTTGCCTATCGAGGCAGCAATGGTCTGGTCTCGTCTATACACCTTTACCTGGCTGGGTGTTGTACAATCCCGAGGTCACATATCGAGCAATAGCAGAGAGCAAGCGGTGTTGGTTACATACGGAGTGACCGGTACTCTGTGATCACTATTGCTCTCGTGCATTAGGAAACCTACCTGTCATGGCCGCAAACCTGTAGCCAAGAGAGCTCCCCTGTTGTTCTGGAGACAGAGTCGCCGTCGCATCTACACCTACACCTACTCTTACACCCATTTGCTTGGGCGATTTATCTTATGGTAAAAACCAGACATATGGATATATATATATCTTTATAAACATATCTCGGGTGGAGTCGGGTATAGCCTACTGTAGCCCTACATGTTTCTCGGCCGAGTTGTAGCAAAAAAATAGACCTTGAGATACTATCAGAATACCCTACCTGGTCCACTCAACGTTTTCTGAGCTACTTCGTAATTAAGGCATAATGTGACAGGCCTTCAAGACATATTTGCGTTTACTCTGCACAGGTACAGAACGACTAACTTGCAGTCCCGATGCTGATGAGCCTACCGAACGACTGGACAAGAGCTGTTGAGCGTCGAGGTCAGAACGGCGAACTGCGCGGAGGGGTATGTTTGCTCGAACAGCTTCTTCCCCGCGAAGCAAACAGAGCCCGCCCATCCACGCACTCTCCCTCAGGGGAGCGATCCGTTGGCGACGTCGACGAGAACGCACTTCAAATCCTTCATGGGCAGATCACAAGACCAGTTGGAGCTGTTCATCACTTATCCATTCAGAGGATGGATTCGTCCTACAGCATATTACTGATACTGTCAGGTCGGCCGGCCAGGAAGAGCTAAGAGCGAATAATGCCGGAGGCTATGCCAAGGACGGGTGTGATGAAATTAGCTGCGGGCTCCATCACATCGCACGACCCACGTGAAGCCAACAATCGCCAGACCGGCTGTCAGTGTCAATGAGTACGTGCAGCTGGCGATCTTGATTGGTTGGGGGAGAGCGAAGCGCGGACAAATCCGAGGGAAATTTGCACGAGTCACGGGCCGGAGTTTCAGGGCGGAAAGAGGAAGGGGGAAGTGGAAGGAAATAGTGGTAAAAGGCTGAAAAAAAGCAAACATTTCTGCACGGTCGGATTGTGTCTTCTTCCCGGTGCATATGCCGCTTTTGGCAGGAGTTTGAGCTCTTCGGTCTGCGACTGCAGAAAGGAACCTGCAGATTCAGCACTTTCGCTGACCTTTTCCCAAGGCAGGATAGATATGTGACATGGTGATATTGGGTTGTATCGCCGAGATGTGCAGAACGAATGATGACTGCTTGGATAGAATCATGGCACAGCTCTCCGATCTCGGGGCTTTTTGCTTTTTTCTTCGTCTCTTGTAGGTGCGGTGAGATTTCTTTGCCGACAGTCTCTCCTAGAACAGATGTCGTACATCGCAATGAAGAGGATCCAGTGGGGTATGAGTTTAGGTCATCCGAGTCGGTCATCCAAAGCCTCGAACTCGAAAGGCTTTTCGAGCTCGTGAAGGATGGAGAGATTCCGCATGCACTTGCAGCTGCATCTGCATCTGCATCACGAAAGTCAATTGTTTGCCAGATTGGAAGGCACCCAGCCAGGAGCCTGAGTTGAAGAACGGGTCATGGTAAGGTTGATATGGCTATCTGCTTCCAGGGTGCAGAGAACAGAACTACCTTGCCCTACGCAGGCTGCAGTGCAGCGAGAGCGGTTTGCAACCCCTGTCCACCATGTATTCGCGGTGATCTATTCGTTCATTGGCAATGGGCCTATCGCTGCTGGCAGGAAACGCCACGGAAGGTAGGAGGGCGCTTAGCCTTGACAAGTTGACCAACAGTCATCTTAGGGAGACGGTTTGAGACCGGCAACTGATGAAGATGTGGCTGACTTCATGACCCTCTCCCAATGATCCACGTACGTCGGCCGAAGCAGAGAATGCACGTTGGTATTTGTTAGGATGGAGTCTGGACTTCTGCTCCAGCAATTCCCAAAAGTGCCGTGAAAAAGCGACGGATATACTGGGTCTTAGGGTTCGGCATGCTTGTTAATCACATTGTTCTCCCCAGACAAACCCCCTCCTGCCATTCAGTTCCGAACTGGGCAGAAACGTCGAGCTGGACTGGAGTCATAAGTACAGAGTTTAGCACAATCAACGAGCGGGATGCCTGGTCTGCATGAATCCCAAACCGGTTGGAGGATTCTGGACCAATGACAGGAAGCTAGGGGGTTTTTGTTGAGGCACGCTCCACTCGACACTTTAATTTCAGTATTCGAATGATCCGAGAAGCAGAGATATCTACACCGGTGCAAGGTCAATAATCATTTTTCTGTAGTGCTTCCTGATCGTTGCGACACCGATCTCGCCGATGCCATCAAGGAGCTTGGGCATTACACGGGTGCGCTACTGGCTCGTGGGAAGGGCAGCTTGCAGACTCCCCACCAGATCCACATTGGAGAGATTGATCCGTCAAGTCGTCAATTCGAGTCAGCTCGACGAAGACGACAAGCCAAGCAGGAACTCGCAAGTTTGCCTGCCGTCGGCAAGTCGCGCACTGTATGCTCATCATTGGTGTTTCATAAGGTAGATGAACGCCCTATGCCAGCCGATGCGCTATGCGGGAGCTCTGTACACACGATGAGGAAGTAACCACGAGGCCGGCAGGGCCAGAACTAGGTTCTGAAAGGGAGGAGCAAGCAGCGGAGCCGTCGCTAGCGCCAACTGTGCAGCAGTGCAACAAAGTTCAGAAGACATAGTCTCCTAAATGGCGAAGCCTCGACGATCAAGAGGACCCCGATTCCCCGGGATTTGGATTCACATGGGCAACTGCCGAAGATATCGACGAACCATGTGCTTGGAACCCACCGTTCACTCAATCGATGAATTTCTGATATGGGTGCCATCGCAAGGCTGGATCCCTAGCCAATTGTTCTCTAGCGAGCGCCCCTTTATTTCGAGCATTTGTGGGCCTTGTGGCGAAGATTGAAACACGCCGTCAGTGGGTTTCGAACATCCACTGCTAAAAAAGGGTGATCGACTGATTGTATCGCGAATGGGGAGGGTTTGGGCGGATGAACCCGTTTCGAACGTGGAAGTTAGCCGGGTGATCGGTTCTGGAAATGATGTACCTCTGTAGCACTTGGAGCACATGTAGTAAGTAGTACTGTACTTGGGTCGATATGACGATTCGTGAGGAGGCCGACTGGGGAACTTGCAGATGGCGGTAGAAAGATGATCGCCCAGGGGACTTCCGTATCGGGATTATGTGGCACGTGCGCTTTTGCCTTTTGCCTTACTGCCTAAGTGCCTGAATGCCTGAATAATGGCCGGTTTGCCTAGAGGATGCCGACTCCTGGCGGCCGTTGGACCCCAATGCAACCACCGACAGGGGCTAACGTCCACTTCATCAATTTAGATTGTCGTCGACGCGTCCTGGAGCAACCGCGGCACAGAACGGCGGAAAGCCGTTCGATCAACCCTGTAAGTCACAGCAATGTCGTTAGTCGTGACTAACGCAGACGCTGAGGCCCAAGTCGAGCCGTCCCGCCATCCACCCGTGTTGCGCAGGCGCTGGTCTTTGCAAGCCAGCGGAGACGATTCCGAGCCGTTATCACTGTGATTTGTCGTGAAAGTGTGATATCTCCTCTTTTCCCACGGTGGCCCCATGCCCGGCTGATGGCGGACCTTGGTAGCGATATCAAAGCGGCCTGGTGGGGGGTGGACTGTGACTCGGAAAGCGCTCAAAAAAAAATCGCGATATGGGCACACCCCACCTTCGCACTCGTCGTGTCCATCACGTTCCTGCGCTGGGCGGATCCTAAGCCATTTAAATGCGGAATAATGGATTGCTTGGCCTGCTGCCTATATTGCTTTTGTTATTACATTAGGATCTCGATCATCAAGAACGCTATCTCTAATTGAGGATAGAGTCCGATGTCAAAAAGCACACCACGGGCTGTCAGCGCGTCAAGCTAAACACCAACACCAACACTTGACTCGTCTTGGAGTTTAGAGCCTTGAGACAAAGGCCCTAACCCGGCCCCGTCGCTCCTGGCTAAGCGCTATTTCTGCGCCTGGTTAGGCTAAGCTGCATCCCAATCTTAGCACGCAGCCAACATCAAGCACGTGCCATTGTCAACAACGATTGGTTAGGTAACTGGCAATTCTAGAACTCTCCAAGGGGGGTTTCTTTTGTTTTAAAATGATGCAACGCCGTCGTAAAGTCATCAAAATCAGGTCGGCACTGCTGTGGCATACTATTGCCGACAAGCTAGCTGATTGACATGCAATATGTGGCTACGAACCTTGTCGACAAGAGACTTTTCGCTATATCTTTAGTTGCACCCGCAACAAAAACATAAACTATCGTGCCGCTTGTGTTTTCCAGGCTATGCTCCAATGAATCGGCGCCCGCGGGATATGATCGACGACAAGACATGTCTCAGGCCAACAATTGAGAGCTTCGTGAAACATGGCACCCACTGTCCGGCTGACTGCCAGCCTATCGAGACATCCATTGTCTTTAAAGGTCTCTGCTCTGAATGGCGTGACTCGAACTTTGTTTGGAGCTCGACATCGTACCTCAGTATATCTGGTTGACAATATAACTCTACCGCGCAATTGAGGCAACCCCATTGACTACTTTTCAAAGCCCAAACGGGAGACCAATAGTATATCCTCAACACAATCCACGAACGCTGTTCCCAGTATTGAGTTGGACGGCGATATGACCTCCTCCTAGCCTTTAATTAGGGTCCGGACTGGTGATGCGACACCCCGATACCAGCGGGCTGGATACGCCTAGGAAGTTACCAAATCGTGATTCGTGAAACGGCGCCGTCTTTAGTCCCCACCGAGGACGCCCCATCGTATCCATTACTCGGGTTAAAGGGTAAACCGTGAATAGGAGAGCTTCCAACGATTACGGGGCCGGATGTGCTCTATCTATTCTACGCCGATGCATGCAGTGCATTGGCCTCGCGGCTCCGTCCTTGTCTCGTGAAACGATATATCAAAGGACGAAGCTGCAACGTTGACGATACAAGGAAGACACTCGGATGTTGTGAGCTGGATACAACAGACCGGAAAGCTTGCACCGTGGCAGGCAGGCCAAGGCTTGGTATTTTGTACTTGACGAAGGCGAAGTGATTGGCGGGATTCGAGACTCGAGTGGCTTTGCAGGAGCATAACAGGAGGTGGTCCGCTCGGAGTCTCGGATAATATACATGAACGCGATATCTCAGAGGCCCTAGTATAGGTGTGGGCTGCTCTGCCCATGGTCGATTGCATTCTGGAGTCCGACCTCCTGTTCCTTGTTGAAAACAAAAGTGAGTCTTCCAAGCGGCAGCAATATGCGCTTGATAGTCACGTTCTCCCGACCCGAAGCAGACAAGCATGCAAGAATAGGCCATAGGGCCCGCGTCCAGTCCCACATCCGCAGCGGCACAGTCCAGACTCCGTCGTCGACACCTGATCGAACTCGACCTACTTATGTGCCGGTACGAAGTAGTAGTAAGTACTATTTATTGCAAGTTACCAGAGAGACGGATTTCTGGGTCTGCGGACGGGATCCTACTGGCCTGGTAGGTCTTTCTTCGCTGTGCACTAGCATGCAAGAGGTAAGACCAGCCCAACTCTGGAAGAGTCTGTAGTAGTGCGACGGCAAGAGAAATATGGAGACGCCTCCTCCATGGCTCACTGAGGACTCAGAGAACGTGATCGTACTCTGTACGGTGTGGGCGTCTGTCAACCTTGGATGCGCCGCCGATCGCCCATATTTTGGCCATGGAACCAGAGCTTCGGTGGACTCGGGATGACGAAGTACTAGGCAGCTCGGATTGTACCCCCTCAATGCCAAAAAGCAGAATATCCTCCTGATCAGACAGGTCATATTCCTAAAAAGAAGCCCGAGCAAGGCTGCCATAGAAAGGTGCAGCGAAATGCAGTGGCTTTGCCACCAATGGCGATAGCGTCTTGGCCCAGAAATGAGAAAATCAGAACTAAGTTGGCATAAAACCAAGAATAATTATATTATTATAAAAACGGTAACCGAGGGATTTCTGTTCTCCATAGCACTAAGCAGCACTAATTTAGCTGGATAATAATAAGACCGCGCATTAATGCTCTAGACTATCACTGACTCGAACCCCTGTTGCCAACCTGCTGCAAGTGCAGCTCTGCCGTTGTCCTCCAACTCTGCACGGTGCGCGGCCTTACAGTAGCCCTATTTGCCATGTCTTCAGGTGACCACGGCAAAAAAAAAAAAAAAAACGCGAGCCTGAATAATATGAAGATTGGCAGGATTACTCCGTATTTCCCGACTGCGAATCAGGTCAAGGTGGTCGGGTTTGTGTGATGGCAGATCATCAACAGTTTGGGGCGGCGCTAACTGTTAGCTGCCTGGTAGGATTAATATCATAAATTGCGATATTATTTTAGCTAAAGAGCTGTAGACTAAGAAAGAAAAGATCTTAGGACGGAGTCGACTCCAGAGACAGAGCAACAGAGTGGGCCGGCAGCAGAGCGATCTTAGTCGGCGGTCGTTCAGCGTTCTTCTGGACGAGTCCCTTTCCCCTCCTTCTCCTCCAGGCTCCGCCATATTATCGCCTCGTCCCGTCTCCTCCAACTTACTTCAGTTCTTTCTCCCTTTTACTTGCACGTCTCCTTCTGTCCCTCCCTCTCTCCGCATTGGCTGACCCATTGTTGTCGCCTCGATCGTTCCTTTCAGTCGCTGCTGTGTTGAATCGTCGAGTCAAAGTGTTTTGTTCGGTCTGTGGCCCTTGCTTTGTACACAGTGACCGCCATACCTTAGCTTTCAGCGAGACGACCCTTCCCTCCTTCCGTCAGGCCATTCGTCGCTGCACCGTCGTCGATCAGGATCGGAAAGGCAAGACAGTGCGCCATTGTCTTTGTCTTGGCTTTCGATCATTGCTATCTTTAGACCTCGAGCTGGGTTAGCTTCGGTCCTTGCGTTACAAAACACAGCGCCTTTGGAGGAGGCATAATCACTGTGCTGCGTTATTGGAGACCATTATTTGCTATTCGACGGTTGCTTAGGATCCTTGTTTGGTTCCTTTCCTTGCTACGGCCGCCAATTCCCCGTCCTCGTGCCTGTCGACGACTTCACTGCATCGTTCGACGCCTTCAGGGAACGTGCTTCTTTTTCTACGAGACCAGAACAACGACAGCTGCACTTGTTCTCTTTTGCCTGTTATATGTTACTTGGCTTATTAGGTACGTTGGCAGCTTAGCAACCGGTTGCCCGACACCGGCATTCCTCCCATTCCTGGCTCCCTAGAATCCATCCCGACATTCTTTCCCCGGTGATCCGCGCCACAACCCTAGCAAAACATTGCCATCCCCCTCAAACACTCTTCCAGCCGCTTGGAAGAAAAATTCAAGTTGTTGACGTGATGTTTCCCAGTGTTGGATGCTAAGCGCATCGCCCACTATTCTCAACCACTCTTTCAACTAGTTCTCAATCGCAATTCTATTGTTGGACGCGACCTTCTACCGCAGCCACTCTTTTGCCTGTATTCGAATGTGAGGATGCTCATTGATTCTACCGTGTGTTGATTACTGGTCGCCAGTGGCCTGGACCTGTCTACATTTACAAATCATATGCTGGAACATACGAAATGGATCAGATGAAGGCCCATATTGCGCCATTGAAGATTGAAAAGGGAAATAACTTTCGACCCATTATAAACCGATTTTATTCCAACGAAAGCCAGATCACACCACCAACAACACCTCATACGACTACCGAGGACAGCGAGATGGATCGTTCTGAAAGCAACCGGACGGTCTTCCACAACTACCTTCGAGCATTTTATCCTTTTCATCCGACTGGAGACGTTTCTCCATCAACAGTTACTCTACCTCTTGATCAAGGCGACATTATTCTAGTGCACTCTGTTCACACCAATGGCTGGGCCGACGGGACGCTGCTGGACACAGGCGATCGGGGCTGGTTACCCACAAACTACTGCGAAGCATACGACCAGGCTCCGATGCGTCCACTACTCAAGGCCTTGACGGATTTCTGGGACATCATCCGAGGAGGATGTGGATCACCTCTGATTGACTTTGGCAATCAGGACCTCGTACGGGGTCTGATTGCGGGTGTTAGGTTTCTCCTGGAAAAATCAGAATGTCTCACACGCGACTCATTCTTGGTGAAGAGCCACGAGGGCCTCCGACGGAATCGCAAAGCATTGCTGTCAGATCTTTCGTCGCTAGTGCGGACCACGAAGAAATTCCAGGAAATTTCCAGCGGGGAGCCGATGCAGGACGAGGTCGAGTACATGGTCGACCAGATGCTTCTGAAAGCTTTCCGAATCGTAACTCGGGGAGTTCGATTTCTCGATGTATGGAATGAAGAGGTCGGTCTCAGCAGGGCGATCGCCGAACTTGAGCAGCAGCAAGTTCAGGGCACCCCCCCGACGCCGACATCCGAGACCTTTGCTTCTGCGGAGGATGCTGCATCTGAAGTGGGGACGGAGCGGAACGACTCCAGAATGCTCAACCGAAGCCGATTGGAGAGTCGACTGGAAAGTCGGTTAGAGAACCGGTTAGAGTCGAGACTGGAGAGTCGTCTGGATATGAGTCGGGCTTCGAATCGGATGGACGCATTGGACTCGCAATCTGCCCGTCCAATGTCGGTATCTACCAAACGCGTTTCTGTCTCACACCGGGTGTCGTACAGTGGCCCGGCCGCCGCCACCGCCCGAAACCCAAATCTCGCCTCGGAGCGTCTTACGGCTACGTATGATGCGTTCCTGGGGGTCTTGGGCTCCTTCATTGGTCTGCATCTACAATCTCGCTCTTCAACTGAACTAGTTATCACGACCGAGCAGGCAGTGCGCTCTTGCCGTGCGCTGCTGACGGTGATTGAAGCAGTCTGCGAGCATGATGCGCAGGGCAGCACTCCGCTGGAACAGGCCAAAGATACCATGTATGAACGGCTGTCGGAACTAGTGTTTGCTGCCCGCGATGCCTTTCGACCCGCTAACTCGCCCGACGATGAGCTGGTGTTCATGCCGGACGAGGGCAAGCGATTGGTCGATGCGGCAACCGATTGCGTGCGAGCGGCTGGTAACTGCATGGCCAAAGCTCGCCTGGTGCTCGAGCAGAGCGGTGACTTTGAATTAGTCGCCAACATCACCGAAGAGGCTGAGGAGGATATTACGCCTAGCGCGCTACCCGAGGAGAAATCTACCCCACAAGCGCAGCGCACGGCAGACGTGGCAGAGCAACGTCCTCAGGAGATGGCACGACTGCCCCCACCTCCGCTGCAGATCCCCCAATGCAACAATGGTTCGTCATTATCCACTCCTGGGCTGACGGATGACATGACCCCTGCTTCTTTCCAATCCCGCAACGAAGCTATTACTCCTGCAACAACCGAGCAGCCATCATCATTTCAATCTTCTGCCCTGTCCCCCAGCTTTGACAAGTTATCCTTCCCCTCCTCCCCTCAAGATGCTTCGTTCGATGACTCCTTCCGTCGCGACAGTCATGCGAAGTCTGAGGTCAGCGACTCGTTCAGTCGAGGCGTCACCAGCAACGCAAGCAGCTTCACCTACAACAACCTCCGGGACTCGGAAATGAGCGGCGTGTCCCAGACCTCTACCAGGGCGACATCGCCTGACATTGGAATGGCCCCGTCTCTCAAGAACAGTGTCAGTTACTCGACTCTGGCCGAGGAGAATGAGGAGACAGAGGCCAACGTTTTGGAGAAGACATATGCTCATGAACTGATCTTCAAGGATGGAAACGTGATGGGTGGTAGTCTTCGGGCATTGGTTGAGAAATTGACGGCCCACCAGTCGACGCCGGACGCGATGTTCGTCTCGACATTCTACCTGACCTTCCGTCTCTTCGCCTCGCCGATGGAGTTTGCCGAGGCTCTGGTTGACCGCTTCAATTACATCGGTGACACTCCCCGTGCAGCTTCTCCTGTTCGCCTGCGGGTATACAACGTCTTCAAAGGGTGGCTCGAGTCTCACTGGCGGCATGATTGCGATAACGTAGCCTTGGACTTCATCATCGAGTTCTCGAATACTCTCCTCATGCAGCACCTACCGAATGCGGCGCATCGTCTCCTGGAGTTGACCGACAAGGTCACCAAGCTCCAAGGGCCAGTGGTCCCTCGGCTTGTCTCCTCCATGGGCAAGACCAACACCGCGGCGGCGCAGTATATTCACCCCGACACCCCTCTCCCACCGCCGTTGCTAAAGAAGAAGGAGCTCGATCTGCTCAGTAAGTGGAAGAATGGCGAAGCCACGATCAGCATTCTAGACTTCGACCCATTGGAGCTTGCGCGGCAGTTCACGATCAAAGAATCGCGGATCTTCTGCGCCATCCTACCCGAAGAACTGCTGGCGAGCGAGTGGATGAAGAAGACCGGATCGCTTGCGGTAAATGTCCGCGGTATGTCTACCTTGTCTACCGATCTTGCGAATCTTGTTGCGGATTCAATTCTACAACTCGAGGAGCCAAAGAAGCGCGCTGCCATTATCAAGCACTGGGTGAAGATTGCGAACAAGTGCCTGGAACTCAACAACTACGACTCGCTCATGGCAATTATTTGCTCACTCAACTCGTCCAT
Source organism: Aspergillus foveolatus (assembly GCF_047715535.1). Classification (NCBI taxonomy): domain Eukaryota; kingdom Fungi; phylum Ascomycota; class Eurotiomycetes; order Eurotiales; family Aspergillaceae; genus Aspergillus; species Aspergillus foveolatus. The sequence continues at coordinate 251,483 of NW_027396076.1, forward strand.
GATCTCGCGGCTTCGGCGTACGTGGGAAGTTGTTTCTCAGAAGACAAAGGCGACGCTGGAATACCTGCGGAAGATTGTTGATGTCGGCCGAAATTATGCCGTCCTCCGACAACGTCTGCAGAACCACGTGCCTCCCTGTCTGCCATTTGTCGGAACCTACTTGACCGACCTGACATTTGTGGACCAAGGCAACCAGGCGCTTCGCAGTCTCCCGACTGACGACGGTGAGATGGCCGTAATCAACTTTGACAAGCACGTCAAAACGGCCAAAATCATCAGCGAGTTGCAGCGCTTCCAGATCCCGTATCGTCTGACCGAAGTACCGGAGCTGCAGGCTTGGATGCAGAACGAACTGGTGCGAGTGCGATCTAATGGCGAAATGAGTATGCAGACCTTCTACCGCCGCTCGCTTGTCCTAGAGCCGCGCGAAGTTCAGCCGCCGCGCAGCACGCTGCAGTCGGAGTCTAGCTCCTCATCTCTCCTGGAAAACGCTAAAGACAAATTTGATTTCTTGTCGTGGACCACGACCTCGAAGACCAAGTCGGTGACAAGCAATGCTTAGCCGCCTTTCCTCACTCACCTACCTACTAATCTTACGACTTATGACCTTCTCTTCATGTCTTAATGGCGTTCCTTACCTTCTTGGATATCATTTTGTCAGTCATTGTGGATACCTCTAATTTGTTTACCGCCTTTGTTTTATTACCCTCACTTTTTCTTTCATTTTGTTCTCTATTTGAATTCAACAGCGACGGCGGGAAAAAGGGATTTAAAAGTATGAGAACATACAGGTATAGAGCCTCGCGGCTCGGCTATATAGTAGGCAACCTTCATGAGAGACGAGACGCTCTGATGACCTTGCCTGTCGGTCACTGGTTGGATTTGCATTGCTTTGGACTGGACTGGATTGGGTTGGACTGGACTAATTGTTTGGCATGGATTGGATACCTTGGGAGGAGCTTGGGAGGAGTTTGGCAAGCTCAGCCTGTATTATTTGTATATAGCTAATTAAGCGATTCATCACTATACTCCTGTGCCCCATGTGATTCATAATTACCGCCATACCGCGGCTGTGTGAATTATTAATTAATTCTTGCAAGGGCTTGCAGTGAAGCACTCTAGACCCTTGGCCTTGTCACGTGATATTCTCAGATGATCTTCGACTTGTGTTGATGAAAATCACAACTCCTCTTTACCTTACATTCTGCACCCACCCCTTGGGTCGCATGATCATAAATCATAGAAATCAAGATGGTGGCGTCAGACGCACAACCACCAGAGCCCATTGCCATGGACAACTTCAATAGCCAGCCTTACCTGCAAGATAACCCTATCTCCACCGCCAATACTCAACAAGGAGAGCTCAGATCCAGATCGAGGTCTGCACAAACCCACATGCGCCACTCAGACTTCTGTGAGCATGGCAAAGCAAATTCCAGCTCGAGTTCTCGTAGCTCATTTACCCTGAGCGGCTGCGAGACCGTGGGGATCGTGGGCTCAGGGATGGCGGGGCTTGTGGTGGCTTTTTTGCTTGCTAATGATAGCCAGAAGAGGTACGATGTGGAGGTTTTAGAGGTGGTATGTTTCTTTTTCTTTCTTCGTTCCTTGGCACTTCTATGAATTGTTTTGGTGAGGATTGTGGCGTGTGCTGATGGATGTACAGCAAGATGTTTTGTCACTGGATTCGGCGAGCTTTGAGCTTCCGAGATCTGCTGACGGCTCTGTTTCTGCTGCAGCGCAGGCTCCAGAGTCAAATGATCCTAAATTCAGCTCTACTCCAGTGTCTGGCGCTGTGAAAGATGAGAGAATAAAGGACCAAAAGGAAGAAGAAGACGAAGTAGAAGGGAGAAGAGTTGACCTCCCCATGCGCGCCTTTGCAGCCGGATACTACGACAATCTCTTGAAGATGTACAAGTTTCTCGGGGTCGTCTTTGCCTCTCCAAAATTTGTCTACAGCATATCTTTCTCTAGAAACAACAAGAATTGTCCTCTCAAAACTGAGAGGAAAGACGAGAAAAGAGGAGCCTACTTCATCCACTCCTCCAACAACCACATCCTCCCGCCAATCCGTCCAGCGGGCGTCGGAGCAACAAAGTACGTGTTCGAGCTTCTGTATCTACTCTTTTGGTATCTCTGGTTCACGTTTGCCTGCTTTTGGATACCCCCAAAGACGACGATACCCCTGACGGAGAAGGGCAAGGGCAAGAGGGGAATAGGGTCTAGTGCCAGAAGCGCCAAAGACAGCCACTTCATCCCTTATGCTCAAGATCCCAAAAGCACCACCGCTGGCAGCAGCGAAACCCTCCGCGCATACCTCTCCCGCATCGGGATCCCATCCTACTACACAACCTGGTACTTCTTACCCCTCATGTCCAGTATAACGACATGCACGCACGAAGAACTCCTCAACTTCCCTGCCTCCGACATAGTCGGCTACGCGCGTCAAACCCACCGCAAGCCTCACTACACGCTCACCCGCGGTGTCAAGCAAGCGGAGATGCGCCTCTCATCGGGACTAAACGTGAAATATAACCACCGGGTCACAAAGGTCGAGACACTAGGCAGCGGGAGAGTCCGCGTGCATTTTGTCGCGAATGCAGGGACTAATAAACAGCGGGTTGGCGTGAATGAGTACGACCGGGTCATTATTGCGACGACGCCGGATGTTGTAGGCAGGATCTTCAGCCCGCTTTCGTTGGCGATGAAGGCCATTCCCACAACGGAGGTGCGGACTGTTGTGCATCGGGATTACGGTGGTATTAGCAAAATCAGCGCTCACCTGCGGGATTGTGGGCGGCTGCAGAAACGGGGCATCAGGTCTTTTGAACCGGCGAAGCCGATTGCCTCCTCAAATGGCTCTGTCGCCGCTTCTGGCCCAAGTACCCCCGCCCTGACGGCTATGCACATGGTTACTGAGACCGACGCCTCAGGGACATCCCGCACCGAGTCAGTCCACGAACACCCCGCCAACGTCCTTGTCACAACCTATGCGCTCGAGAACCGGATCTCTGAAGAACAGATCCTGCACAGCGTGCGCTTTACTCGCGTCCTTCGAAACCCCACCAGCCGCGACATTGTCAACTCGCTCTTCTCCCGCAGCAAATCACCCGTCGCTACGCAGTGTGAGGAGATAGAGGAGTGGAAGGGTGCCGTCTCGGGAGAGGGGTGGAAAAATGGCGACGGGAACGTCTACCTTGTCGGCGGGTGGTGTTGGGATGGGATGGTGCTGTTGGAGGGGTGTGTGGTTTCTGCAATGAGGGTTGCGAGAGAATTAGGGGTTGAGGTGCCGTGGGATGGAAGTGGGAGCGAGAGCGCGAGGGAAAATGGGTTTCAGCTTTAGATATTGATGTTGGATGCTTTCTGTCTTTGATACCTGACTGTTTCGTTGGCTTTTTCTTGTCCTTGGATTCGTTGCCTGCATGTTTTACGACCCGGTCTGACCTGACCATGTTCTGGACAGCATGAGTGAGCATAATGCGTTGCTCTCGTCTCTTGTCCTGTGCCTTGCATATATTGTATATACTCTTTTCTTCTCTCTTGTATCTAAATACTTTCCTTTACTCCATGAGTGTGAATGAGTCACGAATAGACTAATCAGGAATATAAACCCAACGCTTCTACTTCTCGACTCCATTTCAAGCAGTGTAACCTTCCTCCCAGCTTTCTGAAGTGTGGATGTCGTGACCACCTAGGTATCTACCTAAATACTCCACCGGCTTATGACAAACCCTTCTCGGTTAGGACTCCACTTATCTCACCAGCCTGGCTTAGGTATCCATCCCAAAGTCCAAAGTACCGCTGCACGGTTTTTCGCAATATGGTACAATCCTCGGGTTGAAACGGTAAGGATAGCTCCCATCCGGTTTCTCAGTGTTCTGGTTCAAAAAGAAGGCGCCTAGCTCATAGAGAGAACACCTAAGCCTGCCACGAAGGAAAGACATCATCCGAGTTGAGAGTGTAAAGGATTCACCAGACTAGGCTGAGCTGCGGCCTACCTGTACTCTTTCTACATGGTTAACACAAAGCCTAAGAGACTGGGCAGCCGATTCACTCTTTCCACCAGTAATCCGACGGAACGGGGGTGTCCCTGGCCTTGACAAGACTCTGTTACTCAGGATATAGCATCATGCTTCGTTGCGAGTCTTGTTTCGTGGGACACCTCAGCCCGAGTTCATCGAATAACGGCAGATGGCATTTTCGAAATCCAGGAACGCGCATTGTATGTATTAAACATACATTGTCATGATGGGAACCAAATACTTCCCTCACCCCACCTACCTCCAAACCGAGCTTTCAACGAATCATCGGTTCTGCATACCGGCTGGCAATTTGGAGGGACGCATGTCATGGAGACAAGACGAAAGATTAAGCGACATTAAAAAAAAAGGAAAAAAGGAAAAAACGACACCTGTGAGATTCGAACTCACGCTCCCGAAGGAAATGCCTCGCTTGTATCAGAGATACTATAGCAGGGCATCGCGTTAACCACTCCGCCAAAGTGCCTTGACGAGATGAGGAATATAATATGGGAGATATGTACTAGTGTGTTATACAAGATCAACCGCCATTTCTCGCCTCCTACATTTGAATTTAAGTCTTGGACCAATTTTCTCGCAACTTGCTTGCTTAGAGCACTGCGCAGTAGACTTGCACTTTGCCGTGATGAGGAAAACGCAAGCCATAGCACACAAGCTCAGTCAACCGCCATGACTCTTTCAAAAGGTCAAGAGAGACAAGCCTAATAGGGGTAGGAAAAGAAAGAAAGGGGGTTTTTGTGGTAGTACCAGAAATATTCTCAAATTTTTAGGGGCCCCCATTCAATACCTTGGCTGACCTGACTCTCGGAACAGTAATGGCGAAGAGAGATTGTACCGAGGTACTTAAGTGGAGATATGCGTCGTCTAATAGGAAATATATTTGCTTGGTTGCAAAATCGCGGTTGATTGGGAAGGAAAAGAAACAGTAATACAATGAATGAAATGGTATGATGATATACTAGCCGGCAATGAGCCAGAGGAAGGGAAAAAAAATCTAAAAAAAAAAATCGACACCTGTGAGATTCGAACTCACGCTCCCGAAGGAAATGCCTCGCTCGTATCGAAGATACTATAGCAGGGCATCGCGTTAACCACTCCGCCAAAGTGCCAATTCATGATATCACTTTATACTATTTGGTAATGTATCTGAAGTATGATTTAGATTGGGGTGGCCTGGAATAAACTAGCCGCATGATTTATACGTAGTCTTTCTACAGATGAGGAATTCGTGCAGTTAGTCTAACACCATTGTCATAGAAGAGAAACATATTATATATAGTGTGAAACTCTCAATTTTACGATTATGTTCGTCATTTTCTCCTATCAACAATTTTCAGCTTATAGCATTCCACCGGTTGGATCGACCATGGACGTTTGTGGTTTTCACGTGATCGGTGTAAAAGCAGGCCCAAAAGTAAACCGCATGGCCCCAGTTCCTTACAGTATACGGGTCTGCGGGTGAATAAACAAACTTGCGGGCAGGTCTATGCCCGCAGAACGATTAAGCTCCGTGGTTGGGATTAGACTGCGCAAAAAAACGACACCTGTGAGATTCGAACTCACGCTCCCGAGGGAAATGCCTCGCTTGTATCATAGATACTATAGCAGGGCATCGCGTTAACCACTCCGCCAAAGTGCCGGATTCATATTTATGCACGAAAATTCTAACTATATATGGGAAGCGCCTAAGTTCTTCCGAAACTGGAACGTGATGCTGTGCCTTGTCCAATGCCAACAATATTTTGCCAGAGTCACATGACTTCACGGTGTCTCAAATACGCAGTCAAGAAATATATCCTGATATTCAAGGCCTTATTTTTGATATTGCATTTGATTCTACTGTTTAAACTTGATCAAGATACATTTGAGTTTATTAGGGTCCAGGTGACGCTAGAGCGGGCACGGGAGGCAAAGATTACCCGAACATTCGGTAGCATTGAATATTAATATGTTTCTGTCCTTATGCTCTCCTAATGGGCAACCAACCGAGCGCGCCAGCTAAAACTGTCCACCTAGGAAGCCAACGCACTGGGTCTTTCACGTTTGCCGGTAACAGGCCGATGGGGCGAGAACGATAGAATGGCAAGCTCTTACTCCAGCCTAGGCTTACCGTGTGCGGCGTGCACAACAAAGTTGCACGTCTCCTGCGCAGTGGTAGCCGCCTTCGCGCACTGCTCATAACCAGAGACAGCAAGACAGACATGTATTGGGAAAGCAGACTTACTTGGGACCAAGGCTTATGTGACCTAAGTATCCTTTCTACCCTGCATATATCTGAGCAGTTGGTGCAACTATTGAAGGTGGGCTGACCTTCGCAGGGCCCAGGCCGTACCTGAGAAACAGTACCGATTATGAATCGAGCCAGAACGGGGTTTAGCATCGATAACTTCATATATACTGCATCGCCACTGCACAGCAAAGCAGCACTGACCCTGTCATGCAGTGGAAGTGGGTTGACGGGACAGAGTTGATGAAGTCTCAATCGGCGAGATAGGTTATTTCCAGAGCACGGGCCAAGATAAATTAGCAGCATTACAGCCTCATCTGAACAGCATTCGATTATTTTCCTTGAGGGCTATTATACAGAATTCTAAATACTTGTGTATTGCGAAATAGAAGCGGCCAGAATTGACAATGAGCCTCGCAATGGTAGAGGCCGGCAGGGCTAACGCACCGCCTCCACCTCGTCCACTTTAGGGCTGTCAGCAACTGCCTCCAGTCCAACCCCAGGCTGAAGACCCTAGCAAGAAGCACCAGACGGAACGTTCTTGCACTTAGAGCTCTTCTTTCCGCCGGTAATATCAACCCCAGACCAAGTCCAGTCCTTGCAGCTCCCAGATCCGCAGAGGATGTTGACACGGGTGGCACTGCTATCCACAGAGCCGGTAATCTTCTTGAAGGTGATATCTTCAACCTCGACGCCGTTGGTAGGGGTACCGGTTGGGCTACCATTCTCATAGTCCTGCTCAACGATGAGGCCGTACTTGGTGATTCCAGAGAGTTCGATGTCTTGGAAGGTAACATCGGTGACGGAGCCAGTAGCCTTGTAGACGGTCTTGATACGGACGCCGTTCTGCGAGTCGACAACCTTGCTGTTGGAGATGGTGACGCTCTTGACGGTGTTGTCGCTGCGGCCGCCGACGGAGCCAATGGATAAGCCATGGCCGCCGGAACAGTATCCGTTGGTGAAGGTGATGTGCTCGCCGGAGTTAATGGCGATACAGTCATCCTGGTTGTAGACGGTTGCACCGTCGATGGTAATGTACGTTGAGGAGCCGATGTCAAAGGCATCGGTGTTGTGGCCCTTGCTGGTGCCGGCGGAGTTGTCGATGGTCACGTCCGAAATGGTCAGGTGGTCGGACTGGATACTGAATCCCTGGACAGGGGTGTTGTAGATCTTCAGCCCCTGAATCTTGGAGTTGTTCAGCTTATGCGCGCTGAAGAACTTGGGCTTGGTCTTGCCGCCGTTGCTGCCCTTGGTGTCCCACCAGCGGGCCCCGTCGCAGTTGATCTTCGCGCCGGAGGCTTGCTTAACCGTGATGTTGTCACCGGACATGGAGATCAGAGGCCCTTTCCATTCCTTGTAGCCAAAAGTTGTCTCGCCTTCAAAGATAACCTGCCCCTCCGTTAGAAAGCCCGAGATCAATGAGGCAGCGAGGGGGAAGGGGAACTACGTACAGTAGTACCCGACTTGAGACCGGTCAGGTCAAGGGTCTCACCGGCAGGGACTTGGATGCCCTTGAGGGTGACAGTGGAGCACTTGGATGCGCCAGACTTGGCCGCAGAGGCAGAGGTGAAGGTGCACGAGCTTCGAGCATCAAGATCAGCAGCAGGGGCGGCGGCGACCAGCGCAGCGCCCATTGCCGCAGCAATAAGGGAGTTTTGAAGGAAATGCATTCTAAAAGGAGCGGATGAAGAGTGCTAAAGAGCGACAGGACTTGATCAACAGAACCCGGAAAGATGCAGAGATAAAAAAGGACGATGCTTGGATGGCACAGAAGCACGGGAGACTCGCAGCGTTCTTATACCCATCAGTCGGGTCGATAGCCATTTGACAGTCAGGAGCGAAACCAAACTCAGGGCACCGGCAATGAGTCCGATGACTGGGCTAGGGCTGAGATTGAAGCTGGGAAACCCTATCTCAAACACCGGTCCCCTCTTATCCCCCCACTTAGTAGAGGGTATCTCCACTGTTGAGCAAAGCTTCGCCGGCAATTATTCTGCATTGGGGCGATGCCGAGACATTGAAGCTTTTCTTGAACTCGCTCTGCCTGAAGAGTTCCAGCCAATTGAGGCCGTCGTAATCTACCCTGGCCCTGAATCCGCGGATTGGGTTCTTCGACCTGTGTCATGTAGATTGCAGAGTGGATTTGGCCATGCCATGCTGATGGCACACTTGTAGACCCGTAATCTTAAGCAATCTACAGAAACGCCATGTCTTACTGTACAAAAAGTAGGGCTCGTTAGCTCTCCAGGTCGCCGGCAGGCTGGGCTAGGGAGGGCTCCGACAGTAGAACCGACTTGGCTCAAGGGTTAGGGCTGTGTTCTCTCTCGGAATTCTACCATATATTCTGCACGGATCAATCTGTCAAGTGATTGCCAGTCATGATTCACCTCAAGAGCAGTGAGTTTGAAACACCGCAGCCTGTGTTCGATTGTTTTTTAAGGGATAGGGCAGAAAAAAGCTGCTGCCTGCACTGTCTGCGGAATTCGCGGATGGCGGGGCGAGTCAGGGTCCACTGCATATCAACAGCATACTGTTCGATACCCGTAAAAACGGCTAATCTCTCAATAAATTGAGACTATTAGCCGTGTTGTGTAGTCTGCCACTCTACCCACGGATTCTAGACAGGCAAAAGGGCCCCAGGGGAGCCGGGGAGGCCTTTGCAGAGGTGCAGTGCCTGCCAGCTCCTGGTCTCGTCCAGAGTACGCAGTACGCCCCTGACTGACTTGTTGTTCGTCGGCCGCAGCAGTTGATTTATTTCATTAACCCAGATCCTGGGACCTCATTTTGCAGGCAGACTGGCCTGGCCGTCTCGATAGGGAGTCTGACACCCTCCGCCGTCGAAACGCGTTCGCAGGCGTCTCTTTGCGAAGGGAGACAATCTCTTCTTTCTTTCCAATGTTATCACCCAATGTACCAAGCAATATTCATGCAAAGACTCAATGAAGCTCTCTTCTCGAAATGCATTTTGTCCGAAACCGTTGCTCAAAGGGACCATACAACTCCGTAGACAGCAAACATGACTCAGATCTCAACTTGAATCGCTGTATTCCCATTCGAAATGCCCGTCCATTGGAGCGTTTTTCTCCAGAGGGCCTCCTGCCTCTCCTCATCCAAACAGTGCGTATCTGGCAGACCAACGTCTCTGGTGGGAAGGGAGAGGGTGTAGTACCCGCCGTCACCATCGCTATCTCCCTCCACATCTCCATCCTCATCTGCACCCGTGTTCATATCTCCAGAGCCAGCGTTTTTGGAATCCGGTTTGATGCCGAGTGCAAAATCTACAACACCACTAGCCGCCTCAGCGCAGCTGCGCATCGTCTTCTTCGCCTTGAACTTCCTCCCCACGAACGGTAGTCGGCAAAGTAGCGAGAGAGATGGGCGGACTGTAGTCATCAGGAACAGGGAGAGAACTTTTAGACGGAACGGGGTGTTTGCCCGCAGAGCTCGTGAGTTGAGGAGTGTTCCTGGGTTGACTGCAATGGCGGTGATGGTGTTGAGGGCAAGATCCTGCACCACTTCAGTATATGCAAACGCATATGCACAGTACCACACTCTTAGTCAGGTAGAAGTGACAGAAGGTTGAAGGGGGGAATAGGAAAGAGTAGACGTACGGCCTCTAAGCGCCGATTCAATGCATATATCCACATAGTCAGAGCGATCTTCGAGTTCGCGTACCGCTGGATTCCGCGGGGCATATACTCCACCTTTTCATTCTTCCTGATCTTCGGTTTCTCCTGGAGCTCTTCCAGAATCTGCTCTGGAGACTGAGGCTCAGACTGAGAGTGTGACTGGGATTCAACCTCAACCAACTCGTTTAGATCTGCCGGGATTCCAGGGGGATACTTTTCCAGGCCACTTGCTCGACCAAGCACGCTTCTCAGGGGCCAGTGTCGGTGTGCATCACAGGTGAGAAGCACAATATTCCCTCCTGACCCGGGATTAAAGGATCCCAAGAGACGGAGGACGAGGGCTGTGTGCGCGATGTAGTTGACCTGGAATGTCCTCTCGTGTCCGTCGTCTGTTAATTCTCCGTCGCCGCGTAAGTTCCAGTAGGAGGCATTACAAATGATGCTACTTAGCCGTGGGATCTTGCCGGATTGGACGTCTGTGCTGATTGCTGTAGTGAATTCATGCACTGATGAAAGGTTTGACAGATCAAGTTTCCTTGTTCTGATGCTGATGTTTGTGTTCGACGTAAGTTTAGGGAGTTTGAGTTTAATCTTGGATGGGTTCTGGGACGTTAATAGCAGTGTATATTCATGGCCCTTCTCGTCCAGACTTGGGCCTTGGGGTGAGGAAGAGTACTTGGTAAGGACGAGGTGGACAATGCGTGTTGCGAGGGAGCTGGTCGCACCGGTTATAAGGATCGTTTCCTGCATAACGGCTGCACTGGAAGCTTGCGCATAGCTAGAGGAGCAAAAGAGGGATGTAAGGAGAATATATCGAGGACGAACAGCGGTGTGAAGAGGGGAGACTTAGGCTGGACCTGAGTTGTCAGTTACACCGCAGCCAGCCCTAATCTGAATGCTGCAACGTACGGGGCACAGGGGGTACGTAGTGGTCCGTGTCCACTCGACCCCTTAGGGGCTCTGGAGGAGGTCTGTTGGAGATACAGTATGGAATACAGTGCGTGGGTAGTTAGTAAAACGTGCTTTCATGGTCCGATAGTGATGCCTCGGCGCGCATCCTTTTCTCTGGCCATATATCTGGTCATATCCCATGGGTTCTCAACCAGTTGTGGTTCGTTATGCAAACTGCACACTGAGCAAAAGACCTAACAGATCATTCGATCCGGACATCAAAAGACGTCCCAGACTAGTGCCGGTAGCCGTCCTAATTGCTCGCACGACTTAACTGCTTCAGGTTCAGAGAAAGGGTTGGTTGAAGCCGAATAGTGGAAAAATCGAACTCGGGAGACACAGAAACGCACCGCAACGCCAATATCAACGGCCCTCATGAGATGATAGAGCAAATATGGCTCTAACTGTAGAAAAGTGGTTCTATTTCGCTGCCCTCTTCTGGAAAAGAGGTCATGCAATTGCTCGGCTTGTCGTTGGAAATAGAAAGGCGCTGGAGTCATTAAGGGCTTCCCCCCCTTTACCTGATACTCTCGCAACATGGGTTTTCGCTGTAAAACGCTTTGAAGGTGACTTCTATCTTTATGCTGGCCAAAATGAGAGATCTTTGCTATATGACATTAGACGAATGGTGAAGTCAAACGGGTTCATACGCCATTATAAGCATATTGGAAGCCCGCAAACTACTCGGACAATAGTACAACACATCCAGAATCATGAGGGTGTAGCTTAACTTTGAACTTCGCACAGGTAAACGCTAGCCCGAAGGGCAGAGCAAGAATAAGGTACTGCGAATGAGTTCGATGATTCGTGCGCACTGCAGATAAGGAAAGCACATACGGGCTCAACGCCATAGGAGCTGATACATTCCACGTATACCGGGTCTATTGAGCTAACCGGCTGCTGGCTACTTCTCGTTGACTCGATATTTCTCGCCCTTTGACGAGACGAGCATTGATTCTCTTCTATCGCAGCCAAACTCAGTTCTCTTCCACTATGCACACCTACTTTTGCCCTGCCCCAGTGTCTGGACAAATGATCTTGGAGTCTGTCGAACTCAGTATTACTCCCGGCTTACATTTGTCCTTAACCTCCCCCATTCGTTGGTATTATGCAGCTGATTCAGGTTCATCGATCGTAAGGTTCCCAGATTCTCAGCGGTCGTCAGAGGCGCAGCAATTGCTCGCCAATACGAAGGTAGCCGACACCGATGACAGGTGAATGTGCCTTGAGATGGAGGCTGAAATGATCATGAACGGCTTCTCGTGTTCTGTTATTTGGGAGTATGTGACTACGTGGATTCGCATAAGAATGACCGCTGGCAGGGTTACGCTGCTGCAACGGCGGCAGATGTGCAAAGTAACCTTTAAGGGTTGTTTCTAGACTCGACTGCATACGGTAGATGGTCAGTCTCACCGTAGCCACTGGCATAGCCAGAGTGAACGTCAAGTACAGACAACATCTTCAGAGGCCCCACCAGAGATAGTCCACAGGTCAACATACAATTACCTACCCGGCATCGTTTGCTAGCATCCACTTTAAACAAATACGGCCAGACGCCCTCTTCCACGCTACGTCCTCTGGCTTGCTTAGTAACGTCAAACTTCTGGAGCAGGGACCGGCATTTAACGGAACAGATATAGTAGGCTTGATGGTGCTTCAACAGCGCTTCGATATGCTGCGGCGAAGAGGCATGAAATCGGTGCAAGGTTGCTGCTTGAGAAGAGCGCTGATACCGGGCACCTGGATCTTGATGGGAGGAATGCACTTTACTATGTCATGGCTTGGCGGAGGAAAGGTGTGGCGAGAGTACTTATTGAGTATGGAACGACAGCGAAGGAACACTGGGAGGGGTAATCCTAGACTCTACTGGATGCTCATCATGGTAGCAAGGCTTGTGGGTCGGAAAATATGGGTTACTTGAGTTTATCTAAGACTTCATTGCTAAGTTTGCGTGGAGGAAAAGGCGCAAATTGAAAACTATACAAGAACCTTGGAGCATCAGACTCATCAAAACCTCAAAGCAAACAGAGCCCCTCTAGAACCCTTAGAAGGCTGCCAGCTTACCCAGAATGGTGGGTTAGATGGCCAGACACCATAAGCTCACCCATGCCTCATCATTACGGTTCCAAACTGCAAATCTTCATAAATCTATAGCATCGTGAGTCGTTAGGACAAAGATCGTTTAGCAGGATGCAAACATAGTTTCAGATCCACGCTAATCTCACAGTCGCCAGAAACCCCGCCAGCGCGAGCGTCAAAAACACAGCCTCTAGTCCCGACAGCCCAGCTAGATTCTCCATTACAGCCAGGGCAACAGGAACAACCGCCGTGCTGGTATTTAGCATGCTAGACATTATTCCTAGGCCCAGTGTACGAACTGCATCACTGTGACACACGGCGGGCCCGCCTGCCCTTTCATCCGCAAAACCTTCTCCGGCCGACTCGGGATTGTCTGAGATCGTACTTGATACATACACCTGCTCTGTGCGCACGCCCTCAGTCTTTAGAAGAGGCGTGTTGTGGGGATGCGTTTCGGTGGGAAGAGACAGGGGGAGAAGGCATCGCACGACGCTGGCCCAGAAGGAGACGCTGAACAGGGCGTCGGCCGTGCCGAGGAGACATAGCGGGAGGGTTGGGCTGGTGCTCACACCGGTTAAGAAAATTGCATGTGCGGAAAGTAGGAATATGTTGCTAGTGATCAAGGCGCGAGTGCAGTTTGTGGACGAGAAGCAATCGAGCAGGAAGCCAAACGAAGGGACGAGGGAGCCCGAGAGAACGAAGAGGATGCTAGTAGAATGCTTGTGAATTTGCGGGTGAGCCTCTGTCAGGAGACCGTTACTGTACGTACCTCAAAGCTGATCCAGCTGCGCGTTGATCCCCGTGGTAGTAACGCGTGGCTAGAAAGCGTTGTGCGGAATTGGTGAACGTGTTCAGGCAGCCGTAGCTCAGAAGGCAGATCAGGGCCAGTAGCCAGTAACTGGAGGGGTATTGGCGGAACGATAGTGGAACGATGAATTTGGGGTTATCCTCATCTCCGACCTGAGGGTAATCGTATCTGCGTTTCGTGATAGTTACGAGATAGGTGGCACCTATACTTATGCCACCAAGGGACAGCGCTGTTGCAATCCAGGTTGCTGATGCCACATCGTACAGCTCGATCAATCGGGGGATAATGGCTGTGTTGGCGACACTGCCTAGTCTTCCCGCGCCTAGATTAATTGCGAGCGCTAGGGAGAGGCTTTTATCTCTGTAACAAGCGCAGAAAGCTGTCAGCAGCGTACGGCGGTCTCCCAAGGATGAGGGCAATCACTGGAACCACCGCGTGATGATTTCGCATCCGAGGACACCTACCACCTCTCCTCCGATCCCTATCAAGACGCGGCCAGCAATCATTCCTAACTCGAGTCTAGTGTGGACTGCTACAGCAAATAGCAGTTGCCCGATTATTATGCTTGATGTAATAGTTAAGAGCACCGCACGCTCTCCGAACCGCTGCACTGCCGGGCCTGTGAGAAAGGGAAGGACGGTGTTGGGAGTTGCGTAGACAGTGTAGAGAACTGAGACTAAGTATGCGAACTGATGGTCCGAAAGCGAGAGGTGCTTGGATAATGGTGTCGACAGTGATGCTGGAATGTCATAAACTAGAGAAACCCGGTATGAGTATGCGTTTGCAGGGTACCAAGAAGAGTCATACTGAAGAAACCACCCCAATTCATCGCCGCGACAGCAGCGAGAACGCGCCAGTGTGTCATGATTAAGGTGCGATCGGTTATCTGGCATCTCGCGCTCCATCTCGAACGAAGATAACAAGCAGTAAATATAGGATGTTAGCGAAAGGTTACCCCGTGGGTGTATCACACGTAACGCCGAACGCCAGCCGTGTTGCAAAATAAGGACGCGACCACCTGCACCGCGAGTAATTGTTTCACCTTGGATACTCGAAGGAGAGCTTCTCTCCAAGCACAGCAGACCCCCGGAACATCGATCAGCAGATATGATGCGATCATGTCTTCTCGAGGACTATCATCACGCCCTTGAATAGAACAAAAAGAAGTGATGGTCATGTATGAGACTGGCGGCTCTTTAGTGGTAGTTATGGATTGCGCAAGGAGCCTGGTCCTTGCAACTTATGCGAAGTAGGGTGTGGCAAGAGGCGTGGCAGAAGGAGATGGATTTGAATCTGTATGCAAGCGCCGCCGCCATTTCAGTGTGCCCTGGCAACGCACCTGATCTCGGTCATCCTAGCTGCTGACATTTGATGCAGCTGCGGTGCTTTTCTTTCCCTGCGCCTTCGTTGACCAGCCGACCGCGATTCCCGCTGTTTCTGCAGGGCAACAGAGCTTCACAATACGGATATCTGACTTCACCTAGAAGGCCATAATCATCTTCTCGCGAGGCTCTGAACGACAGCCAGTCGAGTGAGCCTTGACCCTCAGCTTTATGTCCTGCTGACCAGGAGGCTGATGAAGAAGTCCTTGAGAATGGGTCCCCGAATCAGAGGAGGCTGTCGAGGGTCTGGGTCACGCATCGGTGCTCGTTTTCTATTACTATAAGAGGCTGAAGCTCCCAGACAACTCACCCTGCCGACATTGAACTTGAGGTCAGTTGGACCGCAGCAGGAGCAACCATGTCAGGTTCATTTGTGCTGAAATAATGATGGATGGAGCATTCTGTCTAGAAATGTTTTGGAAGCTGTGATGAACATGAGAGCTGCTGAGTCGAGCGTGGAACCGGCCGAATCGAGGGATCGACCGTTCGTACAAATACGGTACGTACAGGTATGATACACCGCTCGTAAGATATTTCCTGATCTCATACAGCGTGTCGTAGCAGCACTCAAAGCACTTCCCCGGGCTCTGGCCTCATTTAAGCGAGTCCACTGTTTGATAGATCGATGGCGATGTCTTTGTGACTACTGTGCCGAGAAACAATTTGTGGATATGCTGGACTTCGTATGCAGGCCAGAAGATGTATGCTCTACTGAATGTGGCAAGCTGACAACGGAGATTAGAGCTCTTCCTTGAATACTTAATGAGTCTGATGCCTGAATTTTCAGCACTGCTCACATGGCCGATCGACAGTGACTATTGACTACCATGGCTGGGAGAGCCAAGGCATCGATACGTAGCTGAATCAGACACAGAGGCTTTTTTGATCCTGAGTTTGCAGAGTACTTTGGGCATATCCCGCAACCCATAGGATAACACATATAAACAGAGACTGAAGGGCGTGATTGTACTTGAGGCTAGGCGGTTGTCCCAGTTCAGGTACTGTGATACAATCCAGGATAACTAATGAAGCTCCGGTTAATTCTGAGCAAAGCTCATCTCGCCCGTCGATCCGTTTCAATTATTTCAGATCTTCATAATTCAGCTTTCGAAGGAGGCCAGGTGTGCGTATAGCCGTGTTCACTCTTATTTCTGGGCAATCGTGGCCGGAACAGCATACCAGTAGTGAAATTGAGCTTCGTTGAGCCGGCTTGTTATTGTACAATACACTAAATACAAAGGTATTGGCGGGAGGGGTTTTCTGAACGAATATCATTATACTAGTCATATGCTTGCTTCTTGGACAGGGGAATGCTGACTGGCCAAGCTAAGTCGTGAAGACTGCTGGTTCCGTATTTCAGCAGCGCCACTGCAGCCATGATCGATGTCTTCCAGAAAGAGTTATTACAGAGGTGGGCCTGAAATTAGGAAGTTAGGGATGAGTATTCTGCAAGCTTTGATTCGTGCTGTGGATGAAAGGCGATCCCAGGACTTGTCCTTGGTCTGGTACTGGTAGCCAAGTTGGAAACTAAATTCAGTTAAATCTCCGAACCCAAAAGACGCCGACACGGCGGTTCTCCATCTGGAAAAGCGCAGAAAAGTCGGGAAGACAAACTAGTGGGGTCGTCAAGATCCGTCTAGTACTACGGAGTACTAGTACCGATTCGAGGTTTGTTTCGATTCTTCCGACCAGTTTCATCGCCTTGGAGCGTGGAAGGAATTTTTTTCCGTACTCCCCGATGCCAGTCCACAATATCGTCATGAATAATTCCGTCGGCATGGTGGAAGTCAATTGATGGGCGACTATTGGCCCGCTTGCTACCACACAGCCACTCAATGCGCCCGGAGAGTCAGGGGTCCGCAGGAGTCCGAAGGTAAGATCTACGAGTACGGCATACTTTGACCTTTTCAGGGGATTGTCGTAACTCTGGCTTTGCTTGATGAGCCGTTCACAGCGAAGTTGCCGAAAAGAGACGGATCGTTGTCTTTCCTGAACCAGTCGCTATTGGATGAGGTCATTGAACACCGTAGTATTGCTCCCGCAAATGCATATCAAAGGCTTAACGCCAAGGAGGTCGATCACAAAAAAGGTGTTTTCCACCCATAATCATATCATTCCTGTGCGCTAGGCGGTGGTGAGGATTGAGAGGATGAATCTTGTAAACCGTCTGGCGCTCGAGGTCCAATTTCCCAGTCTCTCAAGAGAAGCCACTCACTCCAACTTCTGTAGGCCGTCACAACCTCTTCTTCCAGGGGACCTTGGAGAGGCCGGAGAAAGGGAATCGTCTCGTGCGGAGAAATGTCGTATTCGCTTTTCACCACAGCCCATCCTCCGCTCCTTGCCGCGAGAAGATAGTTACAGCGCTCCTTTTCGTGTAACGGGCCTATCCCGGATTGCCAGTCATCACCGAAGAACCCATGGAGCATTCCCGGGTAATCCATTCCTGTTGCCACGAGGCGACGGATATACGGTAATAGAGAAACTGGGGGTGGTGTATTCGACGTCGACGGAGATCCCGGAGTCAACTCGGCGTCCGTACTCGAAGGAGACCTCGCAGTGGCATTGAACACTGGATGGGGTTGTCGTTGAAATGGAAGTAGTATGTTCACGTAGGCAGAAACTGCTTGAACAGGACTGCTGTGTTGGGCATGGTCTAGGAAATAACGCTGGCAGTTCTGATAGTGCGGATACCATTCGAGAATATCAAAATTTTCGCCATTGGCGTTTTGTGGGAGTTCGGAGAGTCCTAACATCGCCGTCGTATCTGGATCGGGAGAGGCGCTTGGTGGCCCGGGTGCACGGGCTGCCTGCTTTTTCGAGTGCCTGTTTCATAACACATTGTTTCAGCACTACTTTCCCAAATCCACTCTCATTTCCTCAGGGACCTCTCAGCCAACGGGTCAAAACCGGTACGAGACGAGGCAGCGAGACGTAGGTGGGTAGAAGGAATCGGGCAAAATGCGGCGCAGCATTGACTCTGAAACACAAGTCAACGCATTGGGTGCCAAACAGGAAATTGGATAAGGATTAAAAGCAGACAAAAGATGACAGGATATATAAAAGAAAACGTAAAAACATACTTGCTCAGCACCGTCCGGCTTCGACGTAATAGATGCGAGACGCGACGTCGCGGGGGAGGGGGAGAGGAGGAGCGGAACAGATTTCGGATTGCGGAACCTAGTCCTCTAACGGGGTGAGACTCGTTCATAGACATCTGCTAGGTGATGCCATCTATAAAGATGACAAACACCGGTCATGACAAAGAGAAGATGAAGATGATGAGAAAAAGAAGAGAGGTGAGAGAAGAAGTGGACGATGTATACAGACTCTGTGATATGAGGGGCCCATCTGAGGATATGAAACGGGGCGCATGAGACGTACTCGGAGATATGAAGGACAGTGGGAGGAGGCAAAGGGGAAGAGTCGAGAGAGAAGCAAAGAGGAACACAATCAACGGTCAGATAGAGACCATAATTAAAAGAAAAATAACAAAAAAAATAACAAAAAGCATCAGGTTTAGGTTTCGGTACCCAATAAGTGCTGGTTGTCGGTATAATTACTCTTCTGGCTCGTTTGGCGGTTGTTCATTGGTTTGAGCGCGTCTTGTTCCTTTTTATTTTTAGTTTTACTTTTTTTCCCCTTGGATTCAGTAATTCAAGTAGCCTGGCGTTTTCACTGCAGGGTGTCCACTACAGTAATATGCAGAGCAGTACGGAGTATACATCCGTAACCATAGACATTGTCTCCGTTGACCATACCCAGTGGTCTCAACAACTTAAACTCAGGCAATTACTACCATGATCAAAGACAGTCCGCAATAACGAGCCTCAGCGCGATGTGGACTGTCAGCGACTAAGCGGGTCGGCAACCAGAGAAAGCCAGGGTCACCGAGTCGTCGCGTGTCCTCCTGTTCAGCTGTGGATCTGGAAGCGGCGAGCGGCGATAGGGCGATCGCGATTGAAATCGAGATGAAACGAGATGCCTTGCAGGTTGGCAGCGCATCCCGACCTCTGAAAACCGATCTGTCGTTCCTCTAAGCGCCCTGCCACCGGCCTTCCTCGGCGACGGCGCTGGCCTAAACGACTTAGGCAGGTCGACTTCAATAGCATTCTCGACAAGCTGAAGGATTCAGTTCCTTGAAATTCGAGACGCTCGATCGAGGCTGCCGATCCTGGTTAGGGGTCAGCCCTGGTTTCGACCCAAGGAACCGAGCTAGCAGAAACTTGGGATTGCTATACGAAGTACGAGTGGTCTTGTCATGCCGTAGGCGCCTTGACTTTTGATATGAATCAAATGTTGTGCATTGCAAATGGTGATGTAGGGTGAATGCTGGCAAAATATACATCCAGCGATCGGAAGCGAACCATCCGGACTCCTGAAATTCTTTGCTTCAAATCAAAATGCGGAGCTTCAGGTAGATAGCATCGAAAGTCTTTCACTGCCTTTGGAATTGCCGTTGGAATGCTAAGTCTGGGAGAGGCGTCCTTGTTCGAGAACGTCTTGACGAGCTATGGCGTGCTGTTAGCGGGCGCCTCTGTGCCCCCTCTCTATCCTATATCAGGCACCAATGAGCCATGTGTTTGCCCAATGCGTTGCGATTCTAGGAGCAATAGAATATTCGAAAATCGACAGAGCAGCGTCCTTAACGTGACTCCTTATATGCTTAGTCCAACAACAGGGGTCGCATATATGATACATCTAGAATCTGATATCGACGATGAAGTGCAGTGGCTGTAATTGCTTTCATTGACTGGTCCCGGCCTAACCCGGCCAAACCCGCTCTGATCATCTGCCGAAGCGGGTATCGGTGTTGGGTTGTGACAGGTATGATACAGTAATGAGCTCCTATGAATTATTCCGTGTCACCCTCTGCACCATCTCACACAGACACTTGTAGAGAAGGCCGCTTCATTAGGCTCAGCTCCTGATCAGCCCCTGATCAGCCCCTGATGATATAACTGCCAGGTTATACCCATCGCTCGATTGAGTTACAGCTTCAGTCACCAAAGACCTACAGTTGGGAGATTTGATGTGTTTTTCTCGTTTTGCCACCGTGACTTCGTATGGGGTTTCCAAACAGCTCCACCCAGGCACACATTCAACCCTTCCATTACCTTCATAAGATATACGGAGTACTCCTCATGTTGGACGCATGAAAGAAAAGGTACTAAGGGCATCTAGCAGGAAGCTTTGGACTGTCCATAATGATCCCATTGGGATAGTACCTGTCCCGCTTCGCAATAAAGGAGTCATTTCGTACCCTTCGATGCGTGGCTTTTAAACTCTGCAGCGCGGCGGGGTGTTGAACGGCTCGGTGAGGGTCGATATAGTACACCCTGCTGTTTCCGACGAAGCTCCTTAGTGGCCTCTATTCCGTATATTCTACAGCCCCAACCGGTCCGCATGACTTCAACTACGCCCCTCCCCTTCACTCTCTGTTGGCCTTTGGTATTCAAGGCTGCAGGCTAACAGGGTGAGAGCACTTGAATAGGGGCTCACCCCTTGCGAGGCTTTGCAGTGGGAGTGTTCCCGTGTAATACAAGCGTTGGCTTTGCATTTTAATCGTTTTCCTTGAGTAAGAATGGCCTACCCATAATCTGGTATGCCATTTCTCATCCCGGTTGCTATTCACTGCTTGGACTTGTGTTGCTGATGGTATTTGTTGACCAACACGATGGAATGTGATGCAGCCCATACCTTTTCTCTGAGAACAGCGTTTTTTCCCTCTCGGTAGCGTCACACCCTCCCGAGTACTAGAATCTATCAGAAAGATGCACATATGAACTCCACACAGCCAAGGGGCTCCTCGTAGTATGGATTATTGACCTTGACGACACAAAACTAGGAAACGAATGGTTAGCCCGCGCAAACCTGCTGTGGTCCTGACATGTTCTTCCTGACGCCATAGACAGCTTATTTCTCTTCAAGGGCCGAGATCCTTTAGCTGAAGTTTTCGCTTATCGCTTATACTACATCGTATTTCCTCTACAATGGCTCCGTTATCCTATTAGCTGACAAGGTCCAGCTCTATCCTGATTTATTTCTAGATCGAGATAGTACGATGCCATTTTCCCAATTGAGCTGTGGGCTCGTAAGACTGTACAGTCTTTCTCTATGGTAATGAATGGCCCACTTGCCCCTTGATCCGTGCTACGAGAAAGCTTGAATTTTAACCGCGTATCTATGGTGGAACTGTGAATTTGGAGCGCTGGAAGTTGAGCAGGGTACCGGCATGGCCCGACTCGCCACAGTGGCGCATCTGCAGATCTCGATCCAGCCGCAGCTTTTATTGCCACACATTCCGTTCCCGTCGTTAGGCAAATTGGCTTCGAGGCCGTCAGTATTACATGACCAAATGAATCGCTGGGCTAACTATGTATCAACGCATATTCAAGCCACAACAAACAGCAGATGCGGATGCCTGCGAATGCTCGAGCTCAGCGACGAGTCGGATGGACTTGCACCTTCAGATGCAAGTTATCATATACGCTATGGCCAGCAGCATCCAGAAGAGGAAAAGGTTCTGTATTCTTTCTTGGTAATAAACGACACCTGACTTCGTTGGTTAGATCAGCAGCTTCAGCAGCTTCTTTGACATCTGGCAGCCACGTTGCCTATATAGAAATGCTCGGTTTGCATTGTGCGAAGTCACGGAATTTGTACTATAAACTACGTTGGTCAACTGCAGTCGAAGATTAATGTCCTTTGTCACTAATACTTGGCAGAAGTAGTTCTCAATCTGTGACCGCGGGGGCCTATAATGTGTCAAGGAGCGTCGCATCTCGGATTTTTACCAAATATCTTGTTCCTGTGAAGCGCCATTGCTACAAGTTGAACCACGCTAACCCTAGATAATGCCGAACCATCTGCCGACGCTTGGACACGAGGTATCCATGACGTTGAATGATTGAAGGATCAAAGGATTAAAGGATCAAAAATTGAAGGATTAAAGGATTGAAGCATAAGTACTATGCGATCGTGGTCGGCCATATCGCAGAACGGCCCCTGGTATACGTCCATCTCGGCCATATATCGGCCGAAAGGCCTTCTGATCGAAAAGGAGGAACATGATGCGCGCTCAATGATCTCGTCCGAGAAAACTACCGGGTGGAAAGTACAAAGAATAGGAATCGAACTTACGGTCTCGCTCTTGGACGACTTGAGTAAAGCACTGTTTGCTAAAAGGTTACAACATATGTACTGCCGAAGTAAGAGCGCGGGGTTGGAGGGGTTGGTGAGGGGTATAACCCTACCCCGGCGTTTTATTTGATCGGCACTATGGAGTAGGAGGACTTTACTCCGTGAGTCTGGTAGTACTTTTTGACATCAAACAATTACAATTGCTTTGCTTCTGGTTATCGCACTCCAGTGGAGCTAAATAATGGTGGATAGAGAATTCCGATATTATTGCTAATGCTCTCTCTATTTTCTGCAATGAGTCGAAATTTCGGAAAAGCCTGGCATATCTGGATCTCCCAACTCTGAAGGGTACTAGTGTACTTCTTTGAGTACGGTACTAAAGACTTTACTATTAGATATCGGCTTTGGTCATCCCTTATCAGCAAAGGCCACGCACCAATAGCAGAGTCAAGGTTGCATTAGTTAATGCTTGGCAGCCGATCCAGCAAGGCTTATGCCACAGTGGAAAGCGCCAGCTTCCGTTTTGCGTAAACCGGCACGGACAGAATCCCGCGCTACCCCGGTGAATGCTTTAGCAGGCACAGAGTGGCAAGTTAAAGAGCGAGGACTGGACGAAAGTGCCCGCTGCCGACTACCGAGAACTCCCCACGGGCTGTGCTGGTCACTGCTGATCGCGGCGCCGGTGAGAGCAGGACAGCGGTTAATCCCAGAGGGTCTTTTGGTTTGACGATTAGATTACTCACGCTGCTGATAAGAACGAAGACTGCTACTTACTGGAGGAGAAACTTCCTTCTGCTGGTATAGGGAAGTCTCCGTTGAGAGCAGTCGCCGTCCGCTGATGCCTGTCTATTTTCACTCCAGCTTTCGTTTACATACATTTCTCACTGTATCCCAAGATAGATCATAGTATAGAGTATTAAGATAGCATAGACGGAGTGGAGCAGTGATCGATAACTGCTCTTCAGTCAATAGTCCCCCGCCATACAGAAGGGCATATACAGCAGCGGCACGTGGGGCCCAGGCACAAAGTTCTTGGCATCGCACTCGCTTCTGATTTCCGGGCTTCCCCCTCTGACCGGAGCACAATCCTCCATCTCGCCAGGATACCAGAAAAGTCCACCGATCAGCGATGCGACGTCCAACGGAGTTTTGCAATGTCGCCGCCCAAGATGGCCACCGTGTAATTCCCGTTGATGGGGAATTGGCGAACTCTTACCTAATGCCACGAGAATGTCCCGGATTCCGCAAGCGGGTGGGCTTCCGCCCAGAGATAAGGACCGAATCTGTGACCTTAAACGTTCGACTAACACCCCGAACTTCGGCCCTGCTAGTATTAGCTTTGTGCTTAGCCCTCCCTTTCCGATCCTATGGTTCCTCCGATCCTGACCCTGGTTGACCAGTGATCCGGGGCCTTCAAGCCCTTCCACCGTGCCAGCCGACTTTCCCGCCAGATTTTAGTCGCCTCCCGTGGCCGCACCCAGGGATCTTCTCGTCCGACTCCGGCAGTATACTCATTCGCCGGCCTCCGCCAGGCCGCCGTCCGCCTCCCCCCACCACCCGTCTCCTCTGTCATACTTAAACCCGGTCGTGTGCCCCTCTTGTACGGTTTCTCTTTTACTTATCCATCAGAGTCCTTTGCTTCTCTGCTGCCTCGATTGCTTCAATTGTCTTCTCGCGGGCTCGGCGCATTCTTATAACCTTTGCCACATTATCTTATCAGCAATAAGCTTCTCGCGCAAAAATGTCTAACCTTCCCGTTGAGCCCGAGTTCGAGCAGGCCTACAAGGGTACGACCACTGTTAATGAATGGCCAATGACCACAGCTAATGTTTGCGCGCAGAGCTTGCCTCGACCCTCGAGAACTCCACCCTCTTCGAGCAGCACCCCGAATACCGACGGGCTCTCCAGGTCGTCTCCGTCCCCGAGCGCGTCATCCAGTTCCGTGTCGTTTGGGAGAACGACAAGGGCGAGGTTCAGATCAACCGCGGTTACCGTGTCCAGTTCAACTCCGCTCTCGGTCCCTACAAGGGTGGTCTCCGTTTCCACCCCTCCGTCAACCTCTCTATCCTGAAGTTCCTTGGCTTCGAGCAGATCTTCAAGAATGCTCTCACAGGACGTGCGTAACCGTTACTTCACTGGATATTTGCCAAGAGTACTAATTGGTATTAGTGAACATGGGTGGTGGCAAGGGTGGTTCCGACTTCGACCCAAAGGGCAAGTCTGACGCTGAGATTCGTCGCTTCTGTACCGCTTTCATGACCGAGCTCTGCAAGCACATCGGCGCGGACACTGACGTCCCTGCTGGTGATATCGGTGTTACTGGCCGTGAGATTGGTTTCCTTTTCGGCCAGTACCGCAGGATCCGCAACCAGTGGGAGGGTGTTCTCACTGGCAAGGGTGGCAGCTGGGGTGGTAGCTTGATCCGCCCTGAGGCCACTGGATACGGTGTTGTCTACTACGTTGAGCACATGATCAAGCACGTTACCGGCGGAAAGGAGTCCTTCGCCGGCAAGCGTGTCGCCATCTCCGGCTCCGGTAACGTTGCCCAGTACGCCGCTCTCAAGGTCATTGAGCTAGGTGGTTCCGTTGTCTCTCTTTCCGACTCCAAGGGCTCTCTCATTGTCAAGGATGAGTCCGCTTCTTTCACTCCTGAAGAGATCGCCCTCATTGCCGACCTCAAGGTTGCCCGCAAGCAACTCTCCGAGCTCGCCAACTCCTCCGCCTTCGCCGGCAAGTTCACCTACATCCCCGATGCTCGCCCCTGGACCAACATTCCCGGCAAGTTCGAGGTTGCTCTCCCCTCTGCCACTCAGAACGAAGTCTCCGGCGAGGAAGCCGAGCACCTCATCAAGTCCGGTGTCCGCTACATTGCTGAGGGTTCCAACATGGGCTGCACCCAGGCCGCCATCGACATCTTCGAGGCCCACCGCAACGCCAACCCCGGCGATGCCATCTGGTACGCCCCCGGTAAGGCCGCCAACGCTGGTGGTGTCGCCGTCTCTGGTCTTGAGATGGCTCAGAACTCTGCTCGTCTTTCCTGGACATCCGAGGAGGTCGACGCTCGCCTCAAGGACATCATGGAGGACTGCTTCAAGAACGGTCTCGAGACTGCTCAGAAGTTCGCTACTCCTGCCAAGGGCGTCCTGCCTTCCCTCGTCACCGGTTCCAACATTGCCGGTTTCACCAAGGTCGCCGAGGCCATGAAGGACCAGGGAGACTGGTGGTGAACTAGCCCCGTCTCCTAATGTTGATGTTGATGCATGATGATGATTCCTACGTTTATTACAGCCTTTCGGGTTTCGGTCTTGTTACGATCTTACCATTCTTAGCGTGGATAGAGGCGCCGGATTCGTTTCTACTATGCTTTTACCTGTAGATAGACTTTTTTGCATAGTTTTAGTATATTATACCATAGACGATTTTATTCTTACCCTTTTCCTAGTCATGTACAAGCACTATCCACATTCTGAATAGTCCAGTATGAAATTTATACTCAAAAAAATTTAATGCCCAGAATAGTCTCGCGATAAGCGCGGCCATATTGTATCGCGTTCTTTGAGCCTCAATAGTTCGGATTTATTATCGTGATTGGCTCGGACCATTATCATGTGACTATACTAATAATTCACGTGATTAGCTCTTGCTTCCACGCTTCGGAATTAAGATGAATGAAGCTTCATGAACAACAAAATGCCCATGCTCTGGGACAAAATATCGAAAATCGAAACTGGCTGAGCACGACTATACATGCAGTCTCGGAATACCCAGAGCATGGCCAGCGAACAATGGAGGGCGTTCGTGCAGCGCTGTTTATTGCATCGGATTGATGCCGCCGAATTCAGAGACCTGAGCATGCTGCTCTTTCAGCGCTGTCCGATCGGCGACTTATTGCTTACAGAGACGTTGTTGCAAGCGCGTCTATCAACGGGCATAAAATGGGATCCCCTACTCCCGGTATACATTGACTGTCTCTGTAGAATGGGGCGAGTCCAGATCCCGACGGTGCTGACTTCGCTGCTCAAGCATTCGTCTATCCAAGACAAGCCCTCCCCTGGCGCTGACGTGGCGTCTGTGAAGAAGAAGGCGAAACCAAGGGCCAAGTGCTATACTTTGATGACCGATATCCGGATCATCCAGGATGCGATGCTGTCAATCAATTCGGGGACGACGGTCAAGACTCTCCTAGAGGTTATCCATACCTTTTGTGCTATTGCGGATTGGATACAGGCAATCATTGCCTGGCATAATAGCCAGCTTGATGCCGACCAGCCGGCCGGGATGATGGGGTCGCCCGATGCGATGCTCTTGTTTGAGGCTGTGGGGATCTTGCTTTCGGTTCTAGCTGGGACTACGAAGGGAATAGAGGTTCTCTCTGCAGGTCCTCATGAGGGTGCGCTCCTAATATCGTGACTTTGAATTATGACTGATGTTTTATAGCGACCAAAATACGGATTGGTCAGGCTCTTTCAGCATATCTTCCTCTCTGTGCTGAGATGTATCCTCCCTTGCATAATCGGCTCGACGGTTTGCAAAAGCAGTTCAATCTGTATGGGCAGCCGCCATCCAAACTGGACGTTACGATGATGGAGAATGTTAATGTCAACGCACTCCAATTCGAAGCGTCTGTGATGGACGGGCCTACTATGCACTCTAGAGCTGGTCTCTACGTATATATCAATGCGATGGTAGGTCTTTTTACCTTCCCAGAGTCCGGAGCTAACTGTTTAGCTTGTTGGACGTCCTCTGGTTGATGACAGTATATTGCTCAACTATCTCTATAATCGCTATGCAGTAAGTATTCTGCTTTGACATTAAACTCCATCAACTGATGGTCCAGGAACACTACGACGTCCTCATTGAGGAGATAATAACGGCGTCATTTGACGTTCTGTCCAACGCAATGTACCGCAATGAATCCGCGAGAACGATGCTTCTTTTCCGCTCGTTTTTAGTCAACAAACTGCCACCATTCTTTGCGGCAATGCTGGCCGTCCCAATGGTAACGTTCCCGATGGAAGAGTGCATCAGCCACGCCCTGAGCCGGATAGACCCGAACATTTTCCCATCATTCTCGCAGATGTTCTCAATGCAGGGCAATGCAGCCCTATCAGACGTGCGGCAGGAGTTTCTTTTCTCTTGTGCCTCACACAAGTTAATACCGGAATCCAGCATCGAGCGGTTGTTAGGTGAAAATCCGATGCAGACTCTACCTGTTGGAGGCTCTTATATGAAGGATGAGCTTAAGGCGCAGATTAGCGCCAACCACGAACGTGCGGAGCAGTTGATTAGTGATATCGAATCGACTGAGGGCAATGCCGGTGCGATCGTCGGTGCTATCACAGAAGTGTGTCTCTCCCAGTCTCTTTGGTAGTTTTACGCTAATGTCGAAGGTGATGCATGACCTCTGCATGCAAAAGGAAACAATGACGTTAAAAAACATTTGCAACTCGTTATCACGCCGACCACAGTCTCTCGACGTTATGCTGCTCTTCCGCAGCCCAAGGCAGATCTTGCAGCCGCTGTGCGCATTGCTCGATTCCTGGCACTGGGACGAAGATCAGGGAGAGAGTCAGCCGGTGTACGATGAATTTGGGAGTATTCTGTTGCTGGTGCTGACCTTCAAGTACCGGTACGATTTACGGCCGTGGGACCTGGGCATCACAAGCAACAATTCGTTCATTATCAAATTGATTGAGCAGGGCTCATCTAGCCAGAAGCTAGACGAACTAACCGAAAAGCAGAATAAGAACCTGGGTGAATGGATAGCAGCACTATTTATCGCCGAGGGCATCAGCGAGGAAACTATGTCGGCGTGCAGTCCACAGGAATTCTACATGCTTGTCTCGACACTCTTCAACCAAAGCTTAGGCGCGTGTGAAGCGGGGAAGCTGGAGTTCGATACACTGAAAGGGGGCTTCGAGTGTAAGTCCTCCAATTCCAACTAAAGCTTTTTTTGTTCTGACTACCCCAGATCTCCTCGAACCATTCCTCCTCCCTTCCCTCGTTGTCGCACTAACCTGGCTCGGCAACCACATCTGGGAAAGCGAAGCAGACCCAACTATCCCGCTAAGAACCCTCCAGTCCTTAGTATCACCCAGTTCGATATCTGGCGAGGCGCGTGAGATCCACCTCACGGTTTTGAACATCACTGCACGCTCGCTGGAAGAGCAGCTCAAAGACGTCCGTGCCCGCCATCCCACACGAACAGACATCAAGCCTATCCTTGATGCTCTGGATCCATGTCTCTCCTTCCAGCGAACAGCAAGCTGCCATAAATCTGAGCTTGAGCCATGGACTACACATAACCCTGGTGGGCTTCTAGGTAGTATCCGGGCAACATTCCAATCGCTTGTACTTTGGAGCACAAGTCCCGATGTCTCAATGGCTCCGCCTTCATATACGCATCGCCAGGTCATAACTGCGATCCGCACCCTAGGCGCTTCTCGCTTACTGGCCGCACTCCTCGACGAACTTAAATTTCAAACCGAGTCGAATCCAGGGACAGCAGGTATCGCCCTCGACATTGCAGCAAGCATTGTTTCCGCCCCACTCTCGGAGACCTTCGCCTTCGACCAGTTCCAAACGCATCATGATCACTCCACGTCAAAAGAGTCGGAACAAGCACACCGCTACTCGATCCTCAACCTCCGCGACGCTCTCAATACGCAGCATGAGTCAGTTCCCAAGTTATCTGAAAAAGACCCCCTGCGCGCGGAAATCATCGTCCGTCTCTATCGCCGTGTAAATACTCTCCTCGCCCCGCCTGCGCAGGTAGCGCCTAACCTCGACATGAACATGGGCATGAACGTCAACGTCAATATGAACATGAACAACATTATCGAAGACATGCACCTTGATTCTTCTGGTGACGGCGCCTCGAACCAGAACATGAATATGAACATGGAGACGGACACCCGTACACAAGCCCAGGAACAAGGACATAACAACGAACAGGTGAACCTCAACCAAATAATGGATAATGCTGCGGCGGCTGTGGGAATGGATATGGATATGAACATGGGCGGGGGAGGAGATGGGATGGGTGTTGGTGTTGGCGTTGGTGGATTGGGACTTGGCGAGGTCGACCAAAGTATTGATGATGTGTTAAATGCCGCCGAGATGAATCCCGAATTTCTGGATCTGGATATGGAGGGGATGTTTCAGTGACTGACTTGATCTCTGCCTATAGGAATATATAGTTATGCTGTTTCATTGTGTGAATTGGGTAGCATAATAATGACATGATGGTACTGAAAAAAATATATTTGTAAATGCCAAAATGGTTCCAGAATCCGAACCCTTCACCCTATCTCAATCTTCATATTCCTATAGCACAACACATAGCAAGTGAACTAGTAGCGAACAGAGGCCAACATCACCCAATTCCATGTTCTCTCGTACCTGCTCTGCTCTGGTCTCTTAGATAATCCCCTCTCTACTATCATATATGTACCCATCAGCAATGAAACCCTTACACACAAGAATGGACGATAATCAACTCAGCCAAACACCCACCTACTTATCTACCTACCAATTGGTAGGCCTGTCATCCCAAGTAATCAAGTGGCAGGAGCGACTTCACGAAGGTGTCACCTTCCCTGCCTGCTTCGCCAGATCTCCCTGCAACCTCGCCACGCTGTCGGCAATGCCGCTGTGCGGCATGACAGTGTCAAGGAGCTTGAGATCACCGACGGGAAGGTTGGGGAGTTGTCTTGTGTTTAGTGCTGACATGGGGATCGGGAGCGCGAGGGCCAGCGGTAAATAAGACGTGAAGGCGAGCGTTGTGAGGACCGTGGCCAGAGTGAGTTGCATATTTGGCGGATTGCGTTTGATATTATTGCTTTATAGGATTCGAAGTTTTGTTAATATGAGGAGTATGGTGTAGGCGCGTGAGGCGGAGATTTGGTGTTTGGATAAATTGTCCTTGGTTGATCCGATTGAGAGTTCGATAGAGCTAGGGTGATCTAGTTAATAAATGAGAAACTTTATAGAAAAGTTCTTGTCCTGGAGGAGACATGCGGT
This sequence comes from Aspergillus foveolatus, assembly GCF_047715535.1. NCBI lineage: Eukaryota > Fungi > Ascomycota > Eurotiomycetes > Eurotiales > Aspergillaceae > Aspergillus > Aspergillus foveolatus. Next base: position 281,758 of record NW_027396076.1, read on the forward strand.
CGGTGTCTATATAAACCTACGTTCACTCTAGCTGAGCTCGCCTAGCGCCATATCCTTCTACGTACCTACATTATTCGACGCGATCCCTTCCGACACGCGACGCGACGCTATGCATCTGGGCAATGTAGATGTATAGGAGAAAATCTGCGTTTAGGGTTGTGGTAGTGCAAGGGGATGGAATGTTTGAAAGGAAGCCACCCCCTCTCAAGGGATAAGCATTGAGAGCGCGTTGCACTCACGTCTTGCCTGCTTAGCATGAAACAAATACGAACAAATTTGATTCCTGATACTAGGCACTGCGTACTCTGGCTGACCGGACGGGGCTCATTCTACATGCAATTGAGTGGCTAGTCACCTGATGTTGGGCTGGCAGTTGAAGTAAAAATCCTCTAGGTCGTGAATGCAGTATAGAGATCAAATTGCCGACAAGAGATGGAATCAATCACTGACCCCTTTCGCTTTTCCTACGGCCTATGCAATGCAACCACAATTCGCTCAGATGATATACATGCGAAAGAAAATAAATGAGGCAATGCCAAACTCCAAACAAACTCACACCAAGTGTTATGTTATGCATATATTCAAATCCCACCGGGTATCATTCATGCATCATATATAGCAAAAAAGACAATTCCACCCAATAAGGAAAGAGAGAAGGTAAGACTATATACGTGACATTTCGTCACTCGTACTAGAAACGTCCTTTGCCCGCGTGCGCTGAAAATCCACAACGTCAACATCGGCGCCAGAGTCACCCTCGACGGAGTCCGACCTTGATCTTGATGCCACGGAATTCGGACCCGAGAAGTCCACGCTAGGCAATGGGTCTGCATCGTCGAGGACGCTCCGCTGGCGGGAAAGAACACCGCCTTCAGAGGGATTAGCTTTCTCGGAAGGAAGGACATTAGTAGCCTGTGCGCGGCCCTGCCGGCGGCTGCGCCGGCGGGTATGCCGGAGGTGTTCGTTCGGCACGGGGTCCACCTGCTTTTTGGCCGCTGGGACAAGATTAAGGTAAACCGGAAATAGAGCGCCGGCTGCAAATAGCGCAACGAGGACGCTGTATGAATCGAGTGTGCTATTCGCTGCTAGTTGCGCGCCATATCGCGCAAAAGGTAGGAACGCGCCGCCGCTGATAGCGATGGTGAGTAAAGAAGCTGCTGTCTTTGTGTGTCGGCCGGTGCCGCGAAGTGCAATAGCAAAAATAATGCTGAAGGCGCCGCTCTCGAAAAGGAAAACCATCATGGCGCTGGCGATCGCTGCGGTGCCAGTGGTATGCATACATAATGCGGCGAAGACGACCATGCCGATGTAGGAAAGAAGGAGGATCCATCGGGGTTTGAGGAACCATTGCAGGAAGGCGGCGAGGAAGCGACCGACGGCGAAGATGGCGCGGCCGATTGTGAGGTAGGTGAATTCGCTGAGCGGAGGATCGGTATATGCCGTCGCGATTAGGGCTCCAAAACCTGTAGAGAAGACTTCCTGCCCAGCTACGTAGAAAAACTGGGACCAAATGCCCAAAGCAAGGGTCATCCAAACAACTGGAATTCCGAAGGGGGCGGTGCGGTTATCGTCCCGTCGGCGATTAGCGAGTTCCTCCAAATCTTCGTCTGACGCCTCTGGGATGGGTAGGTAGTAAAAGGCCAGTGCGAGGAGCACGTCAAACAAGGCAATTGCAAGATACGTCCACTGCACATCAACTAGTGAGGAGACATCGGTCACGCTGCGAAACAGGACCTTTTTGGCGAGCAAAGGCGAGAGGACGCTCCCGACAGCTTGAACACCTTGTGATATATTTAATCGCACTTCCGAATTCTCGAGCGGTCCGCAGAGCGAGATAAACGGATTCGCTGCAGTTTCGAGAATTGCGAGCCCGCACCCGGTAATAAAATTGGACACGAGAAAAGCAGAATACGATGTCAACACGGCGGAAGGCCAGAAAATCAGCGAACCGCAGGCGTAGAAGCACAAGCCGGTGATAAAGGTCGACTTGAAACCCCAGTGCTTGAGCACTGGACGACCAACTAGCGGCGGAGCCACCAGATATCCCCCAAAGTATACGCAATGGAGACCAAGAGACCGCCAGCTGTCCAATCGCACAATCTGCTGGAACTGTTCATTGAGAATATCCAGAAATCCGTACGCGAAGCCCCAGAGGAAGAACAGGACAGTCGTTATCGCATTTGGAGCGATTGACTCCTTGTTGCTCAATTTTAGCATATTGGCCGGCTTCTTCATATTGACAAAATCGAAGAAAGTCATGCTGCGCGGGTCTGAGGTGCTCGTATGTGTGGTTGTGTTGGCTTCGGGGTCAGTGTGTGTCGTGGCCACGGTAGGTCCTGTCGCAATCTCTGTAAGCCGCGGATCTAGCGAGTCGCTGAAAATGGCATCTGCGACTTGCATCTGCGATGGCCCTGACGGCGGTAGCGGGGGGTCGGATGGATTCGTTTGCGTGCCTCCAGAGCTGTCGCGGATCAATTTCGGGACCAACCTGGCGACCAGCGGTTTCAGACTAGGAACGCAGGCGCACATAACCGAGACATTGACCTCTACGACAGACCACATGAACGAGAGCGACGCATACCCTGAAGAGATCAGTGTTGGTTCTGGGGAATAAAGACCGCCTAATACATACAAGCAAAGTCCTCCCCTCCATAATTCTGTATGTGGATTTGACGGAGAGCAATCTCTCGGTCGGTTGTAGCCTCCTGCAGATATGCAATGCGGATAACATCAACGACAGCCACGAAAAAACCAAAGCTGAATGTAACGACGAGGATGATCTTTTGTTTCTGCGGCAGCCGCATGCGCGTCAAAATCGGGTTCGGAAGGACCAAGATTGCTAGATCGGTGATAATATTGACCGGCGACGAGGATAAATATAAGGTCAGGATATCGGTGCAATGCGCGTCAGCAGGGAGCTGCGCAGCGAAAGCGTCTTCGACGGGTCGGCATTGGAAGATGTTGACAAAGGTGAGAGCCAGGCCGGCGGCATTGACGACGAACAGAGTGGCATAGTTTGCGTAGCGGAAGATCTTCTCGCCTTGAGTGAGGGTGAGGTAGAAGACTAAAATGGAGGACTTGACGGCCATCAAGGCGGGATTCTAGCGAAGCGCGCGGAAATGAGCGGAAAATCCCGGCCGCTGCACAGAAAAAAAGACTCACATATAGAACGGTAAAGGCATAATTAGCGCTGCTGAGAGACGATCTTGCAGTGACAGGGATGTCGACATCATGAAGACCAAGCCCTTTTTTAGTGGCATAAAAGAGAGCCGTGGAAAATCCCAGGTCAATGAGCTGGTGAAGGAAGTAAATCAGTATGCGATCGGACCTAGGTGATTGGGCCATGCAACCATACCCACGCCAGGAGCATCAAATAGTCGTGCAGGGCGAGTCTCCGGACAATCCAGATGCGCGAGACGAAGCGGAGGGCGACGAAGATGGTAGCAAGGCTAAAGAAAACGATGGAGACAACGAGGACTTCGGGTCTGCGGTCCTCCATGGTGTAACGGCTCACTTGGGAAAGTGCGAGAAATCCATGGCCGCTAAAGATGTCCAAAATTCCTACGCTATTGATGAAAGAGAGTGGGAGGGTGTGTGGAAAGTAAAGGAAGAGGTCAGGACTCGATGATACACACGAGCAGAGAAAAAGAGGGAGATTCTGGGGTTGAGAGAAGGTTCAAGGGCCAGAGAGACGAGACCCGAAGGGGAAATGGGTCCAGGACCAGACGGAAGCGAGGGGAAGAGTAAAACAGGGCAAGTTGTGCCGCGTGGGTCAAGGGATTACATCTCACTAAAGCGCCAATACTCAATAACTCTCAGGCTTGACCCTTGGTTAAAAGTGTGTGAATCGTGGATTCCCAATAGGAGCGAGGAGCTCCCGTCCCAAGGATTCCAAACCGCTAACAGAATGGCCCAATAATGCTGATGATGCACTCGACTCGTGGAGGTCGACCGAGAGAGATACCCCGGACTCTTAATTAGTTCCAACCCACTGGAACTGAACCCGGGGAAACGACCGCTTGAGGCTATCCAGTATCGCGCCACCGGTCTTCGGGCAAATATCTCGTGGATCCTTCCATTATTGGCGGTGAATCTTGCAACGACAACTCACAGCCTCGTCCAGCTGACCGCCGGCAACCCATAATTGGGTTGGAGTAGAAGTTGACCACCGGTCCCAAGTCGCCAATCACTGCAAAGACAGACCGACAGTTCATGCTAGCAACGGTTCTACAATGGATCAAGTTAACCTACAAGACTACAGAATGCCGAAAACACTTGATTCATAACATCATAAAACCAGCGGGATTCCAGATCCTGTCCATGCTCGTCCGTTCTGCTTTTGTTCCATGAATGATAACAAATGGCTTGGTTGGATAACTTTGCAACAACCGCAAAAATTTTATGAACACGAATGATAAAATGGTCTCCGGGACTCTCGACGAGTCATCCACGAGATACGAAGTATAGAAAGTTTGATATAGCGAATGTAAGAACGGTAGGAAGAGGAGGATATGGTAAAAAGAGCAGATCTAGTCCAACCACCACTCGACACCGGACACTCTGCCCGCGTCGAAGGAGGCCAACTCGCCGAAGAAGTGGCGCGACAAGTCGATGGAGGTGTTGTCGCAGCCCATGCACTTGTCGACAACGGTACCTGTGGCGGTCTTGCCGCCGTACTTGATAGTAACGGTCCTTCCGCAGTCGCTGTCGGTCATGATACCAACAGGGAGAGCAATGACATTCTCGCTGCTGCCGTCGTTCGTTGTACCGCAGCTGCTGGGGGCGCTCGCGGAAGTGGCAGTGTCGTAGAAAGTGATCTGGCCAACGCAGGGAGAGCTGGCGGAGCAAGGCCCAGAGGAGCCACTGCTTCCGGAGCTGGAGCCGGAGCTGGCACTAGAGGTAGCGACTGGCTCGGGTGCTTCGCTGGAGGTCTCAACAGCAACGATAGGAGCAGGAACCAGGGTGGTAGTTGTAGGGACGGGAGCCTCGGAGACGGTGGTGGTGGTTGGCTGTGCGGCGGCCTGCACGTTGGCATCGGCCGTTGGCGCTACGGGCTCAGCAGTCGAGGTGGGCTCAGCAGCGCTGGTGCTGGTGGAAGTCGAGGTAGTGGTCTCAGGTTCAGGCGCAGCCTCAGCAGGCGCAGTAGCCTCCTCGACAGTCGACTGGACGATGGTGCTGGGAGGAGCTTCCTGGCCAGGCATGATGGTGGTGGTGACATCGATCGTGGTCCAGACGGTTTCGGTCACAGTCTTCCAGACGGTGACTTCCTCGCCACGCTTGTGGTGATGCTTGTGGGCATGGCCCGGAGCAGCAGCACCCAGAGCGGCAAAGGCCGTGACGGCGATGGCAAGAGACTTAGCGAGGGGGGCCATTGTGGTTAACGATGATTGCGCGTTGGCTGTGTTATATATTCAAGGACCGAAGCAAAGGGTCAGACAAGCGCCCTGATTGATCAAGGGAACGAACAGTTGATCTCGTCTGCACAGCAGACCGTAAACAACGGAATCGAAGCGTGGGATGAAGGAGTGAAAGCTGCAGAAACGCAGGAAGTGAGTGACAGAGGCTTGTCAATGAGCGGATGGAATGAAGAGGAGGTTAGAGAAGGAGCAGGAGGGATCAGACAAAAGGCGAGAGGGTCTGGGCGGTATTTAATCTCCATCCTTACCCAATGTGTTTAGTCTAGTTTGTTGTCTTACTCTTACTGCACTCTTACGCGGGCACAAAAGAACCGCTGCCCTCCAATCACTGATCCCGAACAGTGGCAGAGTCAGCCCCACGCCCAACCGCCGTTTGATTACCGCACAAACTCCCATGGTTCGCCCTCTGTTGATTTGATTTGTATGCAGATCGATGAATCAACTACTGCCATCTCATCTCTGCCCTGTCCAACACACCTGCTGAGGGGTTCGGAACGATTTCAACAGTAGATGAAACCAGCAATCTGACTGAGTGCGGTGCAGGGTCTGGATCAGATCCCGACTTCTCACCAACCAGACAAGGTTTGTTAGCGCTCCTTGTTGGTAAATCTGGTAAGAAACGCCAGGGGGATCAGCAGTCCAAAAGACGGTCCAAAAGACGGTGCCTGAATTGAAAGCCACACTTGGCACTCTTGGCCCCATCGGGCCATGAAGTTTCTTCTTTTCTGACGTGGGCTGGAGCCTGAAGCTTCCTTCACAGCCTTCCAGCCAGTGGGATGGTGGAGGATGGATCCTGTTCCTGTCCACCAGCCATCTTGCCATTCGCTGGTTGTTCAGCCTTCGTCTTTGCCATCGTTTTCCGTGGCAAGCTGTGCTGGCCTGGCCTCGCCGGTGGCCGAGATTGCGCCACTGAGCTGGTATATTCTGGGTTTGTTAGGTTTCAGGCGCAGTGGGCTCGTATTTTTCGACCAGGGCTTCCTTTCTTGGTGTCTTAGGTGATGCTTTACTCATACTCGGGCCGGGTCGGTTAGGAATCTGTCTTTACAGCACCGGAAATTTTATAGCCTGGAAGTAAGTGGAATGTAGTATGCACAGTCAGAGATGCTCGGGCTGTTTCATTTCATACTCGACGGGGGGAACAATGTGGACATTTGTCATACTACATCGCTGCATGAGCTATTGCAATTTGCGCCAAACCTCTCTGGAGAGCACAAAGTCAATGGTGTGGGAGCACGACTCGCTGGTAAGTGACATCCACCCCCGCCTTCATTAAATTCTACGTAGCACTGGAGCAATGTCCTGGATTAATCTGAATAATCCTCCGACAGTCCAGATGGGAACATGACTTATCAATAAATACGAACTCGATTGCAAACCGATCTTCCAAGTATGTAAAGTGACCATAACCATCACCGCGGCCAGCTACTTGTAGACAAGTAGAGAATGTGCCTGGCCCGAAAATATCATAAAGCAGAAAAAGAAACCATAAAAGACAATATCCATAACCCGTGATATAAGTACAAAGAAACCTGATATTAAAGTAAAACACCGTCAATCCAAGAACAATGAATCAGCCCTGGCACATAATGCAAGCTTCCTTGTTCTCAATGCTGCATTGAAGAACCTTTTGTGAGTAGATGTCCGCCTCACTAGGCTCGCCTTCCTTCTTCTCTTCGTCCGAGGTGTCAACCTCGCCACCACTGTCGGTCTCGCGGGAAATACCGTTGGTAGCATTCTGGCTTGTGCCGCTCACCTGGCCAGCGGGAGCGCGGGGCACGGCCGAGTAGGAAGTAGCCGCGATGCCACCAGCCCTCTTCTTGCTAGTCCGTGCAACGTTGGTGTCGGCAACCTTGAGTTGCTCCTGGTCGACAGTGAACTGAATAGGAGCGGAGGCAGCCATCGTGCGGAGATAGTACATTCCGGTTTTCAAGCCCATCTTCCACCCGGCAAAGTGCATACTGGTAATCTTGCCCATAGTGGGTTCCTTAAGATGAATGTTGAGAGACTGGGACTGATCAATGTAGGCGCCACGGTCCGCAGCCATTTCTAGGATTCGTCGCTGAGAAATCTCCCACACCGTCTTGTAAAGAGCCTTGATGTCATCGGGAATGTTGGGGATGTTCTGCACGGAACCGCCCTCTGCAATGATGCGGTTCTTCATGTTGTCGGACCAAAGACCAAGGTCGACAAGATCCTTAAGCAGCCAAGGATTGACGACCTGGAACTCACCCGCAAGAACACGGCGAGAGTAGATATTCGAAGTGTAAGGCTCAAAGCACTCGTTGAAGCCCAAGATTTGACTGGTACTGGCAGTAGGCATAGGGGCAACCAGCAGACTGTTGCGAACACCAGTCTGAGCAATCTTGGCCTTCAGGGCATCCCAATCCCACAGATCAGTAGGAGTACGCTCCCACATGTCGTACTGCAGGATACCTTGGGAGACAGGAGAGCCTTCGTAGCTCTCATATGGTCCGTCCTCCTTGGCAAGGTTCGAAGAAGCCGTCAGTGCAGCGTGGTAAATAGTCTCAAAGATCTGAATGTTCAACTGTTTAGCTTCAGCCGAATCAAAAGGCAGGCGCAAGGCGAGGAATGCATCAGCCAAACCGTTGACTCCAAGAGCAATCGGACGGTGGCGGAAGTTGCTTTTCTTGGCCTCGGGCACAGGGTAGTAGTTGATGTCGATGATCTTGTTCAAGTTACGAACCAAGACCTGCACAACTTCATGCAGCTTGCCAAAGTCGTATTCACCGCGGGCAGCATCGACGAAGGTAGGGAGGGCAAGGGAGGCCAAGTTGCAAACAGCTACCTCGTCAGGAGCGGTGTACTCAATGATTTCAGTGCAAAGGTTGGAGCTGCGGATGGTTCCCAAATTCTTCTGGTTGCTTTTCTTATTGCAGGCATCCTTGTACAGCATGAAGGGGTTACCGGTCTCAGTCTGGGCCTCTAGGATGGCGTACCAGAGTTTCTGAGCCTTGATAGTCCGGCGACCACGGCCTTCCTTCTCGTACTGTTCATAGAGAGCGTCGAACTCGTCTCCATAAACATCGGCCAGACCGGGAGCCTCGTTGGGACAGAAGAGAGTCCAGTCACCATTCGCCTCAACTCGCTTCATAAACAGATCTGGAGTCCAGAGAGCATAAAATAGGTCACGAGCTCGCACTTCCTCCTTTCCGTGGTTCTTGCGAAGGTCCAGGAACTCAAAGACATCAGCGTGCCAAGGCTCCAGGTAGATGGCAAAGGCACCCGGACGCTTGTTTCCTCCCTGGTCGACGTACCTAGCAGTGTTGTTGAACACACGGAGCATAGGAACGATACCGTTGGAAGATCCATTGGTACCGGCTATGTAAGAGCCAGTGGCACGAATGCGGTGAACATTTAATCCAATACCACCAGCAGTTTTGGAAATCATGGCACATGTTTTCAGAGTGTCATAGATACCGTCAATGCTGTCCTCCTTCATATCGACCAAGAAGCAAGAAGCCAGCTGAGGTTGGGGGGTGCCTGCATTGAACAGAGTCGGAGAGGCATGTGTGAAGTATTTCTGGGACATGAGGTTGTAGGTCTCGATAGCACGCTCAATATCGTTGCCGTGGATTCCAACAGCGACACGCATCAGCAAATGCTGAGGGCGCTCGGCAATCTTTCCATCAAGTCGCAGGAGATATGACCTTTCAAGAGTCTTGAAGCCGAAGAAGTTGTAGTTGAAGTCGCGGTCGTACACGATGGCAGAATTGAGCTCTTCTGCATGTTTCATAACAATCTCGTATGTTTCTTTCGATATCATGGGTGCGGGCTTTTTATTCTTTGGGTTGACGTAGTGGTAGAGATCTGAGATGACGAGGGAGAATTGTTTCTTAGTTTGCTTGTGGAGGTTCGAAACCGCGATACGAGCGGCGAGGATAGCATAGTCTGGATGAGTAACGGTCATGTACGCCGCAGTCTCAGCAGCCTTCGGAGAATGATATTAGCATAGAACAGTGCAATGGGTCGTTGGTGGCCATACCAGGTTGTCAAGTTCCACTGTGGTGACACCTTGGTAGACACCAGAGATGACCTTCTGAGTGATAGCAGCAGCATCGACATGCTCAGGATCGAGGCCGTAACAAAGCCTTGATACACGGGCCGTGATCTTGTCGAATTGCACGCGCTCTTTGCGTCCGTCTGTGATTAATAATACATTAGCAGAAGTTCGTACAGTAAGTGGCGACACGGTCGGATCCCATGCGATATCGACGACGCGTCCACAGCAGAAGTGAGACAGCCAGGAATATATAATGGCTAAAGTGGCTTGAACATACCTCGCTTGTAGACAAACATCTTACAGGACAGCGGGGAGGAACCCGACGACTGAGTGAAACTAATGAACTAGAAAAAGACAAAGAGGGTATAATGATAGTCGTATTACTCAGGCAGATTGAAGAACTTTAGAACAGCCGTAGAAAGGGACTTGAGTACAATGAGAGAAGAGGAAGTCCCAAGGTAAGGCAGGGTTGAAGAGGATGAGAGGAAAAAGAGAGACCGGAGGGGCTGAGAGAAGGGAGATATTGATTCCGGCTCACGCGTTCCTGGAGTGGATTCAACGCGAATTTTCGTGTTTGGGCTTAATGGACTACCGCAAAGCTGGGGCTTGGTACGCATCCACGTGACCTACGTGTCGCCCTACGGGCTACTACGTATCTTACGAAGCTTCATCTCGGCTTTGCAGAATGCGCTGTACTTTGAAAATGTTGCATGAGAAAGATATAGATTGAAGCACTGATTCGGATCCAAATATACTGGTTATCTCTCACTGCAGAATGGGTAGTGACAGCAGGAACTAACAAGGTATGTATTCACATCGAAAATATTTCCTTATTTCCGCTTAGCGTCCAGGTTCCAACTATTATACACAGCTTGCAAAGCGCTCTTAAAGTGTAGCAGCGAATCCAAGGAAAACGACAGCAGCAAATGCAGCGGCGGAGACTTGCTTGTCGGTGGAGCCGCCATTGGTTGGGGTGGCTGTATCCGCACTGTCGGTTGTTGAAGCGGAAGCAGAGCCAGAGTTAGAGTCGGAGTCAGTGTCGGAGCCAGAGGTCGAGCTGGCACCATCCGTGCTGGTCGCGCTACCAGAAGTACTGGACTCTGTATCCGGTGTCTTGGTGCTGGTCTGCGAAGAAGTTGTACTCGAGGACGACGAGATATCTATCAGCATTCGATTAGCGCCCTGCCAGTATATCGCGTATGTGAGGAGTACGCACCAACTTCGTAGCCTGTATTTTCGCAGACGCCGGCGTAGTAGTTCAGGGCATCCTTGGCATCATCTCCGCAGACATCGCGAATCGAGGTCTGAATCTCGTCGCCATTGGTCTTGCAGATTGCTTTGAGGTCACCGGGGTTTTCGGGGCTGTCAGATAGTATCCTTAGCGAAAATGTCCTACGCACTGGCACGAGCGCAGCTATCAAACATACCCCACAACAGTAAGAAGACAGGCAGGTGTACTGGTGCCAGCAGCAGCAACAACCTTGCTAAGAGCGAAGAGAGTGACAAACACGGTGGACTTGGCGAAGAGCATTATGACGAAGAAGCCGGAGTTGAAACTGCAGTGGTTCGGTTCAGGGGAATCAATGGGATCGTAGAGACAGTGAGTTATGAAGGAGTGACTAAAGGTGACAGTGCGAAAGACCGTGAACTCAAATTAAGGAATGACAGTAGTCTGCTTAACGAGGGACAGACAGTAAATCGAAGAGATGAAGACGAGATCTTGAGGTAATGATAAGGGACTGTTTGATGGGGGTAGCAAGGAATTCAAGGGTCGACCCCAGCGCCCGATTGCTTCACTTAATGGGGTAATGGCCCTGCCGATCGCTCGTCCCTGAATCCCTTACTCAGCCATAAGCCTCAGGCAACAAACTCATCAGTGGTAATTCAGTGTAGTTCAATGCCTCAATAAATTCAAGAAAAGTGATTGACTTCTCATCCCATGCAACAGGGCTCTCACACTGTTAGCTTCTGCGAAAATGAGTAGAGAGTCGCCAAATACGTACTTGGCGGGTCATTTCAATTTTCGCACGAACGGCCCTAGTGTCGGAGCACGATAAGCCCAGGCCATCAGCAATGGTAGAGCTTTGATCTGACGGTCAGGTTTATAGATGTGCTTGGTATTTAGACGTTGTTAACACCTCGTTCGAGCAGAACAATTTGAACAGCCCTATATATACTTTAACGTTAAGAGTGTGAAACAGTGGTCACAGTCCGGGAGCGTGAAAGAACCATTACTGGCCATCTTCAGATGCTCGTTCTAGTAAGTATGAATAAATGTAAGTAAACTCATCAATTCATCGTCCATACTCCTCCAAGATCAATCCTCCCACTTGGGGTCATAGGAACTCCTAATAATCTCCTGCACATCAAGCCTGCAATCCACAATCTCCCGCCCATTGACCAAATCATTCTCATTCGCCCGCTTCTCGGCATCAGCCTCATCTTTTGCAATCCCAGCCTTAACATGCCTCTTGATCAAGCGTTGCCGTGCCGTGTCGAAATCGACATCCACAAACCAGAGCTCATCCATAAGCTTCGCCGCTGAGTTCCACGGCTCCTTATTCAAACTCAGATAGTTCCCTTCGAAAAATATCACCCGTCGCGCAGCCTCAATAGGGATATCGTTATCCACGGGATCCTTAACCGCGTGATCAAAACTGGGCGCGTGCAACGTTTGAGTCTTGGGTGTTAATGGCTCGCGCAGCGCACGCACTAGGGCTAGGAACTTCTCCCCGTCGAATGTGAATGCCGCACCTCGCCGTGCGGCAGCATACTCTGGATCAGGCATCTGGGCAAGTTGTGCCCGTGTAAGATGGTACCCGTCCATTGGGATTGCGGCAGCAATCAGGTCGCCGTTTTGTGCGCCGTGCTTCTCGTTGATACGTTTCGCCATTGTGATGGCGAGCTCAGTCTTTCCGGAACCGGGAATCCCACTGACTGCGATCAGTAGACGGGCATTTTCAGGTGTATTTTGGAATTTCTCTAAGATCCGGTCCCATGTTAGTCGTTGTTTTGCGAAGTGTTTAGGACCCAGGAGAAGGGCACTCCATACTCACCCCAAATCTTGTCAACCAGTCGAGCTACTTGCGATTCCATGATTGAAGTCAAAGTAAAGAGCGGAGAATACAGATATAAAACGTATAAGCTCAGCGAGGATCCAAAGTCTCAGTCGGACGAGCAGCTCGCGATATTCGAGGCATGCAGGAGCAAAAGGGGATATTGTCGACTATATCGTGGTTTAGCGGTGTACTAGCTGCGTCTGATCATATCGGAACTTCCATGAAGGCGCAATGATGTTATTAATGCGGAGTAGCATCTCCTCGCTCATAGCGACAAAAGCAGTTCTGATAAATAATCGCAGAGAGCGGGGACTGTCGTCAGAGTGGGGTACGACGGGGTCTGGAGTGATGAGCTCCGTCGGACCTGACTCCGAATGTATCTCAGGTCAGTGATGCTATGGTCGTGTTTACACTGTCGCGCTAGGCATGTCTAGACGAATGCTTGACAAAGCCCGTATGTACAACGAAGAGTCAGCGCCGATCCTACCCATCTCACTACAATGCCTTTACCTCGGGCGTTTTCTAGAGCTCGGTGCATCTCCGCCGTCAGTAACAATACTCAGATACTCTGCAAGACGAAACATCGTAGAACGGAACCACTCAATACGACGGGCAAGTACATTCCCGATGAAGTCAATTTTTTTGCGCGTAATTGACACACTTTCAAAGTCTGACCCCGCCACACAACGCATAATAATGTGTACGACATCTTCAACCCGAGAAGCTTCATGAATATCAAGACAGGTAAAGGTAGCCCGAAAATCAGACTCCACAAACGCCCCAGTGATATCCTTCCCGCTAAATCTGCCTGAAATGAAGACCTTCCGCATAAACTATGACAACAAATCTTAACTAAAAGAAAGGGAAAAACGAGATCAGCTTATCTATGCCTAGCAGGACCTTCTGGCCCGGGAGTACTGTCGGAATCATCGCCCGCCCGTGTCCTCTGATCAATGGTGCGAGACAGTCCGGCTGCAGCCCACCATTCATCAGGAACATATTCACGACGGGCAAGACGATCCAAAATGGCTTGCATGTTCTGCAGATCCTGGTCCGCGGAGGAATCGGAGAAGGCAAGCGATATAGTGGGAATGGAAGAGGCATTGTTAATAACTGATTGGCGGTTTTGCGAGCGTCTCAGGGACTCGACCTCTCGCATACGACGGCGGTAGCGCCGGAATAGCGATTGTTGGGTGATTTCGCCGTCCGACTGGGTATCCGAATCGGTGGAACTGGGGTAGTCACAAGGGATTGTAGATTCTTGGTAAGGATTAAGCGTCATCTGAAATGTAGGTACTGTGGAAGGCACGGGGTTCAGAACGGACTCGAGTGATGTTGCAGAACTTCTCAATGTTTCATTATGCGAACCAGTCGACCCCGAGGCAGATGCGGAAGTGAAAGAGGAATCAGCACTGGGAAGATTGGTATCAGGCGTTATAGTAGTCAAAAGGGTTTCCCAAGCATCGTTTGCGTGGTCGTCATCCAAGTCAACGCTTCTTTGGCGGTCTCCTAGGCCATCGATAAACGGCCCACGGCCTGTCAGATTCGTATCGTTGATGGAGCGCTGACCGATGCGTCGCAATAAAGGTATGAATGATCCTGCCGGGGACTCTTCCCCGAGGCCATCATGAGGTGACCGCCGAAGAAAATCTGAGCCTGCCAAAGGTGTTGAAGATCTATGATATGCGATGGCAGGAGCGAATCGGGGCGTGAGAGGGAGATGGTCCTGAGATTCTAGTCGGGCATTCGCGTCGGCTGCCGCCGACGAGCGCGAGTTCAAATCTGAGAGGGTCGAGGTTCGCGGTATCCGTAGCCTATGACTTGGCCGACGACGAAGAGCGTCATCGATTATTCGCAACCGCCGACTGGTGTCGGCCAGGCTGCTGTTGAGGTCAAAGGGATCGCTGGAGCGTGTGGGCATCGAAGCTGGTGAATGCGAATGGCGCGGTAGTCCGCTCGCCTCGCGCTCTATCTCATCAATTATAGGGGGAGGAAATGGGGAGCGCAGAGTTGCACCGCGCCAAGCAGAACTGCCATAACGCGAGGGGCGGCGGACAGTGGCCTGGCGACGAATTGCAGAGCGAGCGGCAGCACAAGGGTCCTTGACGCTGTTGTTTTTAGTGGCCTCTGCGGAAGAAGGCTCATGGTACATACTAGAGGACACCAGTCAGTCCAGCTGTCGAATGCGCACCGCAAGGCGCTGCGAAAGGCGCGTATTCTGGCACCCAGCAGGAGAGGATAGCGACAAACTCACGGGATACCCATGTCTGCCGATTATTCCTAACTCAAGTGTCGCAGACTAATCCAACAAAAGAGGCGCCGCTCCGAGAACCGTGTAAAGAACGAGTGTGACGCCGAAAAGATGCCGCGACGATGGGGTCGGGTGCGGAGGGCAAGCCAGTGTTGATGGAGAAACGGCAAGATTCAATTTTGCTCCTCAAGGTAAAAGCGGAGGCGACCCCGGGCAGCGGCTGAGAGCGCTCGGACGAGGCTGGGATGTGGCGCGACACTCGCGTTTCTACTGCCAATCAAGCTGGGTTGCTGTCTCTATCGCTCTGGGCCGTAACGAGCTCCCAATAAATGTTTTCTCGTCGTCTACTAGATGGTTTGAGTTCGTCTGACAGTCAGTATCCGTAAATGGAGTACGGAGTTTATGCGAAAGAGGTTACGGAGTAGCTGCTGCGTGCGCCTACATATGGTTGTACAGAATTGACACCTCAGGCTGCGATAACAGGTAATCCTTATCACATCTATCGATAAACAGAACTCCGAAGCTTCCCGCGGGAAAGCGAATGGATTGGCGGCAATTTGAAGCTCTTCCTGATATCCTGATCATGAAGGCTGAGTTTCAGTTCTCCCTGTTGCACATCGTACACTCGACGGAATGATCGAGCTCGGTCTCAGCAGGATATCCCGTCTCGTCCAACAGACCCCGTTGTCCTGGAAGGCTATCCACATCGCCGGCACCAATGGCAAAGGCTCGATCAGCGCCTATCTGTCGCATCTCCTAGCCTCCGCAGGGGTTCGCTGCGGCCGTTTCACCTCGCCACACTTAATTGATCGTTGGGATTGCATTACAATCGATGAAAGGGTTGTCCAGGAGTCGCTCTTCCGACAGATCGAGGCCAGGGTGAAGCTGCGGGATCAAACATTAGGCATCGGGGCAAGCGAGTTCGAATTGTTAGCGGCAACAGCATTTGAGATTTTCAATCATGAGCAAGTCGAGATTGGAGTTATCGAAGTGGGCATGGGCGGTCGCTTAGATGCCACAAACATATTGAACAATGTTTTGGTCTCGGTCATTGCGAAGATTGGTCTGGACCATCAGGCTTTTCTGGGAAACACAATCGAAGAAATCGCTCGGGAAAAGGCTGGAATATTGAAACCTGGCGTCAAATGTGTGGTCGACGGAACAAACTGTTCGGAGGCGATAGTAGCCATCAAGGACCGCATCGCCGAACTTGGTTTGGAAGCTACCATCGTTCATCCGGATACTCCAGACCCTCAGTTGCCCTCGCTTCTTGACCTGTTTCGGCGGAATGATTTACTGACTCATCAGCGAGCAAATATGTCCTGTGCTGCAGCTGCTGTAAAATCCGTCCTGCCACAAGTCCGGCCAGCACTCGAGCCCGATACATTAATTCCACAACTGGCTTCTGTGGAATGGCCAGGTCGTCTGCAAAAACTTGCGCTGCAACCTCTTACAGGCCGCAAAGAGCCTGTCTTGTTGGATGGTGCGCACAATACCCAGTCAGCTGAAGTTCTCGGAGAATACGTTGAACGCAAATTGCGTTTGCAGGGAGAGAATGTCACCTGGGTCATCGCAGCATCACATGGGAAAGATATTCGCCCGTTATTCCATTCTATCATCAAGCCCGGCGATAGTGTAGCGGCAACGAGCTTTGGCCCTGTTGATGGAATGCCCTGGGTCAAAGCTGCTGATCCCATTGAGCTGTGTGCATGTATACAGGATATACCGAGTATCGGGGAGGTACAGTCATTCGCCAAGGACATCCCAGGCGCACTTGACTGGGCATGTACTAAGGCAGACGGCGGGCCCCTGGTTATAGCAGGGAGCCTTTACCTCGTGTCCGATGTTCTGCGTCTTGTTAGAGAGGCTAACAACTCATGAATCATGACGTTGTGCTTTGAAGTCTACGATATCAAACAAAGAATGGTTTGGTCTCACGTAGAATTGCACCACTACGCTTTAACTCCGAAATATCAAGCCCATTTCATATAAGCATAACTGCAATTTTTCCCATCGCTTACCCCGCCCACACATTCACTTTGCAAACCGAGTAAAATATCTACCTAAATCATTCTATTCGTGTATCGAAATACTCGCCGATATTCAATAATATTCAACGGTATCTGGAAGCATTAGGCTGTTAAGGCTGATTGGAGATTCACAAGCGCAGCCGGCCAGTGCGTCATGCTTTAAATACTTAGTGGCGGCCTGTGGAGACCCAGAGAAGGAGAGTCCAAAACATCCGCTAATTAATTATCGTTCCCAAGGTTCAGCTCCCAGGGAACAACACTAGACATTACTATTCTCTCCTCAATCTCACGTTTGTTCCTGAGTTACTCCTGGTAATTTGTGGCTTTGGCCGAGATAAAACAGTCAGGTTCCCATGTGGCCTGTTGCGATCTCTCAGCGCCGCTTTGTGAGTGCAGGAACAAAGATCCCTCCGGTATGTCTTTTCTATCTCCCGCCAACAAACTCACCTATTGGAACCAGACAGTATACATATTTTTTACTGTTTTTATTTTTCTATCTGACCCTGTCTCCTCAAGTATTACTGACAATTTGCGTTGCTCCATAGCGAGCGTGCTGATATGAGTGATCCGACCGATTCCCGGCACCTGCCTTTTCCTCTTCCCACCGTGCTTAAGATTGTACATTCCAAGCCGACGTTTCAAGTCGAATCGAGCCTTGTCCATAAGTACCCGCTCTAGCCGTGATCAGTCATGGTATCTCGGTCCAACGAGGGGCCTGAAGCGCCTCATCCGGCGTCTAGAACGCCCGGCGCACCCGCAAAAGGACGCCTCACGAGACTCGGTTCTAGTCCATCAAAACGTGACGACAAAGCAAAAGATGACAGGATGGGAAAGACATCGGCGAAAGATGTTGCGGAGCTCAAGGACTATGTATGCCCGATCCCCGCGCTGTCATCCCGGTTGTCGAAACTGACGGTGATCTTTGAAGCAATTGGGTGATTGCTTGGGTCGTGGTGCTTTTGGCTCGGTGTACAGGGCACTGAACTGGAATACCGGGGAAACTGTAGCGGTCAAACAGATCAAGCTCGCTGATCTCCCAAAGAGTGAATTGCGGGTCATCATGGTATGTTTGCCTACAACTTCGCTTGCTTTACGTGCTAACAATACGTGCTACAGCTGGAGATCGACCTCCTGAAGAATTTGGATGTATGACACTGCCTGCTTGGGACCAATGGCCCCTATAGTTGCGACATCTACTGACTCGATTGACAATAGCACCCGAATATCGTGAAGTACCAGGGGTTCGTGAAGTCGGCCGAAACCTTAAACATCATTCTCGAGTATGTCCTGGATGGGATAGGATAGGAAAGTGTATAGCAGCTGACAATTCAGATATTGTGAAAATGGTTCTCTACACTCGATTGCCAAAAACTTCGGCCGCTTTCCGGAAACTTTAGTGGGGGTGTATATGTCCCAAGTTCTCCATGGTCTTCTTTACCTTCACGATCAGGGTGTCATACACAGAGATATTAAGGGTGCGAATATTCTCACAACGAAAGAGGGTCTTGTCAAGCTTGCAGACTTTGGTGTGGCCAGTCGGACCACCGGACTGAGCGAATCGAGCGTTGTCGGGACTCCATACTGGATGGCCCCTGAAGTGATCGAATTATCGGGTGCAACTACAGCGTCTGATATATGGAGTCTGGGATGTACTGTCATTGAGCTGCTTGAAGGAAAACCGCCGTACTATAACCTTCAGCCTATGCCGGCTCTTTTCCGCATTGTCAATGACGATCACCCTCCCCTCCCTCAAGGCGCCTCACCAGTGGGTTTGCCTCATGGTTCTGCTTCTGTACGGGATGGCTAATGAATGACCAGGCAGTCAAAGATTTCTTGATGCAGTGTTTTCAGAAAGATCCCAACCTTCGTGTGTCCGCTCGCAAACTTCTGAAACACCCATGGATCGTCAACGCTCGAAGATCTGACTCCGTAGTCCCTAAAAAATCAACGGAATATGAAGAGGCGGTAAAAAGTGTCCAGGAGTGGAATGAGGCTTTGCGTTCGCCGGAATCGAATGCCCTAAGAAGAGGAACCAGAAATGAAAATCAAAACCCACCGTCTTTACGGCTTGACACGCGGTATACGCCAACTAAAGCCACACTTCCAAGCCCAGTCTCCAGAACTGTCGCGGACAAATTTAGTTCTCCTAGCTCCGGAGAAGAGGATAACTGGGACGATGATTTTGCTACTGCCATCTCGCCAAGTGCACTGCAGCTACCTCACCTTCGGCCGCACGACAATTTCGGTGGAAAGCTTTCTTCCGAGAAACTGAAGGCATTTGCCTCTCTAGATGGTACAGTCCTAAAGTCTGATGAAACCTTTGAGGAGTCCGATGACCCTTTCAAAGGATCTCTGCTGGCTGGAGAACATGATCCGCTGAAGACAATCCGGCCTTCGCCGTCGCAGCAGGCAAACTCTGGAACGTCACAGTCCCAAAACGGACCGTATGGTGCGCATATGAGGCGGGGACCGCCTTTAAATACCGCCATAACCCCAGCCTACGGTGGGCAAATGCTCCAAATCTCGTCATCTCCTATACGGCAACAGCGTCCGCCGTTGTTCTACAAAGAGAATTCCGTTGAAGATTACTCCGATCTTATCTCAGCTAATGAAGACGTCCTTGACCGCAAAATCAGTGCTTTTCAAGTAGGTGCAACTTTAACCACCCCCTGAAGGATCTGACCATGCAGCTGACGTTCATCAGGAGAACGACGAGCATAAAGACTTACCAGACACGGGAAGGCCCAGGGAGGTCATTCGGTATCAGAGTTCATCCGAGCAAGAAGATACACCTCGAATCGGAAGACAAATATCAGTCAAGCGGTATCGTGGGACAGTCGAGATCCAGCAGTTTGCCGAGAACGAGCATGATGAGGATTTTTCTGATATCCTAGGGGTGGATGGAGTCACGCTAGACAAGGCTGAAAGCGACGACGGCTCAAATAAGAGCACGCTGATGCTAAATACAAAATTATCAAACAATTCTTGGCTAGGAGATTTGGATGATGAAGATGATCCCTTCGCATTGCTTGAGGAAGGGCTCGATGAGACTGACCTCGAAGCTAATATTGCTCGTGACAAGCATGCACGACTCCGAAGTCAAGTTGAAGGGCTTGTTGGTTCTTTGAAGACGTCGCAAGACGAAGAAGTACTTGGGGACATATCGGAGCAGCTCTTGGCCGTCTTCTGCGACTTCCCAGAGACAAAGAACATAATAATTAGCGCCCATGGCATGTTACCAATATTGGAGATTCTTGACCTATGCCGCCGCCGCGACATCACTTTGTGCCTACTGAAAATTGTCAATGCAATCATCTATGATGATTACGAAATACAGGAAAATCTCTGCTTTGTCGGCGGTATTCCTATTATTAACGAATTCGCTGCGAAAAAATATCCCCGGGAAATACGGCTCGAAGCAGCAGCGTTCGTTCAACAGATGTATCAAACATCAACCCTTACCCTTCAAATGTTTGTCAGCGCGGGAGGGTTAAACGTTCTTGTTGAGTTTTTGGAGGACGATTATGAGGATGAACGTGACCTCGTTCTGGTAGGAGTAAATGGCATCTGGAGTGTTTTTGAGTTACAGGTGCGTGGCAGCATCCCTTTCCGTTGCAATGGGCACGATATTGACAAAACACAGGGCTCGACTCCCAAAAACGACTTTTGCAGAATTTTATCACGCAGTTCCGTTTTGGATCCTTTGTCCCTTGTGTTGAGCCGAGTATTGGACGAAGAAGGCGAGTTGGCCGAGATCGTGGAAGGCCGCATTGCAAATATCTTCTTCATCTTCTCGCAAGCTGAGAATCACGTCAAAGAAATGGTTTCTGAGCGCACAGTCTTACATAGTAAGGGCTTCGATAGATGGATATGGCTTCAGGTACTGACGATGGCTTAGGGGTATTAAAAGAGTTGAAGCGCATGACACCCGCCCACCAAATAACTATGCTGAAGTTCATCAAGAATCTGTCTATGCTATCAACAACACTTGACTCTCTTCAAAACTCAAACGCGATTGACGTCTTGACCGACCTCTTGCGGTCCACCATTAAGCGTCCACATTTCCGGGAGGTCTCCAACCAGATTCTGAATACAATTTATAACATGTGCCGTCTCAACAAGTCACGACAAGAAGATGCCGCGTTGAATGGCATTGTACCTTTACTCCAGAAGATTGTGAAGACTGAACGTCCACTCAAGGAGTTTGCGTTGCCTATTCTATGCGATATGGCACACTCTGGGAAAGTTGGCCGTCGGGAGTTGTGGCGGAACAAGGGACTCGCATTCTATATCTCATTACTTTCTGACCCTTACTGGCAGGTGACCGCTTTGGATGCGATTTTCATATGGTATGTGACGTTCTCTCCGGGCGGTATGTGCCTAGCTAATAATTATTGACAGGCTTCAGGAGGAGACCGCTAAGGTAGAAGAGCATCTATTAGAAAATCGTTACGATCAACCATCATTCACAGATGCGATCGTGAGATGCTTGACATTGTCCAAGGCAAATGCGTTCGAGAACATCCTTGAGCCGCTGCAAAAGCTTCTGAGGCTCAGTCCTCCAATAGCCTCGACCCTGGCGCGCCCAGACTTGTTCAGCCGGCTAGGACAGAAACTCCATCACTCCAAGGCCGCGGTCCGTCTGAATCTCCTGCGCATAATATCTAGCATCTGCGACTCTAGTGAGCAACAGGGCGGACTACTCGCAGGATACGGGCTCCTGGACTCAATTCGCGAGTTAGAGCATGATCCTGCTATCCTTGTTCGGGATATG
Organism: Aspergillus foveolatus; assembly: GCF_047715535.1. Lineage (NCBI taxonomy): Eukaryota > Fungi > Ascomycota > Eurotiomycetes > Eurotiales > Aspergillaceae > Aspergillus > Aspergillus foveolatus. The sequence goes on from NW_027396076.1 coordinate 303,310, forward strand.
GCTGGAAAATTAATCCAGTCCAGCGAGAGAAATGATTCGTACGGACTCGGTAAACTCAAGCCCAATGTTAGGCGGGGAAGTACATCTGCCACTTCCCCTGGTCTCCTTGCCAACCAACCAGCGCCTGTCACTCCTCAGTTGAGTCGCCAAAACCAGTCAAAAGGATACTACGATAGTCGGGAAACGCAACGGCGGCCGCGAAGTGCAATCAGTGGCTCTGCACTGGCTCTCCGTCCTGGAAGCAGAGACGGGCCAACTCCGGGTATTGTAGGGGGTGCTAACGGAAGTGCTGGTGCCTCAAGAAACAGGTTAGCTCGCGGAGTGTCCAATAGATTGTCGCACATCGAGTTGTTACCGGATGATGATAATCGAATCGCGGGTTCTATAACTCGTCGATCGTCGGTCCTCCCACGTCGTCGACGATTGACGCAGTTTGAGGCGGAGCGAGGATCGTAATCGGTTGGTCCGTAATGGAGCGTCTATTTATCACTATAGTTCCTTTGCGAATGGGTTCTGTGAGTACTTCTCTTCGATGTCTGATCACCATGAGCCCATGCATCATTGTATAGGCGCATTTTGCGGCGTTTGCCATCAATTATCTCTCTTTTTGCCCTTGGGTTTACAATACATCATATGTTTTGCTGGCTGGTAGGGTATGGAATTTGGTGCATCGGCGACATGGACAGTGGCGCATGTAGATAGTAGCGGTTTCTTTATAGCTCTGTTGCATACATCCAATATTCCAGCGTTTAGCTGTGTACAATGTCCACTTCCAAGTAAATCCACATGTGACGGCATCGGCAGCGGCGAGACTCGGGCTGGAGGTGAAAATAATGCCACGATCAGCGTTGCAACGGCCACGCGGCAATTTTTGTCTCCTCCGCCATCCGCCATCTTTCCTTCCCTTCAGAACTACCTCATCTACACCTTCATCTTTCGCTCAATGGCCTTGGGGTACGGATGAACACATCACCCGGCAGAATTTTCTCCCTTGACTCGTGGCCGCTCTCTCTACGGCATCGTTCATGTCCGGCATGAGGGTGGCGCTCCGCACCCCACTACGGGCTCTCGGTGACCCGGCGTCCGTTCTTCAATATACTGCTTCACCATACGCTCCTAGAGAGCTTGCAACGCGGAATCCATACAAGTCGCCCCTTGATTGGCTATTCAGCTCACTTAGGTTCAATAAAGCGACCTTTCCACAGCACAACTTCCGAACGCCGTTTTCTACAACGACTTTATATCGATTCGAAACGCAACAGAGGGCTGGCGGTCAAGGAAGGCAGTCTCAGACTTCTAAGTCCAGAAATAAGTGGACCAAGTATGGGATAATCGGAGGGACAATTGTTGCTGGAGGGGTCGTAGTTTCCGATGATATCAGACACATTTACCACGCTGCTGCGCGAACGGGGAGGGTGGTTGGCACGCTGGCTGTTTGTATCAATGAGTAAGTTAGCCGACTAGAAGAGGTGGAACTGCTCACTGACGCAGTGTCAATATAGCTACCGAGTAACTCTTAAGCAAGAGACGAGTACACCCGAGGAACGAAACGAGGCGATTCGCGCCTGCCACAAGCGTTGCGCCAATCGAACCCTACATGTGCTGGAAAGGAATGGCTCTATCTTCATTAAGCTGGGACAACACTTGAGTAGCATGGGCTACCTGCTTCCGCTAGAGTGGACGACGACTTTCATACCTCTCCAAGATAAATGCCCCGTTTCGTCGATCGAGTCGATTGAGGAAATGTTCGTTAAGGATACTGGGAAACGGATAGATGAACTCTTTACGACGTTCGAACCAACGCCAATCGGCGCGGCCTCGCTAGCACAGGTGCATATTGGGACACTGAAGGAAACTGGCGAGAAGGTTGCGGTGAAGGTGCAACATCCAGCATTGGCGGAATGGGCACCGCTCGACCTTGCGCTGACAAGGTTCACATTCTCGATGTTGAAGCGCTTCTTCCCGGAATATGACTTGGAATGGCTCTCGAAGGAAATGGATCTTTCGTTGCCACAGGAGTTGGATTTTCGCATGGAAGCGCAGAATGCCAATAGGGCTAGCGAGTACTTCAAGAAGAACTCGAATGCTCCTCTCGTGATTCCAAAAGGTATTCTGATCCTTTCATGATATATCTGCATGTTCCTCTAACGTTTCTAGTGTTGTGGGCACAAAAACGGATTCTTGTGATGGAGTTCATATCGGGCTCGCGGCCAGACGACCTAGAGTATCTAGATACAAACCATATTGACCGGGACGAGGTTTCAGCCGCGCTGGCTCATATATTTAACGAGATGATTTTTGGCGACGATGCTCCTCTACACTGTGATCCTCATGGCGGGAACATTGCCATTCGCAAGAACCCTAACCGGAGTCGCCACAATTTCGACATCATCCTTTACGACCACGGTTTGTACCGCGATATCCCTCGCGAAACGCGCCGTAACTACGCAAAACTCTGGCTCTCTGTCATTGAAGCTGACGAGGCTCGCATGCGCGAGTATTCACGCAAGGTAGCCGGTGTGACAGATGAGCAGTTTCCTCTCTTCGCAAGCGCAATTACAGGTAGAGATTACACAGTTCTAACAGAGAAAAACATCACTTCATCGCGCACAGAAGCAGAGAAAGAAAGCATCACTGGTGCGCTCGGTGAAGGCTTGCTTCAGCAGCTGGTGGAATTACTGGGCCAGGTGCCCCGGATCATGCTTTTAATCCTCAAAACAAACGACCTGAGTAGGTCTCCTTATTCTTACATCCAGGACAGTCTCACTAACGCTTTGATAGCTCGCAGTCTCGACGAGAACCTTCACACTCGGCAAGGCCCCGTACGGACGTTCCTTATTCTCGCGCGCTACGCAACCCGCACCATTTTCGAAGAGCAGATGGATACTATCAATGAGAGCGGTGGGTTGCTGCGCCCATCAAACTTCTGGCGATTTCTTTGCGCTTGGGCAAAATTTCTGCGTGTGGAGCTAAAGCTCTCCGTGTACGAAACTGTGCTCTCGTTGAAAAGTCGGTTAGGACTTTTGTAGTCCGCAGCCTTAACCATGAGTGCATCTTCCTACCCACTGTATTACTTTAATTTGGGTCTTGCCTTGTATAGTTGTGCATTACGGCGAGGCGTTTCTCTGTTATTTCTCTTCTTGTGATGCTTATGATTCTCTTCTTCAAACCTTCTTGACCATGCTTTACTAGACAATCCGGTTGGGCTTTTTTGCCTTTGCACTTTTGGAAATCCCTTATAATTTGCTATGTTTAGAGTTCAACTAGAATATATAGACCTAGCTGAATGTCGATTCCTCGAGCAACCTGATAGGGATAATATGTATATGTCCGGACCGTAGGTAATGCGTAATTCATTTGACTTGGTTCCTCTATGGCTAGCTCATTTTAAACCCGCACCTCCAGCAAACCCGTCGCGGCAACTTCAATAAAACCACTTAAGCATAACGACCTCTTTCATCAACCAGCACCACGATTGAGCAAATCCTAGCTTAAACAAATAACTCCTTGCGTTTGCCTAGACTACTCAAGAGCAAAGAATAATTAACAAAAAATAATGTCCAAGAAACCGCTCGGCCGCTCTGCAGGCGTAGGCAAACCCTTGCTCCTTTCTTCCTTCCCTCCTCACCAAGTACAATACTCAAGCTAACAAACATAAAGTCCCTAAACGCACCCATAGCCGCATTCACAATGGCTGTTGTGCTGTGTTCTTACTGCATCTACTCGATCAACTCTGCTAGACGGGGCGCGCACGGTCACGCTATGGGTACGCCTGACGTATCAATGCAGGCGAAGCGACGGCAGAAGCAGGAGGATTGGGTGAAGGTTGTTTTAGAGGAGGGAAGGGAGAGTGAGAGGGAGAGAGAGAGATATAGGGGATGAGAAGAAGATTAGAATCGATTGCACAAGGCTAATTGTATTCTATGTGGGTTGTCCTTAAGAGGTTTATGGTGTTCCGAGTTGCTTTTATTAGTATTCATGCCATCTCGTGTAATTGGACTACAAATGTAAAGACTCAATTGGACATCTTGATGAATATTTGCATGAGCTGGCTGTAGGGTACCTTGCCTAAATAACTGCCTACGAACTGATCCTAAGGTTGTATGGCTGGGTTACTCTTATGTAAAGGATCTTCTTCAACAAGTCAGTGAGAGATGGGAACAGATATGTATGACGAATGACAAAGGGACGAGATTTGGATCAGAATTTTCAGTGTATGAATGGTCATGTCCAATTTGTACGACAAAGCTGGATCCCCATTGTAAAGATTCATCATGGTAGTCTCGTAGGATAGAAGGAGATTGGAGTATTTGACTGATTCAAGGGCCTTTTTTTTTCTTTTTTGAAGGGGTATCATTCCTTCAAGGAGCACTCACCTGTTTGATATCACCTTGCCAGCAAAACTGTGAAATTCCGCGACCAACCTGGTCTGTCAATGCTGGAACAAGCAGGAATCATGGCGGCGGGCAAGGCATTTCAGGCACTTATCCCCGAGGCAAAAAGAGAAGCAGACTCGAGCATCGAATCCTGGACCTCCATCTTTCAAAGAATTGCCCATCCCAACCGATCAACCGGTACTAGAGCTTTGCTCGATAATGTGCTAGAAGATGCCAGGTCTTCACATACCAAGTTTCAAGTTTCTCCCCTCATGAAGCGGGATGTGGTCTGCCAGCGAGCGAAAGCTCCAGGGGCCAGGGAATTTCGGACTTAGGGAAACACACGATACAGGTATCCCGGCTAAGCGACTTTGTCGCCCTCTCCAAGCGGGAGGCATTCAGCCAAAAGGATAGGGTCTCCTCGCCAGATCGACGCCAAGGAAAAACGGCGAGGCCCTGCGACATGGCTGGCGTAAACTGCCGGCTGCGCCACAGGCACTAGTAGCATATACTAGGATCGTTCAACCTCGAATGGCATGGTTTAATGGCATGTCCCTGTCATCTGCCTCATATTATAATTTCTGGCCCTGCTTGGGCACATTGAGGCGAGCGAGTGGACGTCCGGAGACTTGAAAGAAGCCCGCACTACCCCCACTGAATTAGCACTCCGAAAACCAGAGGATCTCGTGGCGATCGATTGGTGTTGCGGAAGCAGGGGGGTGCGGCTGGAGATTTTGAACGATCTGCAGGTCGACCGTTGGAGGGGGATAGTCGATACAGGCGATGTGCCATACCCATGTAACAGGTAAATGAAGTCCTAAGTTGTCGTGGCTTCTAGTGCAGAAGCATCATAGTATGCCAGCGCTCTCGAGAAGATATTGTAACCGCATTCTTGCTAGCGAAGACGTGATTCCAGCTAGGACTGCATTGATGTCTCATCTCCAAGGCCAACTCCACCCTTACCGGCCAGCTGTTGAGGGTTGGGCTGATGACTTCTAGGCAGTTGCACGTTTGGGCGATGTTATGGTTCCTAGTTAATATTCAACGGTAGAGTATGATGTTTTGTTTGCTCTACGAGCGAATAGTTGACAATTGAACATTTTCGTAGATGAAAGAGGGAAGACTGGTGGTTTGACAGAATCAAACTTGACAGTTTTTCGCGGGAAGAGATTTGTGTGGAAACAGGTACTTGTCCACATCACATGACCGTGCGCACTCGCTACTTGCTTCGCTCATAGAACGTACGTTTGCACCTTCGACGCCTTGATTTTTAAAGCTTGGATTACTATGGTGAAATAGCGATGGTTCATATCATATATACATTTCGAGGCAAGTAATGTAAACTATGGGGTAATAAGAAGGGCGCTCATAAAAACAAATCTTTGTGATGCGAAATTAGAGCCCATCACTCTATCATGACGCCATCAACATAGAATGACCGCCTAAAAAGTAGCAAGTCTCGCTCTGGAATCGTAATTGCTCCTAGTATGCGAGATATCAGCTCTAAAGAGGGGATAACGCAGGACGTCAAGCCTTTAGACACGTCGTGGAAATCCATGAGTCAGTGATTGGTATGCATATCATAGCTCAATCAGTTATATTGCCCCTGTGGAGTTCTTTTCCTCCTCAAGCCTGAGCTTCATCTCTCCCTCATGTTTCATGTGCCCAATGAGTTTTCGGAGATACTCATATGTGAGCATGGTGGTCATGGCAGCGGGGACGGCTCGAAATAGGTTTGTTCCAATCCCAGAGTAGAACGCCCGCCAGCCCTCCTCGTGTAGGATCGTTTGACACGTGCGGATAATCCCGGAATAGCGAGGCCTGTTGGGCATACCGTCTGATGAAGATGCACCTGCACCACGTCCACGATCCATGCCACCCAGTCCACCCCGGAATGCAATTTCCTCTGGTGAAGGTGATGGCGGAGTTCTTTGCTGTGTCTGGAGTCTTGTCCGTAAAACCTCATGAGGATACGTCACAGTGCTGGCACAGATCTTACTCAGAAATGTTGCGCAACTTATCCCAACCCAGTGGGAACTTCCAGTATCAGGATGTTCTCCAATGCTGTAACCGGTAAAAGCCATTTTCAGGTATTCATAAAGAGGAAATTGAATAGCAACGTGCGCCAGTCCCAGTAGGGCTGGCGTTAGGCCAGAATAGAATGAGAGGATACCCTCATTCTTGTACATCTTTCGGGCTGCATCCCAAGTGCCGCTGTATTGCCAAGGAGCTCGGAATCCTTCTGTCGTGGACCTTAGACTCTGGGACATCAGTCGCGTTTTTATCACCCAGATGGGGTTAGTGACAATGGTAGAGCAAGCGCCCGCCGTTACAGAAGCGTATCCTCTTGATAGCCACCAACTGCCTATAATATATTCAGTGAAAGTCCGAAGGCTAGAAAAATAAGCAGCACCCACCGGTAGTCTCATAATAGTATTCGCGTGACCGGTCGTAAACAGCCAGATATACCGCCCATGTAGGGAGATAACCTAGAAGCATTGGACCTAGGCCTTGATAAAGACCTCGAATACCGTCTTCCCTCCAAATTACTTTTCCAGTTCCCAACATTCCCCTGTATATAGTTTTCGCCTCCACCATTTTCCCTCGCCGCACGAAGCCCCCCTGGGCCTGAAGTTTCGTTTTGATCACATCAAGCGGACATGTCACAATCCCCGAAGCTACACCTGCGCTAGCCCCGCAAATTGGAGCGACATACCAATCCGGCACACCGGCAGCGAAGAGCTCGATGCGAGTGACGAGGGCGGAGCTCCGACTGGACGTAACCGCTGGGGGCATATGAACGGTCGGGGACGCAGGGCTGTCGGAATTTGACATTTGCTGCTTATTCGAGTCGCTGGAAGCCGATGATGTCTTGTGCTCCTCTGAAAACATCCTTGCAGCCAGCGCTCAAGCAGTTCCACAGCTGTCCGTTTTGATGCTTTACCGATGAGGGATCCCGGACCCGAGCATGTCGGTGCCCGCTCCGGAACCCAAAGGACGTTGAAGACCGCGGTTTGAAAGTAAGATAGGTATATTGGGAGTATCGTGGGGTAGAGTGGTGAAAGAAGACGACCGAGTGCAGAGGTTCGAGGAATCGGATTTATCAAGCGAGCCGATGCTGCCGAGCCGCCTGGATTTAAAGTTGCCCTATCTGATGCACAGACGGGGGCGCGGGGTCTGTCGAATCACTAAGGTAGCGAAAGAGATTGAAAAGGAAGGGGAAGAAGATGGAGATATAACGATTGTAGAACCCCAATCCCACCTCGGAAGACGGATATCGTGGGTTTAGTGATCTGGGAATAGTGGCCTCAGGTGTCGAATGACGAGAGGTGAAGAATGGAGTATTGTAGATGGTATCAGTCGGGTCACTCGACACGGAGAAGTCGGCGGTATGGGAATAGCTCAAGAATGGTTACTAATTAGCGTACAACGTAAGATTAGGGTACAGTAGTCTAATAAAAGTTGGAGTAGGCCCTAATCAAGCCTTACACACGCAAAGGTTCTTCCTCCTGGAACTTGTTTCTCGCCGGAGAAGGTCCGGATTTTCCGGCCTGAGGCATTAAGCTACCAGATATGCGGGAGCACGTGCAATTTATATTTATGCCTCAGGCATAAATATCGGATGTTTTTGGAAAGGCTCACCCGCTTTGAACCTCCCCGTTTTGCACACCAACGTCGGGCCATCTTTCGTTCAGCTCAACTCTCCGACACCTCCGCTTTCCCTCGTCAGTTGGAACTGTACAACGCTCTTTGTCGTTCAATCAAAATGTCTGCCCCTTCTCTCACCAGTTACATCGTCAAGCGCCCCTGGCTGAAGCGCTGGATGATGCCAATTGCCAACTGGTACACCGATGCCGCGGGCTACAGAAAGCTCGGTCTTAAGTACGCACTCCTTTTCTGGTAAGCCCAGGACAAGCGCTGGTGACAATTGATGTGGGAGCATAACTTGCACTGCTCATCTAGATTGCTGGGTTTGTTGCGATAGCGTCATCGCCGCTTGTCCGGGGCCACCAAAGCTCTCAAGTCAATCCAACATCCGGTTAACATGGAAAACAGGGCCGATGACTTGATCCCCGAGGAAAGCGATACCGTCCAAACCGCTCTCAAGCGCCTTCCTCCCAAGGAAGCCTACGACCGCATCTTCCGTATCCGCAGGGCCTTCCAGGTCGGTCTCATTGTATGATAAGCGTGGAAGGGATATTTGCTGAACCGAATGGCTGTTAATAGTGCTCTGTCTCTCACACTCTTCTTCCTCCTGAGGAGCACACAAAGGCCCACGAGGTGAGTCAATTTGACCTTCTTTCAGTCGCAAGCGCTTTTTCAGTGTCTCCGCATCCTTTTGGCCAATCCCGTACGCCGGATTTGTCAACAAAATCGATACCCCGGATATGCCGTCTATTGAATGATAGGGCCTTTTGAAGAGCGGCTTGTTAAAGATGACATACTGATTGCGGCGCTAGGATGTCGAGTACCTGAGCCCCATCATCCGCGAGATCGAGAAGGAGAACGCCGAGCGTGCCGACCTTGACAACCTTGTCGTCAACCGAAAGAAATAAATGGCTTCTTGTAAATTACGAAGCTGCAAACCCTCCCCAAGGATATAGACGTGTGGAATAAGACGATACAAGACCTGTTCTTTCGGGCTTATGCTCCGTCGAGTGGAGCATCCGCCATTTGCTTGAGCCTTTGGAGTTATGTCGTGCAAACCACGTGTACTGATACTGTAAAAATCTATTCTTGTTACTGCTTGATATCGAGGTAGTATTTATACGCTGCGAGTATCGGTGACTTTAAAACCCAGCTCACTGGGAGTCGGGCTATATACACTGAAGACATCTATGCCTGTTTCTAAACCCTGAGATGATATAAGCGTGGCCCCTGGCTCTTGGTTGCAAACGGAGACCACAACAGGTGTATGAGATACTCGCTCTAGCCGGTCATCACAGTGACATCGACTTCTTCTACACGCCACATGTACCACATGAAGAGGCTCCTGAGGGATGTAAGTAATGCAGCACATATTGCAAGCTTCAAAGCTTGAAACAGAACGTACCTATATGGCGCAAACTTGGCGGCCAAATCTAACATCTCTTTCTCCGACATGTACTTGAACTTACCACCCTTTGCCTTGAGTTTACTTACGTCCTTTCCCAGGAAAGCGGCACATCCTCTCCTATGCCGCAGTCAGTCCGGTTCACCTTCAATCCATTCTGCCCCGCTAGAAGCGAAGCAGATGTAACTCCAAGACCAAAACAGGGCGTTAAGGAAGTTAGTTAACTCACTGAACACCCAAGTCCCCTGTCGAAAACACATCCGTGCGCTTGAGCGTGAAGCACGCAAACATCTCGACCGACCATCTCCCCAGTCCTCGCACAGCAGTCAACTTCTCCAGCAACTCCTCATCACTAGCGTTCAACAACATCGTCGCACTCAATTCCCCGCTCGCAAACTTCTCCGCGAGGCCGTGGATATACTCCGCCTTGCGTTGTGATAGCCCCGCTGTCCGTAACGTAGGAATATCAACACGGACTATCTCCTCTGGCGTAGGAAAGTAGCCCTCATTCTCGTCCCGATCTCTTTGCACCTCATCACCATTTTCATAAGTATGATTCAGGCCCCATAGCAACGCCACGAACTTCTCTCGAATTGACCTCGCCGCCGCGCCCGAAACCTGCTGTCCTATAATTGTCCCGACCAAGCTCCGAAACGGATCGATCTTCTCGGCTAATCCCTCTGGCGAAAAAAGCGCGCAGTGATGTGCCTTTATAAGAGGTTCCAGGCGTGGGTCTGTGGCTATCAGATGCGCTGTTGCTTTCTCGAGAAGCGTGCCGGTTGTCGCCGTGGGGCGGGGCAGGCCTGGCTTTGAGGGGGAGATGTCTGACCCTGTTGCTCCAGGGGGATAGGCGACGAGAGACGAGCCGTGGGGGGTTAAAAGGGTTGCGTTTGTGCGGTGGGGTTCGACGGGGCGGTCTAGAGGGGGGGGGGTATGAAGGCGTGAGTTTGATATCGGTGTGCCCTCCCAGTAGTTACTGTTGTGGGTGTTGCTGTTGACTGCGGACGAAGGAGGGAGCGGAGGAACCGTCGTTGGGGTTTGCTCGGTTGGATCTGGATCTGAGTCTGTGATAGACTGGGCATGCGAGTTGAGATTCTCGATTGTCTGTGTTTTCTTCTTCTTTTCTTTGGTTGAGAGTTTCCGCGTTTTCGTGATTCCGTTGCTGCGTTGTGATGCTGATGTTGCGGCTTGCGCGGTTGATTTGAGGGGGAGAAGTGCGCTCAGTCGAGTAGAGCGGCGGAGAGCCATCTCGTCGAAGCTGACCTGTCGAAGATGCAAAGATTTTGAGTGCTGAACTGCTTGCACAGTTACCCTGACCTGCGGAAGTTGTTTGAGTATGAGAGCTCAAGGTTGCCTCAGCAATCAGAATCCGGGGTGCGGAGTCAGCGGCTTTTCGCCTGTCATCCTTACGAAAGCGAGCTCGTATTCCTCTTTCAAATCGCAACTCCGAGCGCTTGGTGCGGTCGATGTATAGAGGGCATTGCTGACCCTGAAGCTCGATTTAGAGTTGGCGGTTGCGGTTGCATCTACCAGATTCTTGCCTACCCCTACCCTTAAATGCCGGATAAAGTGTCCGCAATCTCAATTCCCAACGGCTTCTTCGAGCTGCATTCATTTAATGCGCCATTTATCCAGGGCCCAGCTATGCCATTCTAATGCTTCAAGCTATAGAATGTCTGCAAACAGGATATTCACCTTCAGAATAGTACGGAGGGTCAGAGTACCTTTCGCTTAGTTGCTGAAATCGTGCTATTGACCACGCACAAGGTTGGCGTATCAAGTATGGCAAGTGAAACGGTGTCCAATGGATTATGAAACATGGGGGGCCGTACAAGTGCCGTCACATATTGTTTCATGTGGGAAAGCTTCGCTCTGCCACAACCAATCAGTCCCTGGTCGGTGCCAAAATGTCAGACAAGTCCCATCTTTGTGGCATTGAAACCGCACAGCATAAAGACCGGTCACTTGTCCCTGTACTGAACAAAGTATAGATTAAGGGAGGTTAAGGAGGTATCGCCTCATAGTTCTCATTTGCTTGATACACCGTACGGGGGTTAACAGTTTGCGGTCCCTAAACGGTAGCAGAAAGCCGCCGCCGCTCCATGGCAAAATGTTCTGACATACTTGAGTGGCTCAGCGACACCAGCCTTAAACCGAGAACATGAGAAATGCGCAGCCGATGCAGGTGGTGTCATCGTCAGTGCTTGGCAAATAATATCCGCCTCATGAGGTAGCAAACGGCGCCTGTGGGCTGTTATGATCTGAGTGCAGCGTCTCGAATAGACCCGATTGAAAGTCTAGCCCCTTGGTCTTATCAGCCACTACTGAGTATTGACTCGATACAAGTGGCACCAGCAAACGTGTCCATGAAATACGTGTCTAGCAAGCAGAACGCTTACATCCCACCTCAGGCGCCTGACGGAGTCATGATATGGGGCATCAACAATCAAGGATATATCCCTATGCAAGCTTTGTTTTCGGATGCTGATCTTTTGTCGAAGAATCTCTATTGGAAGCCTGATAACATTTCAGGTAGCCAGGAAATTAGGAGTAATAGACTACTTATATGATATGAAACACGCAAGATCTTCAAACAATAAAGGGCCACACCCTCGCTGATCAGTCCTCCCGGGAAAGTATAACCTGGAAATCCAAGGCCAATATTAATTGCGATTTGCGAATTGCGACAAGGATCTGTGGAGTTGTTTTGTTATGCTTGATTACTACTAAGTGCTCTGAGGACTCTTGTCATTGAGTGACGAGCAACGAGTTGTCTCGTCCGTAGCTCCGCCTGCAAAAACAATGCTTTCAACTTTCATAGAGTTGTGCCTGGAATCTCCTGGCGAAGGATATTGCTCAGACGCATTCTCCTCGATGGTTGGCAGCGTGCTCTTTGACCACCGTACGTAGTCAGAAGGAGAGTCATTACCAGTCCGGTGATCAATATAGCGAGCCTCGATAGACTGAACGATCAACTAGGGTCCATAGCGAGTAGCGACAAGCTTTTGGCTTCGCCACCCTGCGAGAATCATCTACGGAAGCGTCCATCAGGTTTTTCTTGCTTCAGACTTGTTTTCCTTCGCTGTATTCCCCTTGTATTGTATGTAAATTACCGGCATTAACAAGCGGCTTACATGGCCCGCACGTGATACGCCTCTTGGACTCGCCACACACTATTCTTAGTGCCCATTCCTATGATCGCCTTTACTGGTTGACCACTGCGAATTCGACCCGCCTGTGCCTGGATTTTGTTGATAATTTCATGAGTCTGGCCAATTGTTGTTTGGTTGCTAGCCCATGACCTCATGAGCTTTGGGAGGTGTACCAAATTGAAGTGATAGACCGTGGTATCAACACAGTAGCTCCTCGCATGCTACGACCCTGTGGATATCTTACTTGAAATGCAAAGTCCGTCTGCATCCTTGAGAATCTGAATTCCAAGAGATGGCATACCGGAGGACGAATGGTGTTCGATGCCGGGTTCGAGCATCGGAAGCGGGTTGCCACAATCGACCAAAACTCGCCGGGCGACGCGTCCACCCGTCGGAGTTATGATGTTCCGTGTCTATAGCAGCATTCTTCGATAGTGTTGACACCATATCCGGGGAGGAGGAATGGACATAAATAGAATATCAGATATTGACCTTCGAGACGGTCTTTGATCGACGACGGTCTGGAATCTACTCAGAGTACATCGCTTGAAGTTGGCAAGCGTCTCGCGCAATGAGCCTGTCTGTCCCACCAGTCGAAGTAGCAATTTTATATCTTGGCTAGTGGCCGAATATTGAAAAAATAATGCCGACGCTCTCATTTTCTACTAGAAAGCACATGATGCTGAGGTCGCTGGTCTGACCGATAGACATCTACGCATCTTCTGCCTCAACCAGCGAGAACTTGAGCTGAGAGTCTCTTGGGATCCGCTGCATCATCGCTGCGTTTTCCATGCAGTTGAAAGTGAAACACCAATTTGAAGATGAATATAGGACGGCGCCATGTGGGACCGCTAAAGTGCAGATAAGACGGTAAAGTGACGAAGAGGGACGACGTGACGGGCTCAGAATTCAGGAGGCGAAGGAGACCGCGGTCTAAGAGTCTTCGAGACCAGAATCTCCGTACGCGGTACACAGACAGCAGATATTTAAGAACATGTGTGACGGAATCTGTTGAAGTATTGAGGTAGAAAGAATGGAGATAATACCGTACGTAACATATTTGTAATACACACAGACGCGGTATTGGCAAGGAGAACGCTCCACCAGCCAGACCCAGTGCCAGGCCACGACTCCTTTCTTGTCCTCCCTGAAAGCCTGCTTTCCTCCTCTGCGACTCGCCATCCAGTCCTTCCTTTTCCCTCGCTTCCCTTCTCTCGCTTTCTTTCCCTTCATTCCTCTGTTCGAGCTCGTACTTTCCGGATCCGTCTTCTCACGCTAGAGAAACGTCTACCTAAAAGCTTCTCCCTCGTTGAAGCTCTCCTTCTTTCATTCGTTTATTTACCTCTTTTCCCATCTCCGGCCTCTCGCCTCTGCTCGACTCACCAACACTCAGGGCCAGGCTTTGCCCGTCGACACAACTGTTTAATCTATCCTTCCGGTAAGTGAACCTAGTCGATGAGGTCACAAATCAAAAAGACTAACCTGCGTTGCGTCCGTAGAGATAAACAATGGCTTTCGTCAAATACGCCCTTCCCGCCCTCGCTGCGGCCAATGCCGTCTTCGCTGCTAGTGAGTCTACAATGCTGGACATGTTCGTGCTCCGATCTCGCGTTGTCTAACTTAACATGCAGACTGTGGCAGTGGTAAGACCATCACCATCAGCAGCCAGAGCGACCTGGATGGCTACAACACCTGCGAGAGCCTCGACGGTGACGTCGAACTCTCCGACAGCCTCACTGGCACCGTTACCATTAACGGTGTTCAGAGAATCAAGGGTGCTCTGACCAGCACCGGTGGCGCGAACATCACCTCTCTCTCGGCCCCCAGCCTTGAGACCATTGACGACACCTTCAAGCTCGACGGCGCTACTTCGCTCACCTCCCTCGACTTCCCTCAGCTCACCTCGGTCGGTGAGATTGACTTCCAGGCCGTCCCCGTCCTCCAGAGCCTCGGTTTCACCAAGGGTGTCACCAAGGCTGGCAGTGTCTCCATCGTCAACACCGGTCTGACTTCCCTCGACGGTATTTCGCTCAACTCCGTTGGCAGCTTCGTTGTCACCGACAACACTCAGCTCGAGACCGTCGACGTGAACAACCTTAAGAACGCCACCAACCTTATCAACTTCGCCGGTAACTACGATGAACTGGAGATCTCGCTCCCCAACCTGGCCACTGGTACCAACCTGACCATCCGTAACGTCAGCTCGGTCTCTCTTCCCTCCCTCACCAAGCTCGAGGGTCAGCTCGGTTTCTGGGGAAATTCCTTCTCTTCTCTCAGCGCTCCCAACCTTACTGAGTCTGGTGACCTTGTCTTCGAGGACAACGCCAACCTTTCCAACCTCAGCCTGCCCGTTCTCGAGACTGTCAACGGTGGTTTCTTGATCACCCGCAACGACAAGCTTAGCACCATCAACTTCCCCAAGCTGGCCACTGTTACCGGTGCCATTGACTTCAGTGGTGCTTTCGACAAGGCCACTCTTCCTTCCCTCAAGAACGTTCGTGGTGGTTTCAACATGCAGAGCACTGGTAACTTCAGCTGCTCTACCTTCAACTCCTGGAAGGACAACACCATCCACGGTACTTACAAGTGCGAGGCTGAAACCAGCGACCCCACCACTGCCGACGGCACCTCTGGATCCAGCACCACCACCAGCGGTGACAGCTCTTCTCCCACTGACGATGCTGCTGTCTTGACTGCCGCCAACGTCCCCGTCATGGGTGTTGCTGCCCTGTTCGGCCTTCTCGTTCAGTACGTTCTGTAAAGTGGCCATGGATACCTGACAGTTGTGTATGCATCTTTGCGTTCTGGTTTCGTCTTTTCCTTCGCCCATCGTGGTTGTAAAGTGACATAATAAGCACTGGGTTTTGATATCTGTACCGCGTCGTTCTTATGATAATAATTGAAGTTTTGAGCACCCTTACCGTCTTCCGTCAGCAGTTGTTGGAAAGCGCCTTTGGTCTACGGGCGTAGTGAGAATTTTGCAAGGTGGAAGTTCCGAGCCGGCGGTGCTCGAATCTTGTTATAGCTGTATAGATGTTCTTTCATGCTTATCTGTGATGACCTATTCGTATCACAAGATCCATTGTAATGCGCTCTGGTCCGAGTTTCAGAGTGTCCGATCTGCCTCTTAGCTTAATATTGACTGATTCGAACTATCGACCCGGAGTAATATCAAAAGATCCCTAGCTACTTGCGGCTCAAGGGAACCCTTTTTGGCTGGTTTGGGCACCCTGCCCCTGTTTTGGGAAACTTACAATACTGCTGTCACCAACTTAGGGTGATGAGTGTTTTATCAACTTGCTTGGTGAAAACCCTGTCTACACATCATGCACTCAGTCTACTGCGCATTCCGATTCTTTAACATTCTGGAGACGATGTACCGAGTTTACCAATCCTAAGTTGGTATGTAAGCAGATATATCTTCGGCCTTCTTAAAATATACTTTGCCATGCTGGGCTCCTCGTAGTAACCATTACTAACCGACCACTATTTAGGCAGGGAACTGACTTTCCACGACTGCATGCATGACTATGTAGCACAAGACACAGCGTCATATAGGCTTACTGTAATCACTCTATGTCGGACTCTACCCTGTCTGGGATTTGTATGGTCGTTGACACATTCTTGCATACTGCTAAACCACCTCATCCAATAACTCAGTGCACCCGATAAACGGTTACTCAATCGAGTCGATGAAGCGTCAAAAATACAAGAAAACCGCCTTTCTCTGAAAAGATGTCTATAGTCAGAGGTCCATGAAAGCAGCGGCTGGGTGCGCTTGTGCCGGGTAGGCGCCTGGAGACTGAGAAGCTATTCTGTAACATGTGCGTTCATGAAGCATTCATGGCATCTGACGTGAGTTTTTTGTTCAAGCCTTCTCGGGGCAGGAGCCTTTGGGCTTGTTTCTGAACTGCATCTCTAGCTGGTCGTTGGGAATAGGTATATAAACTCAAGCTAAGACGTGACCGAGGTAGGGAGCACTCGAGACTGTGTAGGCAAGGGGCTCGCCAACAGCCCAGGACACCTTACTCAGTTCTCAACTGAGGAATCCTAAAGTCAATATTGGAAGTTGGTTTGGGTGTACTTTGTACTTTTGTACATGCTGTGGTTGGGTGTTTGCCTTTTTCCTTGCCATCATTGGTGCGGAAATAGTTTCCATGCGATTCCGTGTCTGTGGGGCACAGTCAACGTTGATATTCATCGTTTTTAGATCGCAGAACCTTGGAAGCTGTCGTGCTAGTTTGCCTCATAATCTTACTATTCACGGATCCCAGCTCAGCTCAACTTTGGGTCTGCGGGCATTTGCGGCACAGTCCTCTTGCAGGTGGGGGTTGGAAGTTAAAAGGGTTTAGGCCTTAGGGAAACTGGTGGATATGAATTTCTTGACTGGATCTCGGCAGACACAGTAGTCGAGTGGACACGGGGTACGTGCTCATAAACTCGTACTTTGTGCCTGGCATCTGCTATCCATCCAGTATAAGCAGTCGTGAGAAAGACCGCCCACAGGAAGCCGCCAGGAACTGGACATCGGGCTCTGCCTCTTGCTCTCTCTTTGCTTTCTCTTTGCTTTTCCCAGCCTGACTTTGCTGGACTCTAGGATGGAGTACGTGCCAGATAATGACGTGGATGGCGCGGAAGATCTATAGATCATGAACCGTCCAGTGGACTAAGCCCGGGTTTACTTGGTAAGTAGGGGTTTGAGAACTTTTTCGTGGGCCGCTTCACTCAATATGTGTATAGTGGCTTATAAGTTGAGACTACACTGCAAACATTGATCTATGATCCCAGTTCGATGAGACCCACAGCAACATGCAACTGGTCTGGTTTAAGTATGCAGACGATAGCCCCTGCAACTGCGTACCCTGGTGTCACCATGCTCTGCTTCCAGACCGCGGATACCCAATTCCACTCGCTCTATTGGGCCAAGTCTTTCAGAGTGGATATCGATGTGAATTGATGGACGGGCAAAACCTGATTTTCACACACCGGGTTCGGTGCAGTGCATGATGCTCATGCATGCATTCGGGCCGGCGCGCTGTACTGCGACGGCAGGTACCTGTAGCTGTAGCTCTTCTACAGATGCGCCGAAGGAATATGTCGGTAGCGGCTAGGGATATTCGTAGGGCCAACTCAGATGGAAGAAACATTAGGGGCTCCAATAAGGCTTGTGCTCCGCAAGAGCGCAGTATCAATAGACACATCTCCTGACATGTAAATTCTCCGCGAACAAGTGCATGGCCATGCCTTGCCTGTTCAAACCGTTTCCAACTTTCCATGCGTTTGCCTTCTAGGGGGCGGTAGGGAGCACATACCGGGAATCAAGGTATGCATATTATACAGGTCGGTTGCATCTCTAGTAGGGTGTAGATCGCTGATGTGTCGCCTTGGACTGCCTTGCCTCGGAAGGTGGGTTCCTGACGTCTAATGTATAGTGTGCTATTGACCATAGTTAGATTTGTAAGGTGCGTCTTCAACCCGTTTTGCAGCGAGGAGCAGTGGAAGGCTGGAACGATTCCAAGGTTCGCAGGGGATGCGATGTGCGATATATTGATGAATTTCGCGGCCGCGGCGAGGTGCAGTGGGCCATTGGATCTTCTTCGGCCGAGACTGAGTGAACTGTATGTAGACTGGTTATAGACAAGAAGATTTTCTTGCTGTAGTCTTGGGCGCATGCCTGACTAATTGAATACGTGCTGGTGGGCCGGGAAGCATGCTGCTGTCTTATACACCACTGTGAGTTGGAGAGAATCGCGGGTAAGCAGGTTGGCGCCCCTCCGTAGACTTCGCCACGGTCAATGTCCTTCATTTGTCATGAGTACGTACTTGATGTGCCATTTCGTATCAGCTAAAGCGAGGTCAACTCCCGGTTTTTACTAAGTCAAATGCTTGGGTCTAGAATTCCTTTATTTATTGAGGTGCTACACCCCGTACGAAGAGCGAGTAATATGCCCGGTAGTTATATATTAAGTATGGGGAAGGGATCGACTGAAGAAGTACGGAGCAAGCTTTGGTTTAATCTGATCTGGGAGCCGAAGAAAGAAAGGAACTGCGAAGCACACCAGTGGCTTTGGAGAAAACAGATTATCAATTGGTCATAGATTGACGAGTTAACATCGTGATCGGACTGACTACTGCGTGGTCCATTACAGGAACTCAACAGAAAGTGAATGAGTGGTTGGATTGAATGGTGGGATGTGATCGATTGGTCTATACGCAGTGAGCTGTCAGCTTGGCTGCTGAAGAAACGAGCAGCCCTGGCCCTATGCCTGGAATCCGAAACAACGACAACGAATGGTCCGGGCGGCAGCGAGTAGCCTAATACAAGGGTAGTGCTGGAACGACTGTTTTGTCTGCAAAGCATATTGGCGGCCCCAACCTATAGTGCGATACGGTACTCTGCAGGTAGAACATAGATGCGGGACTGTTGATATGCTAAACCGGCTATTGACCTACGAATTGCAGAAGAAAGAGGAATTGGAGTCAAGTACGTGTTCGAACTGACGAAACTGAGCACGAGTCAGCCGTAGATGTGGAGCTAGGATACGCGCAAAAGCAATAAAACCTCCTTCGTTCCAGGACTTTAACCGTCCTTGTGGGCGGACCGCCAAGTGCTAAAACGCCGAAAAAAGCCATGAAGAGCGCATCGATGCAGGTAGAAAAAAAGAAACGCGATTAAGGACCCGTGGAACTTGGCGAAGTCTGGATCTTGTATACAATCCACCTTTGCACGCAGGGATTATCCCTGGTTGCAGTCTGCAGGACGATAGGTAATGATTGGACTGTTGGATTGTTGAATCTCGAACAGGCCCATTATAGATGGATAACTTGAGTAAGAGCCGCTGGGACTTTGCGCGTGGAGACAAGACGAGGAAGTGATCCACAAGGTTTGCAAGAGGATAATCGTGGCATGTCCAGAGGGATCAATGCTCTTTTTGACTTTCTGATGCATCGCTTCGTAGCCTTGTCACTCTTGGAGCTATTCTTAGCTCGTCTTAGTTCGAGACTGAGCCTAGCTCCAACTCCAAACAGAGAGATAATGTGCTTTGAACAGTCTTGCACAGTCAACCGCTCGTCCTCGATGATTTTATCAGATTTATACTCCGCAACTAATCAATTGAGCAATGGTCTGCAACTGTTTTGCGACATTTTCCGACTCTTATGTTCGGTGCCATTACGGTTTTCTTCTGTGGCTTGGGCCTTCCCCCACAGGAGCTGTCCTCTCGGATCTGATCCAATGAATTCTGGACGTTGAGGGCGTCCTGGGGCACCATACTATGCAGTATCCCGGAGAATAAGTGAGACCTGGCGAGTTAGACGAGATTCGGACATTTTCGAAGCGCACATCCCCGCCTAAGAGGATGATTGAGAAATACCAACTCAAGTCCGCTGTAGACTGTTCAAGCACAGCGAGACTCGTTGTTCAACTAGAGTGTACCTGCGGCATTCCGAACGGAGTTGAGTTTGTGAATCATGCTCCATGGGTTCGTGCCTGATTCACGAAGCGCATGCTCCGAATTAAAAATAAGCATTCGATGTCGATTATCGTGGCTTGTTTCATGGACGCACATTTCTAATGGAGCGACGTCCAAAGTTCGATGACCTCCACCTTTAAGCCGCCGTTGGTCAGAACACTGCATAAGCCAGTGGAAGCCTTGGAGTAAGAGGAGTAAGATCCGGAAAGCCATAATTGGCCGTGAGGATGGCAATCATCGGCATAGAGTTCTAGGTGAAAAACGTGGCGCCCTGGAGGGTCCTGGGAAACATTAGCCCTATTAGAGTCCTGGTTCTCGCCTCTTTCGCCTTGAATCCGGGGACAAGCTGCTCACAGATGACAGGTTATATCCCCCAATGCATACGGCCCACCACCTCCACTTCCAAGGTGGCATGCATCAAACCAACAAATTATTGCGCAAATCATAGGGATAACATCCCGGTAAATGAACACGTACGCCGTACTTTGCGCATATTCGAGCCATTGTTCTCGCAGCCGCCACAGACCTGTCCCATCGTTCATGAGTTCAGCTTCCTGGTTTTCCTAAATTGGCAAAGGTTCATGGCTGTACTCACACTACATAGCTCACACCACATAGCTTTATCTCGTGTCCCCGGTAGTGGCCAAGCACGGATGGCAATGTTTCCTGTCTGTTGGAGATGTCCAACGTGGATTCCAAATAGCATTGCGACCCATACCCATGGCACTGTAATAGACTGTCTCGGGATCTGAAGTAGAAGGACGAAACAGTCAGAACGGGCTAAATGCATGATTGACAGGGCAAATCCCGGTTACCGGGATCTCCTGGTGAGTCGTGACGACCCAAGTAAAAGGATAGGCTTTTGTTACTGTGGCGATCTCCACTTTTGAATCCACCACCATGATCGTTCTAGGCTCAGCTCCGCCTGCCTCGGCCCGGATATGCGATGTTCGAACATGCTCCTCATTCTGGAGATCGGCGGGAGAGGAGATGGACGTGATAAGCTCATACTATTTGCGCGAGTCATCCACTGTTTGTACAATTTCAATGTGGTACATAGGTAGAATTAGAGACCAGAAAAAAGAACGTCAACCACGCCGTAGAGGCTGAGCAACTGGAAAGCTGATTTTCTCTGCACGTACTTTTGGTGGTTCAAGCAACGACACTGGTGGTCAGAAGGCCTTGCTTCGTGCTATTAGGTCCTGGATCTCACACTGTCGATGGCAAGATCTACTTGGGGATCCTGCGAATGCCTGTGCGCGGGAAGATTATGCATAAGGACCAATCTGGGAACCCCTTCAGACTGTACTTTGGTGCACGGTAGGGAGAGTTTACCCATGCAGCGAGCTCCGAACAGTGCGTTTTAGGTTATACCAATGGACGTCAATTTGGTAGCTTTGGCTTGATCGAGCTGGAGTTTCTCCTCAATCTTGAGTCCCCATAGATGTACCGGAACAATCGTGATTTCGTACAGTGTACTCCATAGACAATTCAGAGATCGATCTTCACTCTGAATCTGCAATTCTGCAGCCTTGGCTCGTCTGAATCGTTTGAACATACTTAAGCGCCGGAAGCATTGTCCAAGTTCCGTCGCGTCTACCTAGGGGGGTTTAGCCGGACGATAGAAACGCATTAATCGGCTTAGATCTGACTCAATGGATGATAATTGTTCGGCGCCCGAAAAAGGTTGGTGCTATTGAGTATTAGAGGCTTCTATGCAAGGAGGACTTCACATCGTTCGCCCCGTGAAGATCGAATCCGCTACGACGAGTGACAAATCAAGGGTCTGCGGTTTTGCATCCTACTGGGTATGTCGATGATGCGAGCATCACTCGCTTGATTGGAGAATCGCCTTTGTCCCGCGTCCGTGCATTTTATGATAGAGAGTTGAGCCCCAGACGTCCGCCAAAACGGACTAGCTTTGAGCGTCGAACTCTGACGGAATCTTTGTGGCATTTCCGCGTGGATCGCCCCATGGAAGAAGAAGGGACTTTTCCTCACGAAAATGGAAGGAGCAGGACTTCGGCTAAGGGGTGATGGAGGCGATGGTGGATTCGAACAAAGTTGTAGAGGTAAGAGGCGGCTATTCTGAAGGCTGCAGACCCCGCGGCGAGGATACGGTGAGAAATGATATGATACTAAGATAAAAATAAAAATAAAAAGAAAAGAAAAGAAAAGAAAAGAAAAGAAAAAAAAACGGGACGCAATGAACGTGAAAAGGTAAATAGGGTTGAGGCAAAAAGAAATGAAAGGATGCCTAACGATCGATCCGTAAGTCATTGTTGAAGAGGAAAATTAGCTGGGGATCGGGGGATGGTTGTGTTTCCCAGTCGAGAGCGCAGGACATGGATTGCTGGCACTGTCAGTGATACATCCAGAACCTCACCTGGTCTCCAGTTCTAGTTCCACTTTCATCGAGTCTACTGTTCTCGCCCATCCCTCCTTCCCCTCGCCTTGTCTCGTTCATTTCACATATAAAGCATGTGGCATCCCACTCCAACATGAGCTTCGTCCCAGCACCCAAGCTCTCGTGGATAACTCCATTGCTATCATCTCGTTGACCATTCCTTCCTTGACCCATATCGTTTGCCCGTATCTCTGCTTTTGTTCAACTCTACAGAGATTGTCATCCACTGTTAGGTTCCACGCCGCCGAACCGCTATACATGCCACGGACCGACGCCTTCCCCAACTGATACGAGACAAGGTTGCGTTTAGGCTATATACTTGACTAGCCTTGTCTCTGAGCTACAGAGAAACATTCGACTCTTTTATCGACATAATGGCTCCTATGGCAGACCATGTCTCTCCGCACAACCCTCTTCCGTAAGTGCTTGACGTTGTCCAGCCCATACATGGCTGACCTGAAGTAGCGGGGTGCGCGCAATCTCTTCGGAGCCTAGCCCAGTAGATATGACCATGGGAAGGTCCTTGCCTCCACTTCCGCAGAACATGCCTCAGCGGGACGTGTTCAATCCAATTACCAACAGGAACTTCCTGCCTAGCCCACCCAGCACACACGAGGCCTTCTCTGCTAAACCGGTGTTGCCACCTGCTGTCTCTCCTCCATCCCCGGCATACTCTGCGGACTCCTGGTCAGATTCGACTGAGTCGCAGATACCATTCAGGTCGTTACCGGACCCTTCAGTCGCTTCCATCGGCGAGATCATGAGCTTATTATTCCCACCACCAGAGCAGAGGACCCGTAAACGGCCTCTGCAGCAGTGCGGCCGGAAAAGAAAGTTGAGCGCCGCTGGATTTGAGGACGTCATGAGGGAAAAGCATCGCGTTGCCGAAGCAGACCGACGAAAGAACCTGAGTATCCTGGTCCAGGGGTTGGACGACAGGCTGCATGATTTCTTTTTGGAACTGGCCGGGTGGAAATCTTCGAAAAACTCGATGCAGTCCAAGGAGCACATTATAAAAGCCGCCATTATCCTTATTGATTACCAGAAGCTCATCATTAGGGAATTGTTTCGTGGGGGCAACAAACTGCCATGTGATCTGCAAGGCCGCATGCAATGCCAGCGCTTGGTTGCTAGTCTCCAGCAGCAGAACGAGCAACAAAAGCAAGAAATCTTGGATCTGAGAGAGAGAAACAGGGCATTGGAAGAGAAAGTGCGAGCGCTTGAACATCAGTTAAACGCTTCCGGCCACATGTTCTGCTCTCCGAAGGTCGAGCAGTCGAGCCTGCAGCAACTGGCTCCGGTGCCCGATAGTAAACCGAAACTCATGCTGCCTGGCTTGCAAGGGTTCGATAGGGTTGCTGATATCATCCCGGACTCTGCTCGGTTCAACACATCTCCTGCGAAGACGGCTCAGTCTTATTATGGCCTATCATTCCTCAGCCGAACACCCCCATCAACCGGGCCATCCTCTCCTGTATTTCACCAAGACGCGTGCTCGGCGGCTTCACGACCGCTATCTTTCATTCAATCGCCATAACCAAAGGCATGGTGATGACGACAGCCGAATTTTCTTATAATATTGTTTTGACGGCTTTCCTTGGGTAAAATTAGAGCAGGCGGGCGGTTTATCTGAAGCATATCCTTGACTTTCGGCGGTTCTCTGCTGTCATCTGGTCCATTTCTCGGGGATGAAGTTGTTACCCAATTCCCTATGATGAAAGGTCCTGGATCTCACGCCGCAGACATCGACTAGAATAGGCGACAATCTGATCTATTTCCTGTTTTCCAACTTGTATAATACATCTGGCTGTTTGACGCGGAACACTGGACTGCAGTATATCCTTAACTGCTGCACTGGGGCCTAAACCCCTGATGGTGCCCGCCATACAATCAAGAGCATATTTCGGTGTTAATTCCTTCTGTATTTTCCTTTGTTGGGACTCGGGGGTCTGGCGTTATGGATGTGGTTAGGAAATTGGATGAATCTATCTCATCCAAGTGAACAGTGCTGATTATATGTCTTAGCGCTATAGAAATGATGATGACTATAGCCTCTGGCAAAGCCTAGTATGTAGGGTAGATACCTTCAATTGTCGGGCACGTATTAGGTCTTCTAAAGAAAGAACCATACACCTCTGACCTGCAGATTGTCCAGATCCACTTGTCTGGGAAGCCACATTGTTCGTTCATAATAGCTTTGTGGTTGCAAAGGCTGTAGGGAATGAGTAAAATGGAAACCAGAGGTGTAGATTAGGCAGACAAGGGGTTGAAAGCTGACTGAATGACCGGGCAGTGTCTCCATATTGTTCTTCTGTCGAATCAGTGCTAAAGGTCGATGAGCTCGAGACCCTGAATTCTAGAATTAGTTGCCTGAGGCATTAATACCTTATGATACGAGTACCTTACGTCCAAGCTTACGCACTTCACACGATTCAAATCGTTTGTACTCTACGGCAAAAACTGGATGATGTGCTTTTTCGAATGTCCGCGAACTTGACAGGCCGTGCAGCTCTGGATTGTCTTCGTCATGGAAGTTTTGAGGCTATAGAAAGCAACTGGCGATCGACTCTCGGGACGGAGGCTAGTACGGATTGGTACTATGGTTTGGCTGGACTGCGGCTGGTGGGTTTTATCTCACCTCCAGGTGTCAAACATTCAACCGACGACCCCCTTCTCTCTCCCATCGTCTATCGTCTCGTCCACTTCTCAACGCGATTACGACGAGCTGATCAAACCATCTGCTCGTCCGGTATCCTTGCCGAGCCTCGATCCGGTTCTTTCCACTCGTTTGGTTCGTCCCTTTCTCCTCGCGGTCGGTGCTACTGCCCTCCCCCGTACCGAGTTCTTTTTTCGCCCTCCTTCTTCGATCCGTTGCAGGCTTTCTATTCAAAACAGTTCGCATCGTCAACATTATATCTTCTTAATCCATTGATTCTTCATTTCTCGAACCTCCTAAGCCCGTCGACCATTCTCCCTGACTCTGGAGTCACCACCGCTGAACACCCCTATCCTTCACAGCGTGTCCCGACAATCGTGACATTACTGTGCCGGGGACTATCGCGCTCTGCGGACTTTCCAGTGTCTCCTCTTTCCGAATATTACCCACCAAGTTCTCCGAGTTCTACAGCCTCCACGACCTTCTCATATACCGCACACGAGGATGTTACTTCCAAAGGGTGGTGTAACGTGGAAGTCAGCTAGAGCTAGGCTGCCTCCATGGCGAGCGATTCTAGTTCTAGTGACGAGGACACGCTTCTTAATATCTCTGGCCATTACTGGCCTGATTGTTTTATTGTGGCGCGGAATAAGCAGCTCTGCCTCGGAAATGCAAAAGTGAGTTGATCGGGCCTGTCTACAGTTTGAAAGCGGCCGAACATACTAATAGCTTTCGACGCTTAGTTTCTATTGCTATGGGCCCCCTAAAGCACCGATGGATATGAGTCTCAATGAGATTACCGAATGGACCGCTCATGCCCAGACTCCCGTCCTCTTCAACTATCACGAGCCCTACGAAGTGAATTCCAGCTCCATCAAGAACGTCGACCTCAACCCTATCAGATCCACCAACCAGGCCGTCCAGAACCGTGAGCGTGTTCTTATTCTCACTCCGCTGAGGGATGCTTCGTTCCATTTGAACAGATACTTCGACCTCATCTACAAGCTGACGTATCCGCACGAGCTGATTGACCTAGCTTTTCTTGTTGGTGACACCAAGGATGACACCCTGGCAACACTTGCCTCCGAACTTCAGCGGATCCAGGATCAGGGTGACAAGGTCGCTTTCCGGAGCGCCACCATCATCCAGAAGGATTTCGGCACCGACTTCGAGATGAATGTGGAGGACAGACACTCGTTCGCTGCACAGGGACCCCGGCGCAAAGCTATTGGCAGGGCCCGCAACTATCTGCTCTACTCCGCTCTTAAACCCGATCACTCTTGGGTGTACTGGCGGGATGTTGATATTGTCGACAGCCCGGATACCATTTTGGAAGACTTTATCGCCCACGACAAGGATATCCTCGTTCCGAGTATGTGTTATGCCATCTTTATTAGATTAATTAGAATTTACTAACCATCTATAAGACATTTGGTTCCACCGCTACAAGGATGGCGTTGATATCGAGGGTCGCTGTATGTGGTTATCCCTACCTGAAGTTGACTTTTACTGACCCGATATTACAGTTGACTACAACTCCTGGATTGAATCCGATAAAGGGCGGAGACTCCGCGCTACTCTGGACCCTGACACTATCCTGGCGGAAGGCTATAAGGAATACGACACCGGCCGCGAGTATCTTGTTGGAATGGGCGACTGGAGAAATGACAAGGATAAGGAGGTTGAGCTTGACGGTATTGGTGGTGTTAACATTGTCGTCAAAGCCGACGTCCATCGCTCGGGTATGTCTGACTTGTCATTTACAATCGCGGTGGCTCTAACCTTGCTTTCAGGGATCAACTTCCCAGCATATGCTTTCGAAAATCAGGCCGAAACTGAAGGGTTCGCGAGAATGGCCAAACGTGCTGGATACCAGGTCATTGGCTTGCCAAACTACGTTGTCTGGCATATCGATACTGACGAGAAACCCGGGAACCTCGGTGACCGCAAGGCGTACTAAGTCCGATCACCACGATCAATTTCTCGCTGAAAGAGAACTTCTCGATCTTCAAATACTCCTTGTGCAATTGTACATCTGGCGCATTGCGGCTGGTTTCACCACGAGGGCCCTTGCCATCTTACGCAGCTTCTTTTATTAATCATTCTATTTGCGAAAGTTGGCAAACTGCCACCCCGACTCCGGTAATTATTAGCCTTCTTTAACGTTGTGTTCTAGGGTTATGTTTGCTTTTTCTGTTGGCGCTTGGGGTATATGTTCAGCGATCTTGGAGGCTCATAGAGTTGAACGATAATCTTGCTCTGTTTGAGCTCATCTTGTTCGTCAGCGAAGGGCACCATCTCAATGGCCGGGTCTTGGCTCTGAACGCTTTTCTGCTTCGCCAGGTTTGACGTTCTTCGCCCTGCAGTGATGGTATGGATCTCAGTGCAGGCTACAGGTGATCCATCACCGTGCCTTACTGTCTATTTAATAGAGGGCTGCGTCAAATAAATTGGAAAGTAGGAAGCAAAGAGCGAAGGGCATTTGGTGCTTTTCTTTGTACATACATATATAGGCTATGTGTAGTCAATTGACGGTCAAGTGCAACTGTTGAAACCGCGTGGGTTGGCTATGCGATTGGCCCTGTATATCCTGTCGCCTAAGATTGGCTTGGTTGTCGTGGTGTTATTGCCCTCCGTTCTACTCCCTAAGCACTGCAGTGCTACAGCCTCGGACGCCTAGGACTTCGCCGCCTCGGCCATTGCTGACCCATCAAACACCTCCCCGAACCTTCCCCATCCACCATCCCACCATCTTCCCCACCTGCGCTATTGCAACACGATGCTCACTCTCACCCTCACCCGATTTCCCCGCGTCACAAACTCAACAGCAAACCGAGTTCTAGGATCTCTTATTTCTTGCCAGTTTAAACCTCATAGAACGTTCCACTCCTCACCTTATTCTCTCTTTAGAGCCACAAGTAGATTCGCAATGTCTAACGAATTTCTCTGCATTCTCCCCGATAAGCCCGACGCGCAGGCGAAAAGACTTGAGGTCCGATCGTACGTTCTCCTCTCCTCTCCTCTTGTTCACAGTCCAATTGTAACCGGAAATAATGTAGGAAACACCTTGAGGGCGTGAAACCGCTCGTTGAGGCTGGGAAGGTAGTTGTTGGTGGTATGTGCCATCCAACCAACCGAAGTTTTCAGTAGCTAGCTCGCTCAGGGCCACGCTCTTCAGCAAATACCTCTTTTTTTCTTTACTAATATGATTTTCTGCCTGTTTGATTGATGCAGGCGCAATGCTCAACGCGCACCCGTCTGAAGGCGAAACGCCCTCGTTCAAGGGGAGTATGCTCATTGTCCTTGGCGAGAAAGAAGAAGATGCGTGGGAGGTTATCCGGAATGATATCTACACCAAATCGGGGGTTTGGGATCTGGATGCAGCGCAGGTTATTCCGGTATGTCATCTTTTGCGACTGTTCTATGTAGTACTTGGTACTGGATGTGGTTGTTTTGGGCTGAGACTAACGGGTCTGGGTTTTCCACGTGTAGTTCAAGTCTGCCGTTAGGGTTGGAGTGTAAATGGATGTTGGTTATTTGATAGTATAGATCGTATGTACATTGGTATTTATGCTATATATCAAGCTAGTTCATCCACACTACATATTTACCGACTCCTATATAACAGAGATCATGAAATATCAGAGAATACTTACAGCTTAGCCTTGGGCTTCAGCATCGCCTCTGCAACCTTGCGTCGTTGGATCTTGCCGGTTGCCGTCTTGGGAATTTGCTGTACTATCCAGATCTTCAAGGCATTAATGTGAGTAAAGATGCAACAGCCCGGTCAGGGGTAGAAAGATGGCTAGCTTACCTGTTTTGGGGTCTTGAATTTAGCCAGTTTCTCTTGAACCCACGCTTTCAGTTCATCTTCAGTAGCATTCTGACCGCTCTTCAAGACAACCGCGGCCCCTATGTCTTCGCCATAGTGACCAGGGTCAGGAATGGCGAAGCAGACCGCTTCGCCGACGCTGGGGTTTTGCAAAAGCGTGTTGTCCAATTCGATTGGGCTGATTTTTTCTCCGCCCTTGTTGATAAGTTCCTTGATGCGGCCGGTGATGATTACATAGCCGTCAGGGTCCTTCTTGCCTTGGTCACCTGTTCGGAAAAAGCCGTCTTTGGTGAAAGATGACTTGTTGGCAGCTGGGTTGTTGAGGTATCCTTTCGTGACATTCTCTCCTCGAACGCAGATTTCTGCCTCGTGTCCCTGAGGAACTTCGTTTCCGGATTGATCAAGAATTTTAATCTCGACGCCTTGACCAATACCCACGCTACCGGGCTGTCGCTTTGCGGGGGGGAGGGGGTTGCTCGTCATTTGATGAGCCGCTTCCGTCATGGCGTAGGCCTCAAGTACTGGGGCTTTGAGAGTCTTTTCTAGATCCTGGAAAGTTTTTGGTGACAGCGGCGAGGAGCAGGAGCGGATGAAGCGGATTTGAGGGATAGGGTTGGGCAACGGTGACTTGAGCAGAATTTGGTGGATGGTTGGCACGGCGGAGTACCAGTTCGCCTTGTATTCGATAAAGTCCGACCAGAACTGGTGAGCAGAGAACTTGGTGGGTACAATTACTGAACCGCCAGAGGCAAGGGGAGCAAGGAAGGCGGCTAAGAGGCCATGGACGTGAAACAAAGGCATCACCAGGTAAGTCCGATCCTGAGGGGTGAGCTTGTACGTTGCTTGAATGTTCCCTAGAACGGAATTAGTCGTATGTCGGAAGCGATGCTGAGGCGCTCACTCATGGTAGTTGTCAGGTTCTTGTGGGTGAGCGGAACCTATCTCAAGAGTTAGTACAGTTCCCAAACAAAACTCATGCGGAAATAGTGCTCGCATACAGCCTTGGGCCTGCCAGTTGTTCCACTAGTATGCAAGACAAGCGCGATGTCAACGGGCTGAGCGGTCTGGACGCCAATGCCTCCTTTGCCTTTTAGCTTGCCCAGCTCCTTCACATCGAGAACAACCTCCGTTCCGTTCCAGTAGCACTCCGCGATAGCCGCTTGGTACTTTCTACCTGCGCGGACCGCGGGGCCATTCTGAGCATAGGATCCCCGAGGGATAAGAACTAGGGTTGAGCTGAGATCGTCGATATAGAACTCAAACTCGTCCTGCTTGTAGGCAGGGTTTAGCGGAGCAGCGATTGCACGCTGCCACGAAGCTGCTAGAAAGCCAACAATGAATTCGTACGAGTTTATAAGAGCCAGGTTCACCGCGGCACCATGTCCGACACCAAGTTTAGCCAGTTTTTCTTGGAAGCCATATATATGCGAATGCAACTGCTCGTAGGTTACAGTTAAAGCCGGTTTGCCAGGAACGATGACAGCGGCGTTAGCGCCGTCGGGGGAGAATGCTTGAGCCAATGTAGCCATGTTCTGCCAGGTACGAGAAGCAACAGTGAAGGGACGAGAATGAAGTGATAGAAGGTTAAAACGAGCGAGGATTAGGTGTTACATTAATAACCCCAGTCCGGAGTTGGCGTCTACCATATGGAGCAGGTAATCGCCATTCATGGTCTCGTCACCCTCCGATGTATCGGCCGACTTGCCGAAGTTCCCCGTATCCGCTGCGCTGGATTATTAAGCTTGGCGCCAAGTAAGCAAACAAAGCAAACAAAGCCCTCCAACGGCGTCACCAGCGGGAAGAGCTTCGCGGTACGGAGCTTTATTCATACTTTATTTCACCATAATTATTCAACTGCTCTGCGCCTTAATCGCAGTATGACTTCTGATTCGACGCCCACCAAACCGGGCGGCATGCTGTCGCTTTATGCCAATCTGCTAGATCCATCTGCTGACAACTCGCCTGGAACCATTTCTCGTGCCCCAGTCGTTTTCAAGCAAGCCGAAGGGGAAGCTCAATCGGAGGAAGCTGCTGCAAAGAAGCAGGTCAATAATGGTATGCCCTGTCTTCTTATGTTAAGTATGCTGGCGCAAATTACGCTGACTGTTCATTGATCCGCTTATAGCTCTTCGGTTTCAGCCAACGAAACGCCCTCAACTGGCGACCCAGAAACCCAAGCCGAAGCCAACCCTACCGAAAACGGCTGCTGTAGCTCCAGGCGCAGCTCCCGTCAAGTCCACACTTGCGGACTGGGCTGCAACCGAGGACGACGATGTGAACGGCTTCTTCGCGGGGCCTAAGAGACAGCGCGGTGGCCGTAAGAAGCGCAAGAAGAATCGGGAACCGCAGGAATTTGTGCAGAATTGGGATGATATCTACGATCCATCTAGACCGAACATCTACGAGGAATACAAGCACAGCGATGAGCAGATAACGGAAGTGCGAGAGTGGAAAGACCGCCTATATGCACACCGTATGGCCAGGTCGTCGAGTAGGGACTCGTATAGTGACGAAGAATATGGACGCCCAATGAATAGTAAGTCAGGAGCCTTCTATGGCCGGTTGGTGAAGTACTGACTTCATCTCAGGACAATTTGCGCCTCCGAGCAACTTCGCTCCACCTCCCAATCTCAATAACATCCCATCGGCGCCTTCTGAGAATGTCGTTTCTGGAGAGGATGCATTCGCGCGGCGAGCCCAAATGGCGTCGAGTCTAGCTCATAACAATGAACAGGGCTCCTCACCTAAACCGCCGCCACCCCAACAACCGGTTGCTCCGATTGATGCGCCTACTGGTGACGACGCTTATCTACGCCGTCTACAGATGTCCGCTCAGCCCCAACCCTTCCTAACTCCATCAAATCAACTGCACAAGATTCAAACATCGTCCGCAACGATATCGCGCGCACCAGTTCGATATACTCTTCCGCCGGCCCCTGACGATATCCCCGCCTCAGAAGCAGAACTCGAAGAAGTCCTCGCAAAGGAGCAGCCCGTAGAAGAGGAAGCCCAAGATGATGGCCAGCGCTCACTCCGACCAGGCCAGAAAGGGTTTGCTGAGCGACTGTTGGCCAAGTACGGATGGACGAAGGGATCTGGCTTAGGTGCCACCGGTTCAGGCATTGCAAAACCATTACAAGTCCAAGTCGAAAAACGCAAGAAGCGGCCTGACTCAGAGGGTGGAGGCTTTATCACGCCAGCTGGTAGGGGTAAGATTATCGGCGGGGCAAGAAAGCAAGAGGATGTGGGCAAGTTTGGTGCGATGAGTGAAGTTATAATCCTGAAAGGGATGTTAGATGGAATGGACGTGGACGCAGAATTGACAGGCAGCGACGGAGGTGGTCTAATGCAGGAAATAGGGGAAGAATGCTCTGAAAAGGTAACAACTCTACTTCTCCATCTTCGTCTATATCTAACGTTAAGCAGTATGGTCGTGTGGAACGTGTCTATATTTCTCGTGACTCCGGCCCGCCGGTTCCCGTCTTCGTCAAATTCACCAACCAACTGTCCGCTCTTC
The DNA here is from genome assembly GCF_047715535.1 of Aspergillus foveolatus. NCBI lineage: Eukaryota > Fungi > Ascomycota > Eurotiomycetes > Eurotiales > Aspergillaceae > Aspergillus > Aspergillus foveolatus. Next base: position 335,775 of record NW_027396076.1, read on the forward strand.
GGGTAGGTCATTCAATCAAATGAATTGATGCCCAGAGATGTTACCAATATATGCTGACGTGCGAAATTTGTAGGCCGTAAATGCTCTCGAGGGTCGGATCTTCAATGGGAACAAAATCACCGCCCGCTTTTTCGACGCACAGAAATTTGAGCAAGGCACTTACGAGGACTAGTCCATCAGCAGTCGCGAGAGAAGTTGCCGATTACACTCTAAAGGGCGTGGTCAGACTGCACATCGTGTCTTCAGCCCGATTCAGCAACATGTCATTATGCACATAGGCGCGGGCTGCTGGCTTACTTCTTAGAGAGTGCGATAGTCTCATCGTTCGTGTGGTTCCCCTAGAATGTGACCCTGTCAAACACTTCTAGTTCCTCAACAGAGTCTTCGCTATGCGCGCCAGACAAGTAAAATTTGTCGGTTCGCACCAAGGGCTCGCACTCAAAGCTCTCCATTATGGGAGAGAAGCCGTACGGCGTCTTTCGCGGTAGGGTCTTTGCAAATGTCGCTTTCATCTTGCAGGAAGCACAGGCACCGAACACGGGAAGCGACAAGGTTTCCAGGCTAACGCAGTCGTAATTGCATCGAAGGGCGACGTTGCAGCATATTGTGATGGTGGAGGCGTGGTCTTGGTGGTTGCAAAGGGCATGGTACCAGGAAATGCGGTGGCACATATCGGTGGTCCTCTATGCCTTCGAATAGTTTATCTGTCGTTCGGATGTTTTGGGTTCGGTATTTCAACAGGTGACCAACAATGGCCTTGGAATAGGAATGGACAAGGTGAGGTGGCCGGGTACTGTTTAAATATACCGCTCTCTAGACCTTTCACAGGATAAACAATAAACAGCTGTGGGGATGTTTGCCGGAAATGTGTGGTTGCTATCCATGCTCAAAGGTTCACTGAGCGCAGCATTGGAATGTATGATCTACTTCTGAGCACGGGGTTCTTTGTTCAGAGCTCCTGACCGCATCAAAGCTGAGATGGTCTGCCATAACACCAATAAAGGGATGCTTCAGGGCAGCGCACAATGAATGTCATGAAGATTATGTTCAAAACAGCAGAACGCAAGTACTGTAAAGACACATCATAAGATGGATAGTAAGATATATACTTTCACGTGACTTTAGTGGTGAGAGTCGATTAAGTCCAGTGCATGAAGTTTTCGCCTCAGGCCGCGATTCCAAGGTTGCTCAGCTCACTTAAACCCATCATCACCTCTATTATCTCAGCTTTGTTTGCAAATAATACTGTAACGTTGGGAGCGTCTTGTCTATACTGTCTCTAATCTTGGCCAATACTTGCCTTCCAACTTCTCCGCATTTTCAAAACCATCATCTCCATCTATTCAACAGTTCACCTCTCCAACACCACCGAATCACTTCAAAACCATTTCGCTTCCTACCCCCCCCGCGCTTCGTCTTTTTTGCAACGTTCAGCGTTTGTCCTCTTCCGCGTTGTCATATCACACCATCCGGATATAGCATCGCCTTCGTCCTACCTTTTTCGAGGTGCCTATATTTGCGCGCATCGCCGCTCGCAATCCATCGACTAGCCTACTACTCTTATCGCACCGCAACCATGTCGCTCTGCTTGAATCGTCTGACTGAGGAAAGGTAAGCTGAGTAACTCCTTCTACCAGCAAGTATATACTCTGTTCAGTCCCCGCAGTGAGTCGAGCTGAGCTGACAGACACACTCGCGCACAGGAAGCAATGGCGAAAAGATCATCCTTTCGCCTTTTATGCCAAGCCTCATCGTACGGCCCAGGGTGTTTTGGATATGAAACGATGGGAATGTGGCATTCCCGGGAAAAAAGGGACAATCTGGGAAGGCGGACTTTTCAAATTGGACGTCACTTTTCCTGATGGTGCGTGGCAACTCTATATAAAAGCCCAAAGCGAAGTTGTTGACTGACTGTTCTCTTTCATAGAGTACCCTACCAAGCCTCCCAAATGTATGTTCCTTTTCTCCCGCTCAGACTCACAAATATATTTCACAAGAATATCGCAGGTCTTCAAATTGGAGACCGCTTGCTTAAAAGCTCATGCTGCTGTGTTGTTCTGGGCTAACATTATGTCATTATGAACAGGCAAGTTCGTGCCAGCTCTGTTTCACCCCAACGTCTACCCGTCTGGGACTGTTTGTCTGTCAATCTTGAATGAAGACGAAGCGTGGAAGCCGGCAATCACAATTAAACAAATCCTTCTTGGTATTCAAGACTTGCTCGACGACCCAAATCCCGAGTCTCCAGCGCAGGCGGAAGCATATAATATGTACAAGAAAGACCGGGCTGCTTATGAGAAGCGAGTGAAGCAGGTTGTCAAGGAAAATCCTGCTTTATAAGTTGAGCTACTCAATGACGATCTACCTTTCTATAGAACTCGTCATTTTTCTATCCTGACCCTTCTTGCATTTCGACTCACCGAATCCTCGGCGGATATGGCGCCAAAGCGACTTATTCTACGTGGGGCGTGCATTGTGATTGAGAGACGAGAGTCATGCGTCTTGCGCCGAGAACTTTCTGTCCTGAACGGAACGGGAGTGGCTGGAGTTGGAGTTGCTCTCTGTGCATCCAGACCGATTGGACATTAAACATTGGTATGAAGAGGCGGCTTCCCATTAGTTTTCTTTTTCCTTTCTTTTACAGCGAGCATGGCGTCTCGACGACACGAACACAGCAGAGCAACGAGGTAACGGCGGCGTTATTCATTTTTACTTTTTTTTTTTTTTTATTTATTTTTTGCCTTTTCGTGAAGTGCATAGGTGAGGAATTTTCTTTATCGCATAATTCGAGATATCCGCATATACCGCGTACATCCGTTTCAATTGCATTTTCTATGGTCATTCGCTTACTAGTAGGAGATCCTTTACCCCTAGGGATGATTCGGTGGAGATGGAACGCGGAGAAAAGAGGCAAAGTATGGGGGTCAGAACTTACTTTCTGGTCATGAGTACCTTCGTTTGCGTCTATTGAGGGTTTTTTTTCAGATGCCGAGGTGTCCCCGTTGTCGCATTGACCAGTAGTAGACGGAACTTATTGAGTGCAAGGCGGAGGATCGCCTTACCTTGTTCACCGGCCTGGATCCGTAAGGTAACAAAAGCAAATATAACTCAGTAAGCGCCATGGTCGAGAGTCGGCTAACTGTGTAGTAAACCTACATCGTAAGTGTTTAAGGGAACCTTTTTTGAATTTCTGAAGGATAAGATAAGTCTGAGTTTCCTTAGCTGGTCCTTAGCGCGGCCGATTGCCGGCCAATGACGCCGCTGGGAATGTAGCGGTTATCTTATCGAGATGAGTCAGTTTTGTCAGTGTCCCTCTTTCACCCAGATTTTTTTGGAGGCCGAAATCGCCCCTCGATTCCGCCCCGCCGACGGGACCGGGACCCTACCTTGACACTTTAAAAATTCCCCCGTCTCCCCCGATCTGGGCCTGGTCACCAATTCGCACTTTTCTCACCCTCTAATCAATTGGGCGTCCTAGCAGTCTTTGCTCCTACTTTCTATCTGCGTTGCTCAATCGAACCGCCAGCATGTGTGGTATCTTCGCCTGTCATCAGTATGTTACCCTACTTGCTCTTTTCTCCCAAGGCCATTCCGCGGGGATCTGTGCGCCGCGCGTTCAGGGCTAACAGACATTGCGACAGTCATCCGGATGTACAGGCATTCAAGCCTACAGCTTTGCGCATGGCAAAGGCGTAAGTCTCTCCTTCTCTTCCGCAAGTTTCAACTCGTCATTTGGAATTTGTGTCTGACTGTAGCAGTGTGCGCCATCGTGGACCGGACTGGAGTGAGTCATGCGGTCGCGGATCTTCTTTGACAAGAATTCATTCCTAACACAGTACAATAGGTGGGAGCTTCATCGCTGATAAGACGAGTTAGTGACTTTGTGCCATGTATAGACCGAAGTCGTATAGGGTGCTGACCGGATTTTCCAGTTCTTTGCCACGAGCGCCTGTGTATCGTCGGTGTCGGTATGTGCCTTACTCATCAACAAGACTCCTTTGCTCTTTTTAATACTCCGTTTCACCACTTGAACTATGTCTGAGACTGTATCTGCTTCTAGACTCCGGCGCCCAGCCCCTCGTTAACGACGATGAATCCCTCGCCTTGGCCGTCAACGGTGAAATTTACAACCACCGCATTGTGAGGAAGACCCTGGACGTGGAATACAACTATAAGACACACTCGGACTGCGAAGTCATCATCCCTCTGGTATGTGCGATTAGAGCAGTGCGGAAGAGGGTTGTGGTACAGGGATACTGACTCGTATAGTACATGAAATATGGTCTCGATGCCCCCAAACATCTTGATGGCATGTTCGCCTGGGTTTTGTATGACAAGAAGGAGGATAGGGTTGTTGCGGCACGTGACCCTATTGGTATCTGCAGTTTCTACATCGGCTGGTCCTCCCAGACTCCTGGAGCCGTGTACTTTGCCTCCGAGTTGAAGAGTTTGCACCCCGTCTGCGACAAGGTCGAGGCTTTTCCTCCTGGCCATGTCTTCGACTCCAAGAGCGGTGAATTCTCCCGCTACTTCCAACCCTCGTGGTGGGACCCGACCAACGTTCCCAGTGCGCCCGTGGACTACAAGGCGATTCGTGAGTCCCTCACGAGGTCTGTGCGCAAGCGTTTAATGGCAGAAGTTCCGTATGGTGTTCTGTTGTCTGGCGGTCTCGATTCTAGCTTGGTTGCCTCGATTGCTCAGCGGGAAACTCTGCGCATGCAGAAGGCTAGCTCCGGTGTCAAGAGCGAGGCCAATGGTGAACTGGTCGGTATCGACGACGAGAACGAGCTTTCTACTGTCAACTCCTTCCAGCAGCTGCAATCTTTCTCCATTGGTCTCCCTGGTGCTCCCGACACAGAGGCTGCCATGGAGGTGGCTAAGTTTTTGGGAACCAAGCACCACGCCCTCACCTTCACTATTGAAGATGGTCTCAACGCCCTATCGGATGTTATCTACCATCTGGAGACATACGATGTGACCACTATCCGTGCGTCCACTCCCATGTACCTGCTCAGCCGAAAGATCAAGGGACTTGGAGTCAAGATGGTTCTGAGTGGTGAGGGTAGCGACGAGATCTTCGGCGGGTACCTCTACTTCCACGCTGCACCCAACAAGGAGGAGTTCCACAAGGAAACCGTTAGACGTGTGAAGAACCTGCATTTGGCAGACTGCCTCAGAGCCAACAAGTCAACATCAGCCTGGGGTTTGGAGGCGCGAGTTCCTTTCCTCGACAAGGCCTTCATTGAGACGTCTATGTCGGTTGACCCCCAGGAGAAGATGATCACAAAGGACCGCATTGAGAAATACATCTTGCGCAAGGCGTTCGACACTTCCGATGAGCCCGACGTCGAGCCGTACCTGCCCGACAAGATCCTCTGGCGCCAGAAGGAGCAGTTCAGTGACGGTGTCGGTTACAGCTGGATCGATGGTCTGAAGGACCACGCCGAGCTCCACGTCACCGACGAGATGATGAAGAACCCCAAGCCCGAGTGGGGTGATGATATTCCAACTACCAAGGAAGCGTACGTCTTTCCCATTCTATGGGCGTAAATTGAGAAGTTAACATGGCAACAGTTACTGGTACCGCATGATGTTTGACGAGCACTTCCCATCCTACTGCGCGTCCACAGTCGAGCGCTGGGTCCCCACATGGTCGAAGCAGAGCGACCCTAGTGGAAGGTAGGTCGATTTCGAGGTAAAGATTGCCTGCTCTGATGCTAATTTCCGTGCTTATTTCCAGAGCCATTGCTACCCACAATGCCAAGTACGATGACGCCGAATAGATGATTGTATAGCAAGTCCTTGCGAGATTGCATATCGTTATTTTTGAGATAGAGAAACATGAATAGATGATTATCCCAGATCATGGTCATTTAGACGCAAAGCGAGTTTTTACTATCAGCGTAGCGTTTGGTTGGTCAAGTCCTGCGCGCTCTTTGATGCAGCAAAACAGGATGAGATAAAATCCAAATCATCGCTGCTTATCTGAACCCTCCTGTAGACCTTAGTTGCTTTAGAGTTTCGGTTACCTTGTGATCATGTGCTGTTTCGAAAGTGTTTGACCCACGGATCCCATACGGGCAGGAGCCTAGTAGAAGTTCAGCGATGCCTCGTCAAATCCTTTGTCAAAAACAAAAAGTAAAGGCTAAGCGACAGTATTTGAACTAGGCGTAGCCTCAGATGTCTGAGCCGACCAAAGACGGGCGAGACTGCCGGAAGCACAGCTCGGTCAGGTTATATCGGATGCCCCAGGCGTTTCAAGGCACCGTCGGGATCCTTGCTCACGGGTTTTGCCGCCACAGCCAATCATAGCTGAGCCAGCTTCCCGTGCCCCAGCAACTGGAACGCGAACTCAACCTCCCAAGTGATTTGAATTGAATCTTCTCCCGACTTCCTTCCTCGTCATCCTATTCCTCGCTCAGCTCTTTCTACTACTTTTCTGCTTTAATACCCTCTGACGTTATCGTCTTATTACCCATTCGATCCTACACAATGGCTGCTCCTGCTGCTTTCTCCGACATCGCCAAGGCGGCCAACGATGTACGTGATTCTCCCACATTGTTTCGCAATGAAGCTGGGAATGGTGGACGAAGAATCGCGGAATCCCAAGCTAATCTTACTTTTTCCGATAGCTCCTTAACAAGGACTTCTACCACGGCTCTGCTGGTAAGTAACTACCCGGCTGCCTATTTCAAGCTCGTTGCTTTGATCGTGAGCATAGCTGACATTTGATTCTCCTTTTTAGCTAGCCTTGAGGTCAAGTCCAAGGCCCCCAATGGCGTCACCTTCAACGTGAAGGGCAAGTCTGCTCATGAGGGTCCTATCGCTGGCAGTGTAAGTACACATCGCCAATATATGTCATTTAGGCTGTCACTAACGGCACCCTCCTTGTGTAGCTCGAGGCCAAATACGTCGACGCCCCTACTGGTAAACGCCCCCATAATCGCATACGAAAAACTCCCAAGAAGCCAGACAAAGCGCTCGTTGTTGATATAACACGTTCGCATTGCTTGTCACCGTCCACTAGAGTCACTTTAACGTCAAGGGTCGCCGAACATAGATTGATGCTAATAATCTGTCCTTGCTCAGGCCTCACCCTCACCCAGGCGTGGACTACTGCCAACGCCCTCGACACCAAGCTCGAGCTCGACAACAACATCGCCAAGGGTCTCAAGGCTGAGATCATTACCCAGTACCTCCCTGCCAAGCAGTCCAAGGGTGCTAAGCTCAACCTTCACTTCAAGCAGCCCAACCTGCACGCTCGTGCTTTCTTCGATCTCCTTAACGGCCCCTCTGCAAACTTCGATGCCGTTCTTGGCCACGAAGGCTTCCTCGTCGGTGCCGAGGGTGGCTACGATGTCCAGAAGGCCGCCATCACCAAGTACTCCGCTGCCGTCGGCTACAGCGTTCCTCAGTACTCCGCTGCCATCCAGGCTGCTAACAACCTGACTGTCTTCTCTGCCAGCTACTACCACCGAGTCAACGCTCAGGTTGAGGCTGGTGCTAAGGCCACTTGGGACTCCAAGACCGGCAACTCCGTCGGCCTTGAGGTTGCTAGCAAGTACAGACTGGATCCTTCTTCCTTTGCCAAGGTAAATAGTCGGAACCCAAAAAATTGGAATCGCGCAGATCTGATAAACTCTCTCAATTTAGGTCAAGATCAACGACCGTGGTATTGCCGCTCTGGCCTACAACGTTCTCCTCCGCCCTGGTGTCACCCTCGGCCTTGGTGCTTCTTTCGATACCCAGAACCTCAACCAGGCTGCTCACAAGGTTGGCGCCAGCTTCACTTTCGAGGCATAAGCGACCCCTTGCCCGCCTTTATGCTGTTAGGACGTGCCAACGCCTCTCTTTTGCTCCAGTATGCGAGTTATTGTATATAAGGGGCAGGAAGATAGGATTAGTTGGACCGTGATATCTAGATATTAGGTAATTATTGGCGACCACTGTATATCAATATGATCATATTTCCTTTGTTCTGCGGACTTTGAAGGGTGTTTTGAAACTGCTTGTAGACATAATTCTATATAGCTGCTCTAGAGGAATTTTTAAGATGCGCACATAACCCGCCGCTCTATGGACTATATACAGTTTTAACTACAACAATGCGCCCAAAACAGAGAATGAACTGGCATTCCTGCAAAGATAGCGTCAGCCATCCTTCATCCTCGAATACTTTGTTTGGCGCGACTTCTCGTTGACACTGCCATCACTGCTCGGCCAACGAAGGAACCCCGCCAATGCGCCCGCACCCAGCAAGATGCTTGAAACTGCAATGAACCGCAACGCAAAGTCTCCGCGACTACCTATATACTGCTCATTGATATCAGCATCCACCCTGGACCGTCTTTCCTGTCTTCGCGCATCCTCCGCCGTCTGCGTTCGATAATGGCCCCGCGCGTTAAAATGCGATATTGGATTCCGATCAATAAACCCCGTTGGATCATCTTCTTTCTTAGTGCTGCCCGCGGCACCGGCCGAACTACTGCCAGCACCAGACCCGGCTGAATAGAACCCCCCCGCCCTTCGAGCCCTATTATTACCATACCCCCCGTGCGCGTAAAAACTCGGCGGGGGACCCTTAAATACGCCTCGCCGTTTACTGAGTCCGCTTGCAGGCCGCGAGCCGAAATATGATGCGCCGTGACTGCTGTGGCTGCCCATAGGGTGCTGACCGGGTGTTGCAGTGGAGTGCGTGGATTGGAAGTTTCGCGAGTGAATTCCGTGGTCTCGGTCATATGTTGAGCGCTTTGCGCTGTTACTGAGGGTTTGGTAGGCGGAAGATATTCTGGCGAAGCGCGAGGAGGCGCTGGGATCGTTGGGGTTGCGGTCTGGGTGGTGGGCGAGGGAGAGGGCGTAGAACTTTCTGTATGATATATGTGTCAGTATAGCACTCGCACTCTACTTTTATGTGGTTGAGGCAGTGGTAAGAGCTTGATGGGACAGGTAAACGCACTTTTTGATCTCGGCCGGTGTGGCCGTTACGGGGACATCGAGGACTTCGTAGAGTGTTGGCTCTCGAGATGACGCGAGCAACCGGACACTTGCTGTTGAGAATGGTGCTTTGCATGTGTACTGACCACGGTCATGTTTATATCTACTTTTGCAATTAGGTTCGTAGCTGCGGAGATTGAAAGTAGAGGAGATGCGGTCGTGCGGAAAGATAGCTTGGTGGCAGCGATAGTGATCGAGAAATTGCGTGACTGGCCTCCTCAAAGGGCGAGAAAAAGACATGTCTTTGCCAATTTATGTGGGAAGAGATGGGGTTCGTGTCCAGGGTGTAGATGAGGAAATTAGGGTGGAAGTACACTTCCTGATGGCGTCGGCCGCTTATCGGAGGTGCAGTGCGTCATCAGTGCGCGAGTCAGCCTCCAGGGCTGAGGATAGAAGCATGGCAAATATGCCTATAAAATATATATATAATCAATTCCTATATAGGACGGTTTGGATGGTAATTGATTGGGGCATTGCAATTCACACATAAACAAAAAACGGTCCTGCTGGTGTTGTACATATCGTCCTCTAGGTATAGATATACTGCGGAGTGGCACACGAGCCCTACTCAAGCACACAACTCCAGCTATACATCAATCACTTTGTGCTTAGCTAGAAGCTCAGCGATATCCCGTCTGGGATACTTACTTGTATCTACGCTGGTTTCAACCGGTGATACCCTGCTTAACCCCTAAGATATAGATATGGACATCGAGGCCGGCGCCAGGCTTGGCGTCTCATTATCTCATCGGCAATTCCCCGCTCTATTTTTTCCTCTTGGTTAGACCGCAATCTGCCTATTCTTTGCCTCCTTAGCCCCTGCTCTATCTTCTCATCATGGCTGCTCAGGCTAGTGAGAAGCTTGAGAAGCTTGACCGTGAGTTTTCTTGTCTCGCTTTTCCATATTTGCCATCACGCTAAATACCTCTCCCACAGTGAACGGTCAGAACGGCGAGTCCACTGCGGTCCCAGCGGAAGCGGGCCAGGCAGAAGCCGGAGAGGTGGAGGATGACTCGGATGATGATGCTGACGATGCGGGCGCTGCTGCTGATGGTGCAGCCAACGGAGGTATGTTTGAAACCGAATCTCGCTTGCCCACGGCCTGTTTCGGCATATCCTCGCTGACTAGAGACAACGGACTATAGCCGCAAAGAAAAAGAAGAAGCGCAAGTCTAAGAAGAAGAAGAAGGGTGGCGCCAAAGTACAGAGCTCTCCTCCCCGTGTTCCGGTGTCGAGCCTATTCGCGAACGGCCAGTACCCCGAGGGTGAGATCGTCGAGTACAAGAATGAGAATTCGTATCGCACAACCAACGAAGAGAAACGCTATCTCGACCGTATGAACAATGACTTCTTGCAGGAGTACCGCCAGGGTGCCGAGGTCCACCGTCAGGTCCGCCAATATGCACAGAAGAACATCAAGCCCGGCCAGACTTTGACGGAAATTGCGGAGGGCATTGAGGATTCCGTTCGTGCGCTGACCGGTCACCAAGGTCTTGAGGAGGGTGATAACATCAAGGGCGGTATGGGTTTTCCCTGCGGCCTGAGCATCAATCACTGCGCTGCCCACTATACCCCGAATGCAGGCAACAAGATGGTATTGCAGCAGGGCGATGTGATGAAGGTCGACTTTGGAGCACATATCAACGGTCGCATCGTGGACAGTGCGTTTACCATGTCTTTCGACCCTGTGTATGATCCTCTGCTTGAGGCTGTCAAGGATGCTACCAACACTGGCATTCGCGTATGTGTTCTCTGTCTAGATTACTATATCTACTACTGACAGTCGTTGCAGGAGGCTGGAATTGATGTCCGCATGAGTGACATTGGTGCCGCTATCCAAGAAACTATGGAAAGTTACGAAATCGAGCTGAACGGGACTACGTATCCTATCAAGCCTATCCGTAACCTCAACGGTCATAACATTGACCAGCACGTTATTCACGGTGGCAAGAGTGTCCCCATTGTGAAGGGTTCGGATCAGACCAAGATGGAGGAGGGTGAAGTGTTCGCCATTGAGACCTTTGGTAGTACCGGAAAGGGCTACGTGAGAGAAGACGTAAGTTGTTCTAGAGCCGCATGCTTGATTGAAAGCTCATGATCATTAGATGGAAACTTCTCATTATGCGCTGGTCGCGAATGCTCCTCAAGTTCCTCTGCGGCTGTCTTCTGCAAAGAGCCTCTTGAACGTTATCAACAAGAATTTCGGCACTCTGCCTTGGTGCCGTCGTTACCTTGACCGACTTGGCCAGGATAAATATCTTCTTGGCGTAAGTATTGTTGTACCCCAAATCGAGCATCGAGCTAATGCCCTCCCAGTTGAACAACCTGGTTCAGTCAGGAATTGTTCAAGATTACCCGCCTCTCTGTGACATCAAGGGCTCATACACCGCCCAATTCGAACATGTATGTCCCGGATTCTGTCTTCCCGACTTAGAGACTAACCCTGGTTACAGACGATCGTGCTCCGACCTACCGTGAAGGAGGTTATTAGCCGCGGAGACGACTACTAGTTAGAACCTTGGTCATATTATTTGGACGCACGAGATGATACATAGCTCTTACCAACAGGATTGAAGTAAAGACGAACAAAATGAAGGACTTTTTTTTTTAATTTTGCGTTGGCATCGCTTTGTCCATAGCAGTAGGTCGAACTATTCCAACGGTTGGCGCGCCCCACGTGGGAAGCAAAGGTTCCGAGACACGACTCCCATGTTTCAATTTCGAATCGAACCACATCTTTGTTCTGTCCTATAACTGTATGCCAAGCACTGTTTTCACCTCAATCGATGGCCTAGGAACTGCTATCACCCCTTTTCACCCAAAAAACCTCTCTTTTTCCTCCCTTATCCTCCCACCATGGCCTCGACAGTCGCCTCCTCTGCTACACCGCAGCTCCGCATGTCAGCCACGAAGAATCTCCGCAAAGCTCCAGACCTACGAAATGATGAACCCTCCGTGCGAATCCCGCCTCCAGAGACTTCTTCTATCGAGGACCATTTCTTCTGGACCTACACGGAGGAGCCGCACCGTTCAAGACGGCAAGCAATCATCAAAGCACATCCAGAAGTACGTATCTCCGCCTCACTTCCGACTCTGTGCTTCAGAGAGCTAACTCGTACAATCTTCCAGGTAACCAAGCTCTGCGGACCAGAGCCGCTGACCAAATACGTGGTGCTGGGCGTTGTTTCCCTCCAGATATGCTGCGCATACCTTCTCCGCGAAACGTCCTTCTTCTCCTGGCGGTTCTGGTTAACGGCGTACGTGATCGGAGCCACTTCGAACCAAAACCTCTTCCTTGCCATCCATGAGATATCACATAACCTCGCTTTCCGGTCACCTATGGCCAATAGGCTCCTGGCTATCTTTGCCAATCTTCCCATTGGACTGCCCTACAGCGCCGCTTTCCGGGTATGCATATACCAAACTCGTTTGGTTCGCAATAGAAAAAGAAAACTGATCATATGCAATAGCCCTACCATCTCACTCACCACAAATCCCTCGGCGTCGCTGGCCTCGACACCGATCTCCCAACAGCCTTCGAAGCCTTCGTACTCGACTCTATCCTCGGCAAGGCCTTCTTCTGCACCTTCCAAATCTTCTTCTATGCTGTCCGCCCCATGTTTATCTACAGTCCGCCCTTCACAATAATTCACCTCATAAACCTCTTCGTCCAACTCTCATTCAACTACATCCTCACAAAGATCTGCAATGGCTCCCTCAACCCACTCCTCTACCTCCTTCTCAGCTCCTTTCTCGCGGGTTCCCTCCACCCCTGCGCAGGCCACTTCATCGCCGAGCACTACTTTTTCTCAAATGTCGACCACGGCACAGAATCACTCCAGGAACTGAAGGGGGAAAAGGGCGAAAAACACCCTCTCACCTCCCTTCCGCCTCCGGAAACGTACTCATATTACGGTCCGCTTAATATTCTCACCTACAACGTTGGCCTTCACAACGAGCACCACGATTTTCCCGCTATTCCGTGGACAAAACTTCATACCCTTCACCGGATTGCTAGCGAGTTTTACGAGCCTTTACCCTGCCACCGGAGCTGGATCTGGGTTATTTGGACCTTTATCCTAGATAAAAATGTCGGTCCGTGGTGCCGTGTTAAGAGGGCACAAGGTGGTCGTATTGTGGGAGGTGGCGGTGCCATCGGTCGTGCAGGGGAGGGAATTTCCGCTGGGCCCGACGAGGCAAATGATGATGGGTGGAAAGAGAGCGAGATTCAGAATTGATCTGGTTTACACAGGTCAACCCATCTATGTAGCTTAGGCAGATTTTCGCCACCTTTCTATTCCTCTCTATTGGATCGAGTCGGATGATACCTGAATAATCGCATATCTTTGCGCACTTCGGTATGTACGCTATGAATGCTTGCAGTATCGGAGATAATGATGTCCTATCATCCATATGATATATTCTGCACATCCTAAATACTACTACCTATCAACTACAAGTCTTATGGACTAGCTTCAGAGAAGACAAAAACACTCTCCTTTAGAAAAGGCCTGTAATTTAGTAGTACGTACCAGTATGAACGAGATTGCTTGATTTATAGCTTAGCAGTCTATCCATAAGAGACGCGTTTCCGTCCTGAAGGGAAGAAGCTATAAGCATTCAGTACCATTCGTGGTGATTACTTATATTAGCTGCCTGGCTATCAAGGCGGGCGTTCGTCTAGAAGCGATAGTCACTTGGAGAATAATATTCACTTTCAAGTTTGAACGGGAAAAGACAGAGACATGGGATCGAAGGACGCGATAGATCAGCCTACACGCCACAATACTAATAGGAACGTAAGAACTTGCTTAGCCATCTGATCATGCAGCCTCTGCACCAGCCCTGTCGAGTTCGTCTCCCGCTTCTCGCACTCTTTCTTAGTTTTTCATTGTGCCATAAGATTGACCACGCGTCGCATTAACAACGCGACGCCGTAGTACTCGAAACGAATTGCCGTAGAGCATACAGGAAAGAAGAAAAAGAAAAGAGGCTTGATATAAGTGTTCACAAACGAAAAATCAGAGACAGGCGGCTCAAGGGGGATAAAAAACAGGTGGTCCGTAGTGGAAGTAGGGAATAAGTATAGGGCAACGAAAAAATTGGGGGAATAACGAGAAGTTAGAAAAAGAAATACGCAATCAAGAAGCTCAGCAGGCATAAACCTGCCACAATCCTTACTGGCACACCTGCCTCAACAGACTGAACCTGCTGCGCGAGGGCTGCCGGTGACTTTTCGCTCTCACCACCGATCTTTCTCTGTCGCAAACCCTGGTCTGCGAGCTTATCTTTTAGGCGCTGAATTTGTGCATTAGCTTCTGCCAACCGAGCCTCGTAGTCAGTTTGCTTTGCGCTGCTCGCTACGGAAGCCTTCGCTGATGCTGCCTTGCTTTCAGCTACATGCGGAGTCGGATATTCCCGCTTGACACTCTCGTTGAAGTCCGGAGCGGGTATGGGCGAAGTTGTGTTGGGACTTTTTGCAAGATTGGCGGCCGGGGTCTCAAAATCTCCCTTGGGGGAAGAGTAAGAAGGGGGTTCATCATTCTGGGCGTTCTGATGCGATAGTTGTTTGTGAGCTGGGGTAAAAAAAAACTTGGGAAATAAGCCACAGTAAAACTTACCGTGCCATTGGTGTCTTCTTGCTTGACTTCGGGTTCATCAGCGGGGAGCCAAGCTACTCGTATTTTGCGCTCCTGAATGGCTGATTTGGTGGCTTTCTCGAACTATAGGTCAATTAGAGAATAGCCATGTAGAAGTATCAAAAACACGTACAATAGAGCTGACATTGGCGAATTCCATATCCTTGGTGACTGCCACAGTTTGAACAAGGAACTTGTCCTTGCATTTCGCATCCGGGGCTGGTTCGTCCTTCATGGCCTGCAATAACACTGTCCATATAATCAACCATCCTGTTCCGCAGCGATCTTCAAGACACGGATGCATACCCTGGACTTCCACATGCTTGCCTGGTTCTATCCGCCCTGAGTTGGGTCGGACACAGTAGCTTAGAACAATTTAGTGGGGATTCGACTGCGAAGCAGGCAGGAACTACGTACTGTTTGGGAGCGGTGGTTTTGACCTAACAAGGTGACAACCGTTAGCGTACAACTTAAGACTTGCGCGGTACATTGAAGCGCATACCTTGAAGACAACGGCGTCCGGGTTGTTGTTAGTGAGGTGCAACACTTGGCATATTTCACGATTGAAGGGGCCTAGTTCGCAAGTCAATACGCCCAGTTAAACCATAACTCAAGAATGCTCCCTAAAGACGTACGTCTGAAGCCAAGGTCCGGGGGGTCGAGGAGGATGGACATGGTGGATAAAGTGTGATGGGTGTTCGCTATGTGGGAGGACGGCACAGAAACTAGGAGGTTGTTTCAAAGGGCAATCAGCCCAAGATAAGAGGAGATATTTGGATGAGGTTGAGCCAGCAGCGAGAGTCAAAAGACAAGGCGGTACCTGACGACTGGGTGAGGGAGTCAGAATAGCAGGATATCGATAAAATGGGTATAGGGTGTTGGAGATAGGCAGCACTGGCAGTTGTGATTTAAAGCCAGACACCGAAGTTCAGGCGCAACCAAACCACCTAAATTACTGGGGGAAGAGCGTCGCGGCTGCTGGTTGGGCCGGACCGCTGACTCAGCCCTGCTGCCGGGTGAAGTCATCATTGCCAGCACGCTCGTGAACCTTCCACTACAAAATATCTCTTGATTTCATGGCAGAATTACTCCATTCTCTCGGTTTACTCATGGGTCATTAATCGTGCAGTTTCGCGATGAATGATGGTGTCACTGTTCATGGGTTGAGAGTCCCTCGGGAATACTGAAGCAGAAACGGTTCCTAGATACGGATGTGGTTCCTGAACATGTGATGCTGGAATAACATCTTCTCTCTTCCCTGGAAAAGCTTCGCTTACTCTCATAGCACTACATTTTTCATGGCCACATACGCATATCAGTCTGTTTGTATTCAGTCATCGTCACTGCTGACACAAGTTTGAGAACGCCTTCGGGAACAATGAGTGCATGCTTGCTAAAGTCAATGTCACAGCAAACACCCCGTGCACGTTGCCGACGTACCAAGAACTTACGTTCTGTTGGACCAGAGTCTATCTTGTGCCTCCATTTCAAGCTACCGATATTCTAGACGGCGATGGGAAAGCTGGTCGGAGGGCATTGGGTGATTGCTTATATGGGGCCGTTGTGTGACTTACAGTACGAAGTATACGGCACCATATCCGTAGGCATCCAGCTCTGTCCTAGTGATGAGCCCTTTTTTGTGTAAAAGGCTGATAAACATCATACCCTAGATCAGATTGTAATTTTTACCGGAGTCGATTTGTTTTCTTAAACTTGTCCAGAGCACTGGGATCACTGTATTTCTTGGTCACTGGGTAAATAAATGGGGCATGGCCTGGGCCATAGATCGAGCGGGTCATCCCGCAGTTGGGCTTCCGCCGCACTGATACGTCACCCTACAAACGAGCCACGGTCTTCTCACCAACACAACACTGCGCATCTGCTTATACTCACCAAAACACCACCGCAACCAGCAATTACTTCAGAAATATCACATCCGAAACAGACGATTTCCACATTTCAGATGACTACATCAGACCTTGATCAGCTCATTGAAATGGGCTTTGATAGAGAGCGCGCTGAGCTAGCAGTGAAGAAAAGTGGCGGACGTGTGTTTCCTCTTGACCCTCGTCCTGAAGCTACATACTAATCTCCATTCTCCATAATTACAGTGCAAGGTGCGCTCGAATGGCTCGAAGAAAACCAAGACAAGTCACTGGAGGAGATTAAGTCGGCAAGCGCGGGAGCCGACGAGGAAGATGAAGAAGGGGCGCCTGCACTTAAACCCGGAGAGGAAGCACGGAGCTTGGTCTGCAATGAATGTGGGAAGAAGCTCCGAAGCCATGCACAAGCCGAATTCCACGCTTCCAAAACCCAGCATGTTGATTTCTCAGAGTCAACGGAAGAGATTGCCCCGCTGACGGAGGAGGAAAAGAAAGCCAGGCTGCAGGAACTCAGGGAGAAGCTGGCAGCTAAGCGCGCCGTACAGTCAGAGCAAGACAAAATTGACAAGAAGCGAAATGAGGTACGCGGAGGCTACGGTTGTGATTATCGACCTTTGCTAATAGTTGACATTGCTTCAGGAAATCCGGAGAAAGGCCACTAAAGAGTCTCAGGATGCTAAAGAGGAACTCGAGAGAAAGCAGAGATTAAAGGAAGCGGCAAAGAAGAAGCAGGAGAAATTAGATGACATCGAAGCCAAACGCCAGGTCAAGGCCAGAATCGAAGCGGATAAGGCGGAGCGTCGACTGAGAGCTGAACGTGAAAAGGCTGAACGTGCTGGGCTTGCACCCCCTGTTCAAGCAGCCGCTACGCCTGCAGCTACGACATCTGGACCTGTCGCATCTAAGCCAGCTTCTGCTTACACGGAAACCCGCCTCCGGTTCCAGACACCGAAGGGGAATGTTATGAAAACATTGCCAGTACAGACAACACTCTTTGAAGTGGTATCGGCTCTCAAGACAGAGGACGGAATTGATGTCAACAGCTTTCGCCAGAACTTTCCAAGGAAGGTGTTCAATTCTGAGTTCTTTGGCGAGTCACTCAAGGATCTTGGACTCGTACCTAGTGCAAGCCTTGTCGTCGAATAAGGCAAGGCTCAGCTCGAGAATTGGAACCAAGAAACTGATCTAGCTCAAACAATTTTATGATTAATGCAAGATATTTTAAGATGAATAGGTATAATGATTGGACATGGCTACTGTCGAGAGCGAGATAACAAACACAAGAAATTCTACTTGTAGTCGTTGCAAGATGTACGGCATGTCAGGGAAGACATGGGTGGCTCTTCACGTGACTTCGCGGCATAGCAGGGCATCCTGACGCGTTTCCACGATGGGCTTCGGCCTGTGCCTTGAACCTCACATGAGTTACAGCATCTACTCCTCATGATAGCTCTCATAGACTAATCTATCCATAAACTTAATCATGCCAGCGTGAGTCTACCATCACTTCCCGACCAAACTCCGACAGGCTACGTAAACTAACGCGTACCGCGTCTCAGCGTTGGCGACCAACATCGAGGCGGCCCGGCGAGCATCACAATGCCAGATGCAACAGGAGTCATCGCCAGAAACCCGTTTGAGGAAGCCCCAGCACGGTTGAATCAATATACACCCGAGGAAGCTGCTGCCCTTCAAGCACGCCTCGAGAAGAAATTAGGACCAGAGTACATCTCTTCGCGACCTGGGGCGGCCGGCCTTAAGGTACACTACCTTGCTGCCGATAAATGCATTAATCTTGCCAACGAGGTTTTTGGATTCAATGGGTGGTCGAGTTCAATTCAGAACATCCAGATTGACTTTGTAAGTGTGGAACCATATAACATGACGCTCGCATATTATGACTACTCGCAGAGGGATGCGTTGCTAATGAATTTACTGACTTAGGTTGACGAGTCTCCGAATACTGGAAAAGTGAGCCTGGGCCTATCAGTAATAGTGAGAGTGACTTTGAAAGATGGAGCCTACCACGAGGTATGTCGGAATCCCTAGCCGAACTACGATATTCGACACGACGTTGATGGGCTGGGAATATCAGGATCTTGGATACGGACATATTGAGAATTGCAAGGGCAAGGCCGCAGCTTTCGAGAAGGCTAAGAAAGAGGCAACAACTGACGCTTTAAAACGTGCTTTGCGGAACTTCGGTAATGTTTTGGGCAACTGCATATACGACAAGGACTACATTTCCAAGGTCTCGAAACTGAAGACGGTACCAGTAAGTGGCCTCGTTCCTTGGCCTTAGCTCATGACACTGACATACCTGCAGTCAAAATTGGATGTAGACGATCTGCATCGCCATCCCGACTTTGCTCCCGTAAAAAAAGAACCAATTCGAGTGAAGCCGTCTCTGGATGACGACGATCTGCCCCCCCATCCGTCAATAGCGGGGAGGAACACCTCGACTAATAGTGCCGCTGATATGGACGCGGAATTCGGTAGTAAGTTGATGCAATGTACAGCTCATTTTACCCTAGGTTGCTGATCGCATCAGGTGATGTGTTTGATGAGGCCGATTTCAACGTTGGTGAGGGTGAGTACCCCGATGGAATAGTGGCAGAAGAAACTCAAAAAATGCATCAACCGCCAACCCCTGTTGGGAGGCCTAACGCTCATCCAAATCCCCCGAAAAATGCGCTTGGCGCACCAACAAGTGGCAACCAACATGTTGTCACTCCGTCTAAACCAGAAAGACCCATAAACCCTGCCCCAGCGGGCAGGCAGATTCCTAACCAGGCCCTAAACAACAGACCGTTCCCTTCACCCGCCCAAAATCAATATACAAATCAAAGACAATCCGTTCCGCTTCCCGATTCACACGGAGGACTACAATATGGAAGATCAATACCACCGGGGCAACGCGCTAGTAACGGCATGGCCACAACAGGCTCTGATGCTGGCGCACAGGTACCCATCAAACAGGAATATGGTGCAAAACAACCAAACCCAGCACCGCAGAGTACGGCCGTCCCGGCTACCCCAGGCATAAATGGTCAAGGGCCTCCAGTCGTGGGATTTCTCTCCGCCCGCGGAGCCGACATGCTACGTGAAAATCCTCATAGCGCCGCTACCGTAGCCCCAGCCTTCAATCCGCACGCAGAGAGCCCTTCTATCCGCAAGACGGCCGGCGTCGACCACACCAAGAGCATACCCATCTCAAAACCAATGCTAGCCGGTAGCGCCTCACCAGCATCCAACCAAACACGCGACTTTATCAATCCCTCCGCAGAAATGCATCGAAAGATCGGCGCCCCCAGCGGCGGTGTGGTCGGCGGTCCCATGAACAGAGGGCCATCGGTATCCTCCTACCGTCCTCTAACACGGCCGAATGTTGACCCTAAAGCTGCCGCACAAAATAACACCGCCGCCGCCAATCGAATGGCACCAAATATGAACGGGAAACGACCACCTCTGAACGACGTTACCAACGCATCATTGCCCGGTGGGGACGGATGTACTCCCGCACCTGGATTGAATGATCCGAAACGAGCGAAGTACGACGAATCTATGTCTGCGCAACAGCAGCAGCAACAGCACCAGCACTAACATCATCAACCTCGTCTTATGCCAACCCCCTCCTCTCTCGCTTTCCACAAAGCATGTACCATATCCGTCTATGCTTCAGTACAACCATCACACCGCAAACTTGCACGACCTTACATTCGGGGAATTGGGGAACGGCGTCACGGAGAAACTAGGGCTAATGGAAATAACTGAGCTCATTCGCGTTTTTGTTTCTTATGCTTGATGATTCAAATCCTAAGGGCATTGGACTGGAACCATTTGACTTTCCCTTCGGGTTCTGCTATTTGGTTGCTTTTTTTTTCTTTGCTTTCGCCATCGTATTCACCGATCAGCAAATGTGTGCTTCTTATTGATGAATAGATCACCCTCGGAACCAAAGTACCGAATCTATAGTAAATTTTCGGCGATAATGGATACTTAATCAGGTCTACGCTCTCCTTGTGTCTCAGATGCCGGGAGCAACCCACGTTTCCATTCTGCCTATAGGTAATACCAATGCCTGCGCAACGAAACTCCAAAGTCAAGAATGCCGGAGAAAATTCAAATTTTTGTCTTCCTCGTCAAAGCAAAAAATCACAGCTTAACCTTCGCCTTAATCCCTTTCCCACAATAATTCACTGTATTAATATAATTCTCAATCCGAACGCCAACTTTCGCCAAAGTATCTAAGTCAAGTGTACCACCAACAGCCCTTTTAACAGCATCGTAGCCGATTCCACCCAGATTAAGGTCAACAGGAAGCCGCGGCGAATGAGAGAGGCCGGGCAGGATTGAGAAAGGAGTATAGTAGTTGATGGCGCCGACTTCGTGGTCATGTTCATAGAAAGCCTGTGCTTCTATTGAGGTGACTTCCAGGATTGTATGGTTTAGAGGCGAGAAAAGCGCGAACTCGGCTGTTGATGACCAGAGGTGCAGCTAGGAGCACTCGGAAGTTAGTTATTTGGTTTTATTCTATTGAAAGACCGGTATGCGATTGGGAAGAGAAATTCTATACTGCGGATAAAAGACGATGTCCAACATATATGCGTTTTAAATCAAAGGACATGGCCAACGTGAGACACAGTATCCAGGAAGGTAATTAATACCGTAGCGTCCTGTATGAAGTTCTGGTGGCCGTTATCCTGGCCAGGTTGGTCTGGATCCTTGTCGGGACCTCCACTATGAGATAAGTTAGGAATTTGTACTTCGAAGCCTACCCTAGACAGAGCCTGTCCAAGTCTCGGTAAAGCTGGGATAGTTCCTTCGTGTGTCTTTATCGTTACTGAAGTATTCAAGCCTGGAACATGAGTCAGTGGAGGTTGCTTAGTGGCTGCCTGGGTCAAGATGAACTTGCCTGAGACAAACCGCGAAATCAGGTCTTGACCAGCAAGAACAGCCGACGGTCCGCCAAGATCGAGTGGACTCCATTGCAGATTCACATTGACACCGGTATTTGTACCTGGTACTATACTAATATCTCTCGTCGTCAGATGAGCAACCTTGGTGTCATTATAGACCAAGAGTAGGTCGAGCAATGGCACCGATGCTGAGTACTGAGTCGGATTCGTGAAATTCAGTACAGTCTCCACAAGAAGCGAGGTCTCCGTCGTAAACCCCAGTTCGAGAGATTCGACTTGTGGTGCGAGGCCATGCAAACCGTTGAAAGGCGCTATATGAGGGTTAGAGAAAGAGCACGTAATACATGATGTCACCTACGCTTTACAGTCAATTTGCCGTCAGCTGGTATACCGCGAACGGCAAACTTCCCAAGGGCCGTAGATATTTCCGCATCCACATTTGCGACAACGGTAAGTCCCACGGGTTTCCCTTCAAAAATCAAGCTTGAAAGTACGTCGGTCAAAACATCCTCATCAGTTACTTCGAGCGGTGCTTTATCCATGGGAAATTCCACTTGCAACACCGTCGTATTGTCGAAGTTCCCAATGAGAGTCGAGTTTGCAGGCTGCCATTCCTTCAAATCGAGGAATCCTAATTTCTTCTCGTGATAGAAAACATCGGCTTTAGCTCGGATCCGCGGAATATTTAGATCGAATTTCACTTGTTGCGGTACGCTAATCAGCACTTTCACCAAAGCAGAAACTGTAGGTCGAGATTCAGGACTATCCGGCTCTGCCATAGGGTTCGGGAGAGTGAAGTGAACGTTGGTCATGGTGAAATTCTTGACAAGATTATCCAGAGCGTGTCCTGTAAATGAGAGCGGCACCGTCACCGTTTTAAGGATGTCGGTCATCCATCTTGGAGTGCCCAAGGATGGCACGTCCGCTCCCCGAACGTAAATAATGGTTTGAGAACCATGGATGTAGCTCGTGAGAAGAGTATCGAGAGGCGACCTCTTTTCACCAGGACAGTTCGCTGTAAGCTCATCAGAAAGGCCTCGAATGATACCAGAAACCTCGACCTCGATGCTTCGATCAGGGATGATTGCAACCTCCTGAGTTACGACATCTGCCACGGAGATATAATGATCACGTGGCGAGCAGTTAGCAACAAGGGCCTTGAAGCCAAGTGGTGGAATGCGCAGGGCGAACGGAGAACCCAGTGAAGCAGAGACCGAAACATCAACTGCCATTGCACCGTGATCATCGGGCGAGTCTACGTCGTGTACGTTGAAATTCGTGATATCAACAGCCGGTAAAGACGGGAAGTCATCTCCTGGCAATTGTGTCAGCACATGCAGGGTTTCATTCTCGACTGCAGAACCTACCTTCAAACACTACGGAGTCATCTAGAGTCTGCTCTCCCAGGCTCAGCAGACCTGATTTGAGATGGAGGATGACACTTCCATGAAGTAATAGACGGTTCAGTCTCCCTTCCAGCCAGTCGACGGCGACGGAGCGTAAGCCCTCAATGTCGCCAGCAATCAAATTGGCTTCGAAGTCAAGGTGATTCACATGGCCGTTGCGAATGCTAACCTTGATGGACGGCAAGGATGCAGATCCAACAAAGGCATTTCCGTATTCCGGTAAGCGTACAATGACTTCAGACTGGCCGGTTTCGACCTCTTTTCCAATCCAGGTGACGAAACGCCCAATATTTCTTGCCGATTCACTTTTGACTCGATCAGCATCGAGGACAATATCCCCTTGTACCCTTGCCCTGACACCTTCGCTTGTGGCCGACACGACTGATAGGTTTGTCGGTCTAAATATGGCTGCTTCCTTGACGTATTGCTTTACTACCTCGGGAACAAAGAAGGCCAGAATGAGGATGACGACGACGGAACCGACAGCAAGGAGGCCGCATAACACCGTCCACCCAACTCTATTTCGCGGTTTTTTGGGGTAGTCGTCTAATGAAACAGTCCCGGACGCCGCAGAGGAAGCCTCCGATGATTCTATACCACCGTACGCCGATATATCATCATCGCGGCGATGGAGAAGCGGGGTTGACTCCGAAGACACTTCAAAGGAGGGACGTTGTTGATTTATAGACGGCGCCTGATAGGGCGAAGCATTATTGTCGTGATGCTCGTCCAACAAAGGCCGACTCGTCTCGTCCGTCATGACGAACGCTGTGTAAAGTGGAGTGGGGGAAAGTGTGGAATGTGGAGAGTATGTGATAGCGTTGAGGCTGATCAGACGGCGAACCGGGCCAGATATGACCAGTTTAGAGGCCTCATTTGATTAGAATGTACATGAAGTAGATAAATAGAGATGAACGCATGCAATAATTGCAGCAAATATTGATGAAGCGAGAGGTAGGACGATGAAGGAGTGTGAGCAGTTCAAAGTATCAGCAGAGTCAAGGGCCTGATGCAATGGCGGTGATCCGTGATCGGCGAGCGGAAGGGGCGCTAACTCTGTTTCTTACCAATGATCGGAAGCTCCTGCTGGCGGACTTTTGAGTCATTCACGAATCATTGCTCAGTTATTTGTGGATGCTTTCGCTCTGTCCCAATTTCTTTCTCCCCAAGTCTTTTAAGTTCTTTAACATCTATATTCTTGCACTTCCAATGGCATCCCTTCGCTCCGTACTCAAGAGCCAGAGCTTGCGACACACCGTGCGATCCTACTCCTCGCAAACCATGCCTCCCGCCTCACCCTTTGCTCCCCGCCACTTCCTCTCCATTGCGGACCTCTCGCCCTCCGAGTTCGCAACCCTTGTTCGCAATGCCTCCTCACACAAACGGGCCATCAAGTCGGGGTCAATGCCCCAAAACCTGCAGGGTTCACTCCTTGGGAAGACTGTGGCCATGATCTTCAGCAAACGAAGCACTAGGACAAGGGTATCCACAGAAGGGGCCGTTGTGCAGATGGGAGGTCATCCGATGTTCTTGGGCAAGGATGATATCCAACTAGGTGTCAACGAGTCTCTATACGACACTTCCGTTGTCATTTCATCCATGGTATCCTGCATTGTAGCCCGTGTCGGTAAACATGCAGAGGTGGCAGATCTGGCGAAGCACTCTTCGGTCCCAGTTATCAATGCTTTGTGTGACTCTTTCCACCCTCTCCAAGCCGTGGCCGATTTCCAGACCATCTATGAAGCATTCACCCCCAAGGCGCACCATCTTTCAAGTCTAGGGCTGGAAGGATTGAAGATCGCTTGGGTGGGTGACGCCAACAACGTCCTGTTCGATATGGCCATTGCTGCTACGAAAATGGGTGTCGACATTGCTGTCGCTACCCCCAAGGGGTACGAAATCCCTCCTCACATGCTGGAGCTCATCAAGTCTGCTGGAGAGGGTGTCTCGAAACCAGGAAAGCTTCTGCAAACCAATATTCCTGAAGAAGCGGTCAAGGACGCCGATATTCTGGTCACAGACACCTGGGTCTCTATGGGCCAAGAGGAAGAGAAGGCTAAGAGGCTGAAGGAGTTTGATGGTTTCCAAATCACTGCTGACCTCGCCAAGCGAGGGGGAGCTAAGGAGGGCTGGAAGTTTATGCACTGTCTCCCGCGACACCCTGAGGAGGTCAGTGACGAGGTTTTCTACAGCAACCGGTCACTTGTCTTCCCTGAGGCTGAGAACCGGTTATGGGCTGCGATTTCTGCCTTGGAGGGTTTCGTTGTCAATAAGGGAAAAATTGAATAAATATAACCAGGCGTCCATTTAAGTATAAAGAGGCTGGCGTTATCAAATTGATGAGTTGACGGGTATGAGATCATCCCGTCCCTAATTATATATACTTCGATCACATAAAAGCCTGTTAGTAGAAGCATGTCCCCAATTATCCTGACCAATCCCTTCTACCAAATATCAAATAACTAATTGAAATGGTGCATTCTCTCGCTTTCTTATATTACTCAGAGTACTGGAAATGGGGCAAATTGCACCCGGTGACTTTCACATGTCAGGAATGCGGAGTCGTCCTAGCCAAGGTAGATCCAGGCCTAACTACACCCCAAACCTCGACTCTCTCCATTCCATGCTCTTGACCTCTATCCAGCACATTCCTCTGAGGTTTCGCAATGGCTGTAGGTGGACTTTACTGTATCCTCAATCCCGCTGACTCACTGACAAAGCTGAACAGCCCTCGGCATCACAAGCTCGGCCCCGCCGCTCTTATCCATCCTTAAACCGCATCTCACTCGCGCCTTTAACTCCCCATTACCCCATTGACGACGACGACAATGAGTCGGACAAAGACCCACAGGATTATTTCACCCCGCGAAACGAGACTATTGACAACCCCACTAGAACTTCCTACTTGTCTAGCTATTCAGTCCCAGGGACACCCGGCGTCCTCTCTCGTGCGCCTTCCCGGAGTGGCTCACGCCCCCGCCACCACACCCGAAGCAAGAGCTCAACTCCTATTCATTTTAGCGACTCCAATCTTCAAGAGCAGAATGTGAACCAACCACTGCATCATCAGTCTAGAGACAGCGCGAGCGGAGATGTCAGCACCAGCTTTGACACTAGCAGGAGAACGAGACACTTCACTGCGCATCGTCACCAATTATCCGAAGTGAGAGATCCCGAGTGGATGCTTCGCGCGGGTGCTGCACTGGCATCGACCGCTCGTGAGGAGAAGGGCCAGAGCTGGCTAGCGAAGCGAGAGAGCTCGACCAGTCTAGTATCTGAGGTGGGAAGGTATGAAGTCGATGCTATCTCCCACGCCCTGCGGACGGGCATCTCTCGGCGGTCGAAGTCCGGCCGTTCCACACCTGCAGCTGCGCACTCGCGATCACGCGCAGCCAGTCGACGGAACAGCAGGCCTGACCTCTCCATGACGGGGCTTGAGATGTCGACGCCTTCACCTACTTCGAAGCGAAGTAGTATTCACATTGCCTCAGCGCCTCGAACGCCTTCTCATGTCCCGAGCGAAGATGCGCGGTCCACCACATCTCTTCTTCCAGACTTCATTGACGAGCATGTCCGCGCTGAGATGCGAGACACAATTCAGCAGCATGTCGATGGCGACTACGACTCCGCGACGTCATATGACTCCTGGGACTCAGAAGAGCACGAAGAGGATATGGACGAGTACGAGCTCCAACGCTTGACTCGCGAGCGTGGATTCGGCTTAGGAAACTGGATTGACCGCTTGGTAGAATGGACGCTGTTCGGCGTCGACGACTGGCCGCTCTCTACTAGCACCGATGCAGTAACAGAGCCGCAAGCAACAGAACTACATGCAGGCCACGAAAATAACCGCGAACCCCACGAGTTATCTGACAAGGATGATGATGAGACAAGAAGCCAAGTCTCAGATACCAACACCGATATCGCCCATGTAGAGAGAGCCGGAGATCACGGTGGCTGGGAAGATGCAGGCTGGTTCTTCCGCACTTTAAAACGGGCATTGATATCTACTTAATGTGCAAGGGAAAGGTATTTATGTCTGTGAAGTCCTTTTAAGGCCATAAGGCATACTCAACAATGCCTTTTCTCCCCGAATCAGGTGGCAAGCACATGATTGTTCACTGCCTTCGAACCTTGCGATTCTTCATCTGGTGTTCAATGGTTGTATTCCGATCTACCCAAATACCTGCTGCTCTGTACCGCCGTGCTGAGGAGGGAATTAAAAGGTGGATTGAGGGGCATAGTCTCTTTACGTATATATATCAAGGTAGCATGTTTACTATTCTCCGAATTCAAGGATTCATCTAAAAATAGGGCAATTAATGCACTTACGGAGACCTCCTTAGTTTCAGAGGTGTTTGCTAGAATCATGAAGATTTACCGAGAACTGCCTGACGAATCACGACATAAAGCGCTTCGCTCTATATTATTTCTGATTCCGAAACAATGCAACCCGGGAGTTGCACGGGAAACATGGCCCACCAAGTGGGTCTCACTCTCCTGGCTGATGAATTGACTTGGCAGCGATAAGGTATAAATCTTCATTGAAGAAGATAATTTGGGGGGTATACAAGAAGGGGCATCAATAGGAACGGACAAAACAACTAAAGGGGAAAGAGTGACTATGAACATATTTGCCGGCCATGTAATATGCATAGTTCGAGTGGGCCGATGATAAAACGATTCGGCCATCTAGATAACAGTAAAAGAAAAAAGGATGGGACCCAGAATGATGGCACAATGATAGAAGGGGGGAAATGAAATGTGAAAATGGAAACAGAAACTCTGGTAGCACATTGTGGTTAACGCCGAGATGAACCCTTAAAACTCTAGTTCATGCAGTTTGTATCGTGATCGTATCGTAGGTGGACATGCACGGTCGAGGATATGAAGGAGGAGCTGATAGGCGAGGATACCGTCGGAATTGATAAGGAGGTGAAAGTAATACCCGGTACTGTTTCAAGTTTCACCATGGTCCTACTTTGACGGGATTTCCAAGGCCATATGTGCCTGACAGAAGCTGCTCCCGAATGGACCCAAGGTCGTTGCCCCCTGGACTCCCGAAACCTTGGGATTCCGGTCCGTGCATCCATCCTAGACTGGATGCTAAATCATTGACGGCTGCCTGCAGTCTGCCACCGGAATTTTGATTATGCTTAGCCAATTTCTGGTCCCAGCCTCCATACTGCAACTGAATTCCACCTCCGCGTTTGGCGGCCTCTCGAATAACCAGAATCCAAGCTTTGCAAATTTCATCATATGCAGAATCCCGCTCTAAATTGTTTTGAGGTGAGCTCCAACGTGGCAACTGATGGATAATTTCTGTAACGTCATCCAGATAACTCAAGGATATCGAAGGTTGGGTTTCGTTAGGGGGTAAGAAATGGGGAGTGAAGTCGCTCAGAGCTTCGAGAAGATTCCCTAGAGGTTGGCGGACTCGGTTGTAGGCGTAGTCAGATTCGGGGTTGCCCCCCAGAGGGAATGAGGATTGTAGGGTGGATTGATAGTTTCGAAGAACCTGAAGGGCAGAAGCAACGCTTGGGCGAGGAGCAGTTTGAACCACTTCGTCGGCCAAATTAGGGTGACGATCGCATATCGAGCGGAGAACATCGCGGAGAGCATCGGTATCTAAGGTTTCAAGCAGACGAGGGAGGGAGAGCGGCCTTCCACCCATATTGGGTCGAGCACGTTTTATCTGTCGAGAGGATGATGGCAAGGTTCTTGGAGTAAAAGCTGGGGAATTCGTAGGAGAGGCTGACATCCGACTATCGAAGTCATTATGTTCGTCTTCGGCTTTCCGTTTGCGGTTTGTGGTAGGAGTGTGACTAGGGGTAGACACTAGAATGTTGCGTTAGATATGAGCTTAAAATTAAACCCCAAAGGTCCCAGTAACAGCAAAGAGTACCTACTTGGTCGAGAGGGGGAGAGACGAGAATACTCATAAATGTGAGGGGGCACGGGTGGTGTAGCCACCAAACTGTTCATGATGGCCGCAAATAGATGGCAAGGAAAGGTTGATGGACGTCGGACCTTAATAGCCGGGTGATAGGATGCAGCGGAGGAGCAAAGGAAAAGTCAAATATCTGCACGAGGACTGCGGAAAAAAGCGGGATGGCAAGGAGGAGGAAGATGCAAGCAAGGGAAGGACTGGAAAAAGGATGCAGTAGGTCGAAGGAGAAGGAGAGGATTGAGAGGATTGAGAGAATTGAGAGAGAGCGAATTGGTGGGGAAAGAAGAGTGAAGAAAGAGAAGCGGTGGGTGAGAGAGTCGAGCGTCAGTAGTCACGCACGGGTTGCGGGAGGCAACGTAGACCCAGAATGCAGCTTTCCAGGTTGTCTTTAGTCTTTATTCTAATTAATACTGACTACAAATCCCTCAAATTACGCTGTATGAATGAATCAAAGAAAATTTTCATTTTTGTACATATCTTGCCACCTCCCTCTTAGCGTTTAGATTTGGGGATATCACGATACTACATACACTATAAATGAACGGCTTGAAACCTTCTTAGCCCGACGCCAGGGAAATGCAACTACCAAGACACCAAGACAAGACATAGAGACCCGCCTACAGATACAAAGACTGCGCAGCGACAATGTCCCTGCGAACCTTTGTCAATGCAGTCTCAAATTTGCTTTCAAGCTCTTCGCTACCCATAACCTTCGCTGCCTGAGCCATTTGCCGTAGACATTCTTCCAAGCGACGGAAGACACGAATCAAGCTGCCTTCGTAAACATCGGTCATACCGCTGGAAGGAGATCGTCAATCGCAGTTCATTATCAGTGAATGATTAAGACAGAGACTTACCAAATATCAGCAAATGACTTTCCGTTGGCCCATTCGTAGATCACCTCCATTAGTTCCCAATGGAAGCTTTGAACGTAGTCTTCCTCGCTGACAGCCAGCTTCGACTCTTGCGCGACTTTAGCGATAATCCGTGCTTGAGCTTGTATCTCTTTAAGCGGCTTTGCAAGCTCTTCTTTTGACAGCGGCGGTGTTTCTTTAGTCTTTTCCTCGAATACGAAGACACTCAGAACGGCCGCTGCTTGTTCTGGGGTCAGTTTATTGAAGAAACCGTTGAAGAGGAGCTCGCTGAGCATTAACTCGTCCCCAGTGCTAATTTCACACGCCACGCGCGCCTTCAGCTGCACAACTTCGGCCTCATTGATGAAACCGAAGCGACGGAGGACACGTTTTCGGCATTTCAGTTCGTCCAACTGTTGGATCGCCATGCCCTCAGATATCTTCTTCTTGGTCGCTTTGATCTTATTCCCTAAATCCAATTTCTCTGCATATTGTTCATAAAGCTCCTCTAGGCGCGGGGAATTATGCAAAGGGTTCGTAACCAAGCGCGACTCGAGAACTTCAATTTTCTTATATGACTTAGCATCCTGCTGCACATATCATGGAACACGCCACTTACCCTCAAAGTCTTTTTGAATTCGTCATCCTTGATACCCATGTCTTCAATGGGGTCGAGGACAGCAATACCATCGGGAAATCGCTTCTTGATTTGCTCCATCTTCTTTCCCATATCCGTCCGCGAATCCTTGGATTGCAGATCCTTGGGCACAATCATCCGCACGTGGGAGATAGCTTGGATGCAGTTAAGAAGGAGTGGAACAACTTCCATTTGCGATCTCTCGCCCTCTTTCGGTGGACGGACGCCCTGTGGCAGGTCTTCGAAAGTCTTTGTACCAGAAGATGATCCATCAGCAACTCTCAAAAGAACATCAACAATGTAACTGGCATGGCCGGTCAGCTCCTCCGAGTTCTTCTGGGGTTTGCGTTTCTTGATGTTAACAACTATCCCCCATCCAAAGTCGAAGTCTTTATATTTGATGTGAAGCAGGCGCCCAGGCGTAAGGAAGGGCACAGAGTACTCAGGATGGCTGATGACCGCCCGTACATCATCGTTGAATTGGTCAATCTGCGTCCGAATATCGTAGTATTCGCGGATGGTTCCTTCATCGGAAATGGTCATGTTGGCTCTCTTTTCTTCCAGTTCAGCAAGTTCTGTCAATTGTCAGTAGTATATTCAAATGCCGGGTAACAATATTCATTACCCTTTTCAAGGCCCGCCAGGCCAGCAGTGTTCTGGAATTGATAGAAACACCTTTCTAGCATGAACTCGGGCGATATACCCTCTACACGCATGAGATTCAGAATCATGTTGTAGCCCAGATGGAAAGCGGAATTTAGACGGTCCTGCTCTCCACGCACAATTTCCTTGGCCACGGCAGGATCCATTTCTTCCCCTATCATCATGATAACAATACCACGATCGTCGAGACCTCTACGTCCAGCACGGCCCGACATCTGCACAAACTCAGATGGAGTGACCCAGCGCTGGCTGAAGCCGTCGAATTTTCGAACACTGGTAAAGACGACGGTCTTTGCTGGCATGTTAAGTCCGATAGAGAATGTTTCAGTGGCGAAAAGGACTTTGATAAGCCCCTCTTGGAACAGAATTTCGATGGTCTCCTTAAGAATGGGAAGCAGTCCGGAGTGATGGACACCAATACCTCTCCGTAGAAGGGGCAGGATGTTTTGAATCTGAGGTAGATTGCGGTCTTCTTCAGAGAGCATTTCAATTGCACTGTTGAAGACCTTTGATACCATCTCCTTTTCCGAGTCGTCATTGAAGGCCAGGCTCTTCATCTTCAGAGCGTAGAATTCACACTCGCGCTTGCTGAAACTGAAGACGATAACAGGATTCAGACTCTTCAACATAATCATCTTGACAATTTTATATATATCATCTTTCTCCTGAGTTCCGCCTTTGTTGAGTTTTTTGTCTTTGCCTTTGCCTTTCCGTTTGGCAAGCGCATCCGCTGGATCATCGCCTTTCTTGTCTGCGATGGAGCTCATTGCCTTCTGGAAGTTCTCCTCTCGGAAAACACCCTTCTCGTCGACAATTAGATGCATTCCTTCGGAGCCAGCGGGGAAGAAATAGTGTTGCAACGGCGTAGGCCGGAAGTCAGTATAAACAACGTGACAGGGCTGGTTATGCATTTTTGTGATCCACTCGGCGAACTGCATCGCATTGGGAATTGTCGCGGACAGAAATACGTATCGGACCTTATCTGGAAGTAGAATAATGGTCTCTTCCCAAACAACACCTCGCGCTATATCCCGTATTTAGTGACTGTACTCTTGCAATCTTTGACACACTTACTAGCATCTCGCATGTAATGGATCTCGTCGAAGACAACCCAGGCGACTTCGCGCATGATTTCGGAACCACGATACAACATAGACCGCAAAATCTCGGTCGTCATAACCAAGCAAGTAGCAGTAGGGTTGATTGTCACATCACCCGTCATTAGACCAACGTCGCCAAACTCCGCTGCAAACTCTCGGTATTTCTGATTACTCAGGGCTTTGATAGGACTTGTATAGATGACCCTCTGATTGTTCTTCAAACTCTGAGCAATAGCATATTCTGCGACCACCGTCTTTCCCGCACTGGTATGAGCCGAAACCAGCACACTTTCTCCTCTCTGAATCGACGAGACAGCAACCTGCTGGAATGGATCGAGCGTGAACGGCCATACTCTCGCGGGGTTCTCCGGGGGTTTGTGTTGAGAGATTGGAACGTAAGGATACTTCGGCGGAATGGCGACTTGATGTCGGACCTGGTGCGACAAAACCACTGGGCCTGCTTCTTTCTCAGCTTGAAGCCCTGCAGATCCTGCAATCTCGCGCTCTTGCGCAGTTTCGAACAAGTCTGCGACAACGGGTTCCGGCTCTTCTTCTAATCGCAATCGCTTTGTCTCTGGCTGATTGTTGTTATCCGAGCCTGAAGACTTCTCTTCCTTGTTTTCTTGATCCGCGACATTGGGAGCGATATCCTCCTTGGGTTTTGTATTTTCCCCGTTTTCCTTCACATCGCCATTTATCTGGCGCTTCTTGCTCTTCTCTTTCTTCGGTCGTCTGGGTTCAGAGAGCTGGGCCGCCTGGGGCTTGTCCTCGAAGACATCGAAAAGCTCATCCATTGTTGAGCAGGGTTTAAGACCACAGGGCGCAAATACCTCGAGCAGCCGCGGTGGTCGGGTTTCTGCTATGTTTCTTCCCACCGACTGGAGCCACCAAGAAATTTCATGTCCCGTTCGGGGAAGGTGCCGCGATCGAACGGCCGCCGGAGAAACTGATCGGAGAAACTATCCTCTGGTACTAGCTGGCCATCACGTGACTCATCTGGCTCCGTCTTCATCCTACAATTCCCGCATGGCACGATCAGTATCTCCGCCCCAGTCATCTCATCGCGCTTCTGTCCTATTCAAGGTAAACCTGTTCTGCATTGGACTTGGGGACCAATTGTACTGAACCTGTCGAAGATGAACGCTGCTACCGCTCTCCGGGCCCGCATGGCTACCTCCTTCGTTGCCCGCCGTGGCTTTTCCACCACCCGCAGCCAGCTTTCCAGCCCTTACCACTACGCTGAGGGACCTCGCTCCAACATCCCCTTTAACCCTCTTACCAAGTACTTCTTCTTCAGATACTGGGCTTTCATGAGTGAGTTATTAATGCCTGCAGTGGGTGGATTGATTGTTGGTGTTGCTAACTCCGTGCCCATTAGTCACCGGTTTCGGTGCTCCCTTCGCTATTGCTGGTATGTCTCCGACAATCTTCGTTATTAACTCGTAACGTCGTCTAATAGCTTTCTCTCCAGTCTGGCAAACCTACAAGACCCGCTAAACCCGCTTCCGCACGTCCCTGAGGTATCCGGCAATGGTGGGATCGAGCTGTCTTGGGGAATTCGTATAATCTGTATAAATTTAGAGAATCCATTCGGCCTTGAGCCTTTAACCCAGAATTTTCTCCGTACCCTATAATGGCAATGGATATAATCGGGAGCTGTACGGTTGATAGCCGTACGGAGACTGTAGATGGATAGCATTAGTTTATGGATGAAGTCATTGGTTGATTTTTTGTCGCGAAAATCAAATTCTTTTTGATATTCAGGCTACAACAACAAACTATCGGAACACATCTATTACCTGGATACTCTTCTGCTCTTATGGAGAGGAAGTTAAACTGATTTTCTTTCGTCCTTCCCGCCGAGTCATTTTCATTTTCTTGGGAAGATCCTTGTCGATGGCAGTGGGGTAACCACAGATTCATTGAAGATGCGCAATTTGAAAAACGTGCGCCTCGCAGAGGTGCAGCTCCAAAATGGACTTCCTCTAACAGCAACAGCTTGGGATACAGCTTCCGATGCTGTCATTTGCACATTTGGCCCTACACCCACAAACCCTGTCATCGAGCTCCGGAGAAAACGCGCGGATGCGTATTTCTCGGATGCCGTGAGCCCAGATGTCTTTGACACTATCGCATCTTGGGATGCACCATGTCCGCTGCCACATCTTGATTGTGATCACGTTCTCTCTCTACATTACTTTGCGGACACTGTGACGGCATGCCTTGTCCTGGAAGGAGGTGACATTATCGTTG
Organism: Aspergillus foveolatus; assembly: GCF_047715535.1. Lineage (NCBI taxonomy): Eukaryota > Fungi > Ascomycota > Eurotiomycetes > Eurotiales > Aspergillaceae > Aspergillus > Aspergillus foveolatus. The sequence continues at coordinate 370,073 of NW_027396076.1, forward strand.
TCCGTGAAGAACCCCTCCCTGGCGAGGATAAGATCGAGATTGTGGGCTCGGTCGATGTTGGCATTACCGCTGCCGCCTGGTCGCCTGACGAGGAACTGCTGGCTCTTACTACCGCAGCCAATACATTTTTGTACATGACTAGGGAGTTTGAAAATGTTGCCGAGATCACTTTTACTCCTGATGACCTTAAGGCATCGCAGCATGTCTCCGTGGGCTGGGGAAAGCGTGAGACGCAATTTCAGGGAAAAAGAGCCAAGGCTATGCGAGATCCGACTGTCCCGGAGAAGGTGGACGAGGGGAAGCTCAGCGGTAATGATGATGGTAGGACCACTATCACGTGGCGCGGAGACGGCGCCTTTGTTGCGGTGAATAGCATCGTTGAAGGGATTCGCCGTGCAATCAGGGTCTACTCCCGTGAGGGAACTCTGGACAGCGTGAGTGAGCCAGTTGATGGCTTAGAAAGTGCTCTCAGTTGGAGACCGTACGGAAATCTCATTGCGGGCATTCAGAGGCTCGATGACCGGATTGATGTGGTCTTTTTCGAAAGGAACGGCTTGCGACATGGCCAGTTCACTCTTCGTCTGACTGAAGAGGAGCGATCTACGTGGGCATCGAACATTTACTTGAGCTGGAACGTGGACTCAACAGTACTTGCAGTGCAGTTTAAGGACAGGGTCCAGTTCTGGACCTCGGGCAACTACCACTACTACCTGAAACAGGAAATTCCTGTGATAGCAAGCTCTGAGGGCCCCTTTGCGTACAAGTGGCACCATGAAAAAGCTCTGCGTTTCGTCGCAGGAGCCTCTGGTATGTCCTGTGTTCCAGTGGGATAAGATTTAATCCAGACTAATAGTTCTACAGAGTCAATCTTAGACGGCGAGTTTGTTTTTGAAGTTTTTCACGGTTCAACCACTCCTCCTAATGACGTTGGAGCTGTTGCTGTTATTGATGGAAGTCAGTATTAAGTAGACTATCTGTATAAGGTCTCATTTTGTTAACTCTCACAGAAATTCTGAAGTTGACGCCTCTGAAATTATCCGGCGTTCCGGCCCCTATGGCTCACAATGAACTGCCTCTTGATGCCAATGCTATTGATGTAGCTTTCAGCAAGTCTGGGACAAGGATTGCTGTCCTCATGGACGACCACTTCTCCGTTTATCTATGGTCCCTCAAATCCAGACCGGTGCCTGTTCCGATCCTGGAGTCCAGCTATCCCTTATCGGGTGAGAAAGGCAGTCGGCCTCGTCAGATTACCTTCATCAATGACAATGAAGTCTACATTCTCCGCAGCAGAGGACCGAACAACACCTGCATCGAGCGGACCACGTTGGAGACCCGTGAAACTAAGGTCGTTTACGAGGCAGCAGACTCTGAGCACCTGCTTTCCATGTTTTCGAGCTTAGGGCACGAAGCCCTGTGGTTCTCTCATGTTCCTCGACCGGGCCAGTCAATTGCCTACTCTACCATCACAATGCCATCGTCCGACGAATCACAGGTCACACCTTGGGCCGAAAGCCCTGTCGCTGATACATACTGGGCCAAGAGTGCTCAAATATCTGATGACGAGGTAGGCGTCATTAGCCGATTTATTTGAGTGGTTTGTTAACCTAGTTAGCTCGTTTTGATTTCCTTATCAAGAACCGGGGTCTTATATGTGAACAAGAAGCTGCTTGCAAAGAATTGCACTTCTTTCCTCCTTACCTCGTCCCATGTTATATTCACCACCTCTCTACATCTTCTCAAGTTCGTTCATCTCCGCCGGGCTGAAGGTTAGTGATAACGACCATTTGTATCATGCATTTCTAGCTAACTCTCTCATTATAGACATGGAGGCCCCCCCTGACACTCCCGAGACGGACGAACGTTGTAGAAGCATTGAACGTGGATCACGCCTAGTCACTGTAATGCCTTCCGCATTTGCGGTTGTTCTCCAAGCTCCTCGGGGCAACATCGAGACTATTTATCCACGAGCCCTCGTGCTAGCTGGAATTCGATCCTTCATCGATAAGAAGGACTACCGCTCTGCTTTCCTCACCTGCCGCAGCCAAATGGTAGACATGAATCTTATTCATGACTACGCCCCCGAGCAGTTCATGGAAAGCATTACACTATTTGTCGACCAAGTCAAGAGGGTGGATTTCGTGGACGAGTTCCTTTCTCGCTTGAAGTATGTTATCCTTAAGTGCTCAAGATGGCCTTACTAACCCACTTCAGAGAAGAAGATGTCTCGCAGACGCTCTATAAAGACACGTTGAAAGCACTAGACATGGAAGTTGCAGCGGAAACAGGTCTTACCATGACAGTAAAGAAAGGCAGCAAGGTTAACCGAATTTGTGATGGGTTTCTAGCCGCTCTGGAGAAGCGTTCAGATACTAATCTGCACAACCTCATTACGGCGCATGTTTGCAAGCTGCCACCAGACCTCGAATCCGGTCTCCGATCAGTAGCGCGTCTGAGAGGTTTGTCTTGCTATGCCTACTTTGTTCGATTCTACTAACCAGACACAAGAGGAGAGTCCTGAACAAGCAGAAGACGCTGTTGAACACATGTGCTTCCTGACGGATGCGAACCGGCTCTACGATACTGCGCTAGGTCTCTATGATCTTGAACTTACTTTGCTTGTAGCCCAACAAGCCCAGAGGGTACGAAAGTCCGTTAGGAAGAGTACAAGGAGATATTCTAACGAAGCATAGGATCCTCGCGAATACCTCCCATTCCTCCGGAAGCTGCAGCAACTCCCAGATCTGCGTCGATTCTTTGAAATTGACAACTACCTAGGAAGGTGGCAGAAGGCACTCAGCCATCTTCATGGTTTGCATGCCCATGACGAGCTCCGCGAATACGTGGTCAAGCACGTCCTATACAAAGATGCCATTGATATTTACAAATATGAACCTGAACAGCTTCGCGACATAACCCACCTCTACGCAAACCACCTGTACCAGGAATCCCAGTATAAGGATGCAGGAATTGGTACGCCAAGGGAACTCCCAATGAACGAAACCTTAAAGCTAACAAAAACCAAAAAGCCTATGAATCCCTCTCTTTGTACACAGACGCCTACAAATGCTACCAACTCGCACACCTCTGGCGCGAATCCCTCTACACAGCGATGCTCGTTCCCCTTTCCCAAGATGAGCTAACAGCCCACGCCACCGACCTTGCCACAACCCTGGTTGAGGAAAACAAGGACTACCTCGCCGCTTCTCAAATCCACGCTGAACATCTTCATGATATCCCTACCGCCGCTCGCCTCCTCTGCCGCGGCGCCCGCTATTCCGACGCGACCCGCCTTCTCACCTTGCACAGCGTGCAGTCCCTCATCCCGGAGATTGTGGACGTCGCTCTCGCAGATGCCATGGGATCAATGACAGACCTGCTTGCGGACTTCCGCTCCCAATTGCAGGCACAGGTTCCTCGAATCGCGGAGTTGCGTGTGCGTCGTATCCAGGATCCATTGGCATACTTTGGCGGAGACCCCACTGCCACTGATGGGGCTGCGGGTGTGGATATCCCAGATAACGTCTCCCTAGCAGCAACGGATGCCTCGACATTAGCCGGCAAATCTATGTTTACGCGGTACACGGGCAAGACGTCGTCCGGTAAAACAACATCTTCGCGTCAGAGTTCTCGCAACCGGCGCAAGGAAGAGCGCAAACGGGCCCGTGGGAAGAAAGGAACTGTCTACGAAGAAGAATACCTGGTTAACAGTGTGCGACGACTGATTGAACGTGTTGGCACGACTGTTCCCGAAGTGGAGAATCTGGTTGATTCGCTGCTGCGCAGGGGGATGAGGGAGCGTGCTGCGGCGATTGAGAAGGCTACGAGAGATGTGTTGAAGCTGTGTGAGGAAAGTCAGGAGGAGGTTTTCACTGTTCAACAGCAGCAACAGCTAGAGGAGGACGAAGGTGAGCAGGGTGGTGAGGGAGTGAATGGGCCTGTGGATGTTCCGATGCCGCAAGGCGGGCAGCGAGTGTTTTGGGAGAGTATTGTATCGACTCTGGGAGGCGGGAAAGGTCAGGAGCCGCCGAAAATCAAGGAGATGAAGAAGTCAGCATTGTTGAATTAGGTTAGATTATATTCCCTAAAGGTAGGTTAGGAAAAGTTTGTTCAGGTATACTAGAAAGTTATTAGAGTAGCTAGCTGTTTATTATGTGTATGAATGTGTAGTATGTGTTTGATGTATCGAACGTTGACTGAATCCGAATCATAGATAACCGAAACAATGGACATCATGCCTTGTATCGTCTCAAACGATGCGCGGCTTGCAATTGAATACGAGTAACCTTGAATATGTCTGGTGCGATGGACGAAATCATAAATCGTTCGTCCCTGCTGCTCTTCTGATTCTCTATTGATTAGAGAGAATTTCACCGTTTTCCCCGACGAGGTGATCCTGTACGCTGATAGGACCTTCACCAACGCCGGTGAGGATCACACGGCTCAGTCCAGTCTTGAGCACGTCCACGGCGCGGGAGTCGACCTGATCGAGAGATACACCCGAGCTGACGTCCTTCACGGCATCATAGAAGGGGCCAGACCATCCTTCAAGTTCTGTACCAAGAATAGACTTGAAGGTTCCCGCAACAAGGTTGGAATCCTTCTCAAGGTAGTAGATGACGGCGTTAGGACCAGCATCGAAAGTGTACGCGCACACTGTACGCCCGACGGCGTTGTTGATATCATGTACGAGCCTGACGGCGGCCCGAGAGACATCATTCATGTAGAAGATGGGAGGCCATGAGTCAAGGCAGGTAGCATGGAAACCATTGGAGTCACGCATGGTGATCTCCGCAAAAGCGGGGAAATCGCGCTTTTGAATGGCTGTCTCTATAGCGGCCATACGCGCAGGAACGACGGCGTTCGCCCGCGTTGCGAAAAGCTCTGATGTCGCAACGGTAGTCTGCATACCCGTCGTGCTAGGGACGTCCTTCTTCTCCGCACTAACAACCAGGATAAGTGCACGCATTTCGGGCCAGTGAGCCTGGGAAGCAACCTCTTCTGCCAGACTGTCGCTTCCGTCTGCGAGCTCACCGGCGCGCCAGGCGACGTAACCTCCCATCAGAGAGCGACAAGCCGAGCCAGAGCCCTGCCGAGCGATGCGACTAAGTTCTGTTGGCGACTGAGGCAACTTGTAGAGGTCTGCCACGGCGCGCACCAAAGCTGCGAAACCAGCAGCCGAGCTGGCGAGGCCAGCGGCAGTGGGGAAGTTGTTCTCGGAAACGATCCTTAGCGGGAGGGTAGAGAGCTTAGGCAGAGACGGGTCTGCATTCTCGAGCTCTTGTCGGTGAGACCGTAAGCTGGCGAGACAGGCCAGGGTACGCTTGGACGACTGAATGTCCTGCGGCTTGCCGTTGAGCGTCAGCTCATCGGCGGCGGGGTAGCTGGCAGAGCACGAGGCAGTGGTTAAGGTACGGAGTGAGCGCTGAGACAAGGTGACAGATAGTGAAGAGTTCGTAGGCAAATTCAGAGTGGCATCACGCTTTCCCCAGTACCTAGACAACCGGTTTAAGCCAATGTGTTGTTGTACAATGGCGGGGGAAGACATACTTGATAACGGCGATGTTAACAGGGGCAGTAGTGGTGGCCCGGTAGACGGGGCTCTCAGGAACAGCAGCCATTGTATCAGAATATACAGATAGTCTGAGGAAGTGAGATAACAGAGAGAAGTGAAGATTACAGCAGCAGGAGACCCCAGAAAAGGGGATCAAGAACAAGCGACGCAAAAATAAATATACAGTTGGACGGAGATTCGCTCGGAGTAAGTCCAGCGGCCGACGGGCGGTGAGCTGCGTTAGTCCGGCCATTTGCTTTCTTTTTCGCATTACCAAGCACCACAACGGCCATTCTCTCTTCTTCCAGTTCTCACTTTTTCTCTTCTTTTCGCATACATCAGAGTACGCTAACGTTTCAATGGGCGCCGGCGCAAGCACGCCAGTATCACCCCCTCCCTCCACCCCAGCGGCCACCTGCCCCGTTGATCACAAAACCCGCAAGGCATGGCTGCAGCAACATAAACCCGGCGAGGCTCCTCATCCTGTCGCTTCCAATGACGGGATGCCGACAACAGTGAAACAACACCGCCCGCTCTCCACAGACCGCGAAGTAAGCAGTATACCAAGAGCGATTGCATCTGATTCAGACGCACCCCCATTCGAATGTCCCGCCGCACCGTCCTCCCCATATGCATCACCGACTGCATCGCACGGTACGCCTTCTAATGCAGAAACTGAAACGGGGCATGACAAATCGACGGGGAACTGGATTTATCCTTCTGAACGGCAATTCTTCGAGGCGCTAATGCGTAAGGGTAACACTCCGAATTCAGTCAGCTCGGCGTCAGAGTTAGCGACTACGGTAGCATCGATTATCCCAATTCACAACGCTGTGAATGAGCGCGCATGGCAGCAAATTCTAGAATGGGAACAAAAAGCGCCGCTATCGGACCCTGGAAGCAAAAAGTGCGGCGGGCCGAAACTGTACTCGTTTCGCGGCTTAGGCTCTGAGCCGGAATTTTTAAGCCCTAGGGCGCGCATGAACAGCTTGATGGGATACCAGTTACCCTTTGATCGACACGATTGGGTTGTAGAGCGATGTGACGGGCAGCGGATTGAATATGTCATCGATTTTTACCAAGGAAAGTCAACGGGAGGGAGCAGTGCGGGTGGCCTGGCCGCAAACGCGGGGCCAGGAAAGCTCAGCTTTTACCTTGACGTGCGGCCGAAATTGAATTCTTGGGAAGGCTGCATGATGAGATTCAGGCGATTCTCGGGTCTCTAAGGAACTCTGTTCAAATTTCTCGCGGTATGATCTTGGAAGCAGGAGTTTCGGTATCGGTTGGGTCATTGAATTATATAATATGTATAACGTTTGGACCATGTATAATACCACGACGAAAGCAGCATAGCAAATGCATATAGAACATCCACTCCAACGCCAGAACGGACAGGGTCGTAATCATAATGCTGCTCACAGTAATGGAGAATAACATCATGCAGCAACTGCGCAGCGGAGGATATCACAAAGAACAAAGGAAAAGAAAAATCATCGAGTGCCACGAAAAGTACCATGGGGATCATCAAGTGTCTATCCAAGAACAGCCGCAAGGATAATAATAGCCAAAATGACGGCAAGGATTATGAGCAAACAGCAAGCCTTAGCCCGAGCGTTCTTCTGGTACCGGCTAGCACTGCGAAGCTCAACATTCGCGCCTTGAGTGTTGGCATGAACGTTCTCGACGTTCCCGCTAATAGTGTCTAGTTGCTCTCCCTGCTCATGAACAATGTGGGCGACATCCCGGAACAGCTCATTCAATTCACCAACACTTTGTTCAATGTTGCGGATCTCCGCTTCACGCTCGATGATTAGAGCTTCCTGGAAGTCAACTTCGTCTTGATTCGCTAGGCGTGGCTGTTCTACTTCGAGGAGCTGCTGCTGCTGCTGCTGAGCGCCATCCACTGTCGGATGTCCAGCCTCCTCCACAGCGGTGCGTGCCGCGACTGCAGAAGCGCGTTGCTTCTCCAAAGCCCGTCGCTGGATGGTCTGGAATTCCTCCAAGGTGGCCTTGAACTCTGTTGACAACTTCTGCTGTGTCCATTTTTGGGAGGGCTAATAGAAGTTTATTAGATAGAGCGCCCAGGCAGTGAGGGGCTGAGCAGCTGTTAGGAGCATACATTGACGTCTTCCCAGTTCTGGACCTTCTTGATCCCCTCGCCAACGTCCCTGAATCCGGTACGGGTTTGTTCAAGGAGGTTATGAACTCGTTCTCGCACCCGTTCAGTGTCGCGCTTTGTCCCAAGCAGAGCGATCTGATCCGACAAGCGGGTGATGTTTGAAGTGAGCGTGAATAGTTGGTTCGATAGGGACTCGGTCAACCGCTGGAATTCGGGATCATCATGGTACTGGGGATCATCCGAACGACGGTAGGTGGTAGGCTGGGACTCGAGAGAGCTCAAGTGATTGAAAGACATATTGTAGCGAGAGACGCGGCAATAGGGAGCAAGAAAACCAAGCGGTCAACGAAGAAGATACTACAAAGAGCTGCAGGTGCAGACGTTGGAAGATGCTTGTTGGTGCCCGGATATGCAGGCTACGCTCACATGACATGACGTGATGTCGAAATTCGTGGCTAGTTATACGGTCACCTGACCGGTGAGCTGTGGCTTGTGTGTTTTGATGGCTTTCAAAAAAGCTTCAAAGCTTCAATTATCGACCCGCCGTAGCCAATCCTCCCAGGAAGCATCACACTCGTTCCTGCATCCGCCCGGCGCGGTACCTGTCGGTTACTATTGCTATCTCCCTGACCATGCTGTGATATTGTCGTTTCTTTCGATTCTGCAGTCAATCTCAGCTCAACGCCATGGCCGCAAAACCTCGCCCGTACCGGCGCATTCTCACCTCTGCGCTGCACCGGAGGTTTGTCCATGCTTCCGCATTGTCGTTGCTAGTCTGCTACGCAATTTCGGTTTTGATCGGCGACAAATCTTCTCGTAAGTACACTCAGCTCCTTCAACCCACGCACTAGCTAATCGGTTCTCTACTTGGAAGTATTCTGGGCCCTCTTTCCGCTCGGATCATGCGGTATCCGCACCGTTCTCCTCTTCATATCCCCTCTCGCCATCTTTGTCTTGCGAGTGGGTCAGATGCACATTGGCTCAAGAACGACGAGCTCTTCTCTTAACACTTTCCATTACCTTTTCCCACTTCACGTGATTCAGACTTTTGGGTGGTACATCTTCTCTGCATGGTGGTTCAGTGAGCTATACAAGTGGTCTGCGCCTACTAGTGCGCATCTGGAATGGGTGAAACGTGGCAGGTACGTTGGGGGCGCTTCAGGGAAAATAAATGACTGGTTGAGGTCAAGCTAACAAGGAGTAGCCCTCATGAGCGGGCGACTTTGAACGAAAGGACCATCTACATCTATACGTACCACTTACTCTTAGCCGTTGCGCAGTCGCTTGCTCACCTATACAACGATTACGATCGTGTTCCCATTGCCATCACAGACAAGCCCGTCGACGGCGCTGATCAGAAAACTCATCCGGCGCAGCCTATTTCAAAGCGTCTTCAGGAAGGGCTACATCAGGCTCTGAGAGATGGCCTTTTCAGGAGTACGGTTGTCGCACTTGTATGTCCGGTGGTCTACGTCTTCTTTCTCCGACGCCGAGCATGGAGTTACACCATGTCCTTTGCCAAATTATTCTGGGATTTTCCTAGGTCTGCCGCTGACCCTCCGAGCCTCATCCTTCCTGTCAAGCCACCCCTGATTGCACGGACAATTTTCTCTGGCGCACTCCTGGTTCTATGTTGGCAGACCACCAACCTGTTCTTTTCTATCTTTCTAAGCCAGGAACCGCTGAAGCGGGGCCAGCCATTGACCTCGGAGGCCAAAGACCCAACCGGGAGCTTGCTGAACGGTTTGAAAGCAAAGAAGGAAACTGTTCGCGCGTTTGCGTTTTGGGAATTGTGCTTCATTAGCCAGCAATTCCCTGACCGACGAAAGGCGATATTCAACGACATCGACCGTGAAGGTGGATCTGCTTGGACCCAGATTATGCAATCAGCCACGGAGGTAATCCAAGGCATTACAACCCGGATAAACGAGCAGAAGTCGGGCCCTGCGAGATCTAAGCCATCGCCAGCTGAAACCAAATCCGAGCCCACCCTTCGCACCCTGCCACGACTCACCGATCCTGTTAAAGAGGGCAACATCTTCGCCGCTTCTCCGAAATCCACCACGACAAACGGCAGACTCGGTGAGGGATTCAGTAGCACGTTGAGATCACTAGGAGAATCTCCAGACTGGACGCCCAAGGCCCGCGCCCGAGCCCGCGACGTATTTGACCGCGCCTCGTCCGCTGTTCTCAGTCCAGAGCGCAAACAAAGACTTCTCTCCTCATCCCAGGACTTCAAACTCCTCACCGGTGCTTCATCCACCAGACCCGAGAGCATCCACCCCTTCCTCGCCCAGCTTCTCCGCTCCCCCATCGGCCTTCTTATCCGCCAACCCTTCGCCCGCCGTTTGTCGGGTATTGTGCTCGGCCACCCCATTGCCTCTCTCTCCTCCATAATCGATGCCATCGAGTCCATCACCCGCCTCCTCATCGCCTCCCTCAAAGAAGACCCTTACGGCAAAGTCCAAGCCGACGTCCCTGCCATCGTCCGCCTCTTCACTGAAACGCTCACCACGCTAGACACCTACGCCCATGTGGAGTTAGATGTGCACTGGACAGATGCTGCGTTTCCGCCGTCAAATGATCCCGCTGCCCAGGCTGCTGCGAAGAGGGTTCCTGATGTCGAGCTCATTATTGATTCGCTTAGAGCTTCACTGAAGAGTCTTTTAACCGCGTTTAGTCCTTACTTTAAGGATGTCGGGCTTGTAGGGAAGGAATTGAGGTTGGCGAAGGGGGCTGCGGGATTTGATGAGGAGTGAGAGACTTGACTCACCTACTTCGGGCCTAAAGGATAATAAGATACAATGTCATTTCACATTTACTTGGACTATACGTTGGTGAACCTCGAGATTTGTACAAAGGTATGGCTTTAAAAAACAGAAAAAGTCATAACCGGTATACGTGTATCTGCACTGCATTGCTGGCGTTGATTTTCTCATTAGGAGTTTCCATGATTACTGCTCGTCGTTGCTCTTATTCTAGTTACTAAAAACATGGACGGAAAATTCAAGTAAAGTACGCCATTAAAGTCTTTTGATTCCCTGTATGCTGGGTATATCAAGAGTTCTTCGAAGCTCTTCGTCCGATCCGTCTATATGCATAACAGACCACAATAGTCTACCCTACCAACCACCCAATAACAGATAACATCCTAACCCAGCAGTTAATACAAACCAACCAGAAAATACCCTGTAGCAGTAGCTTCGTTTTTGCCTGACACCCCCGCGCATCCGTTGCCATTGTTGCCCTTTCCAAGCCAGAATAGTAAAGTTCAAAAAAACCAAACGAAACAATATTATCATGTTACCAGACTCCTTTTGGCCGTCAAGTCACTTAAGAGGAGAGAAGCGCTCCAGAAATAGCAAATGGATGGTTAGGTAGGTAAATAGGTAGGTAGAGAAGAGAGAGGGAAAGAGGTAAGGAGATAAAGAGGGGATTAGTCATGTCGCGTCACTGTCTCAAGGGAAAATTCGTGTCGGAGCCTTCCGTGTGTTTCTGAGACGTGTCTCCGATTCCATGTCGTGTATATAGAATCCACAGCACCTAGCATGGTATTCCTAATAGACTGTCGACCTTCCGTTTCCACGTGGCAGATGCGGAAGAAGTGGGGTTCAGGACAAGAGGGTGGACTGCTGAAGACGGCCCTAATTCAATGTGGTCTTCTACTTTCTGATGTATGCCGATTGCGCGGGAATCCAAATAATATGACTGGTGTTCTTATTTCGGCGGCGCATTGATAGGCTCAGGCGGCGCCTCCTCTTTCATGCAGGCGTTTTCCAAGATGTTAGTCCATTTGCCACTAGTCCCCGCATGGCTATGTTTGAGATGCTGCCTGAAGTGGTCCGCACGGAAAAACTTCTTCGAGTTGTTACATTCACCGAACTTATGGACGGCGGTGAGATGCTCAAACCGGGAGTCCCAATCGGGCTGAGGATAATTCGGGAACTCTTCACCGCAGTAACCGCAGCTATCGTGCGAAGCGGCACTTGAGCCTGATTGTGACGAAGGTGATGGATGGAATGCTGCTTGGAACCCTGGGAGAGCGGCACAGGACCATGAATGGCGCCGGAGATGGAGAGAGTTCTGGTGGCGCTCGGCCTCGTTCTTGTTCTTGAACCTGTTATTGCAGTAGAGACAGGAGTATTGTTTTTCCAAGGCATGGGCACTGCTAATGTTAGGCTGGGGTAATGATGGAAAGGCATGAAGATGAACTCACCGAAGCTCTTCAGGGCTGTCAAATTTCTTGGGCTTCTTGGGGCAGCAATCACAGATATATAGTCCACCAATCTTCGCTGCCGATGGGTTGGAAGCATTTAGATTTGTCTGGAACGACATCTTTCTTGAAGGGTTCGAACTAGACGAGTCAAGACCGTTATCTTGTGTGGTTTGCGCAGTCAATTGAGCAGATAACCCTGCGGTCGAGCCCGGATTGATCATTGCCTTTTCGTGAAATGCGTCAAGATCAGACTTTGGCGACAGTCCTGTGGGTGAACGGTCGTACGTCGATGCGGTAGTAATGCTGCTGCCTATAGAGGGGGCAGCGGACGAATATGACGCAGTAGTCCGCATGCTCACGGATGAAGCGGCCGATAGACTCCCGTAACTATGAGTGTAGCCGCTGTTTACCGACAGGTTATTGGTGAAAGGGTGCCCAGTGGTTCTCCGCTGAGAAAGATCGCCATTGCTTGTTGTGGTGTGGAGCGAATGCTTGTCATTGCCTATAGGCTCCCGGGGTGGGGACGATGCCCTTCGTTTCGTGCCAGACCGGGTGGCCTCTAAGTACGGCGGCGTCGCTTCGCGGACGCTGAACAATCGCGAAGGCAGAGATTCGTCCGTGGAGAATTCACCTTCCATATCCGAAACAACGCTCTGGTCGTAGCTCCCTCGGTTTGACCGACTTGGAAGGCTGGATAGATCGTCATACTGAGGAGTTGTCCCACCCTTACGGCGACCATCGCGGGAGAAGGGCGAGTGATCATTGTACTCCAATGTTGAGGACGGCGCGTTGCTCTCAACGCTCGGACTTCGACGACCGATGTAGTCTCTCCATGCCACCTTTGTGTTTGGTGATATCCCGCCAGACTGAGAACTGCCCGACCATCGTACGTCAAGTGACGGCACGTCGGAGCCGGCTGGTGAGGGTAAGCTCGAGAAACTTCTTAACGGTATCGGAAGAGTTGATAATGAGGCTCTGTTATCTGTAGCCATGCTGACCGACTGCCGCGGTGAGACTGGTTTTCCGATTTTCGAAAGAAGATGTTGGTCGTAGGCATGAGACGAATCTTTGACGCTTCGTCGAGAAAAGTCATGTTCGCCTTTGAGACTGTTGAACAAAGTCAGCGTCATTCTTCCATACGAGCCGAAACAGGCGCGAATCAACCTGCAGACGACTCTCCGACAACTGCGGCCGGTCAGTTGGACACTTACAAAGGTCCGGGGTTGCCAATTGAGACAGAATTACGGAACCCTTCATCGGCCGGTGGAGGGGGCTCAATCTTGATATGCGCTTCAGGGCTCCTCGCAGCAGGTAAACCGTTCTGCCTGCCATCTGATTCATCCAGCGCCATCGGATCAAGTCGCGGTAAGGAATAATCTGGGCGACGATGGTCCCCAAGAAGACTTGAGTTAGGGTTGATAGGAGCCAGTTTTGTAGACCCCTGCGAGAGTCTAGAATTCGCATGTATCCAGCCGGCATCGTACCCATTCTCTAGGTCACTAATGCGCGGGGGCGGCGGTAATGGTGGCGGCGCAAAGTTTGTCATTGTGTTTGTTCGAATCGGTACGGGGCCCTGAGAAGGAAACGACTGCCCAGACATGGCCCTCGCGGTAGGAAGACTACCGCTGTTGGACTCGTGGATGTGGATTGAAGGGGTTGAAAGTCGTGGAAAGTCCATCGTACAGAAGTAAAGGCGACCTAGGGTTACTCATCGATACCGGAATGAGTGACACCTAGTTGCATAAAGCACGGATCGATGATCGAAAAGTAAGCTTAAGGAGCGACTTCGGATCGTGCGGATAGACGAGATAGAGTAAACAGCGCCAAGTCCCAAGGGTCGGTCGAAGTTCCTGCTTCTAAACCCGAGGTCTATACGGAGCAGTGGCTCGAGCGGATAGACAAGGCCTGGGTGGCTGCTCGAGCGCTGAGAATGAGACGAGGCAGGAATAATAAGAGGTCGTGGTGGCGAATCTGAAGAGGAAAAAGCAGCTACAGGTAAAGGAGTGTCTCAAGTGTCTCAACTTTATCTGGTTCAGCTGTCAGCTGTCGAGAAGCTCGTCGCCGGCGGCAAGTTATTGGCGACGGAGAACAGCAGGCGCGTAAGATTGACGGGACATGCTGGAGAATTGTTTGCGAACAGGAGTCGTTTGGAGACACAGAAATAGCCGAAGGCTGTGTCTGCACTGTCGCTGCGCGAGCGATCTTATTGGCACGAGGCTATCGGGAGCTCTCGTCCGTCCGTAGACGCTGCAGCGGAATTCAAGATGCAGAAATGGCCTCAAGATAAACAGGTGGGAGGGTTGAAGCACGTGTCAGATGCACAGAGTTGCAGTGACCGAAAGAGAAAAGAAGGAGGGAACCATGAATGATGGATGAAGAGGTGAGGAATGGAAGATGCGAGGGAAGACGGGGAAGACCGAGTGAAAATGAGTGAAAATGAGAGGAAGTGGAAGTGGAAGTACTGTACAGAGTGTAGGGCGAGTGTGTAGGGCGAGTGTAGGGCGATGGTGGTGCTACCCACGGGCTTATTGGTCCCTACAAGGCTGAACGGGATCGAAGTCGAATTATACCCGTTTCTTTTCGAGCTTTCTGGGGTTTTCCTCTCTCGAACCAGATAGGGATAAAACACAGGACCAGCTGGGACTGGCGTCGTGAGCGGCACAGGATTCAGGTCACGAAGACTGGAAGAGGAGAAGAAGGAGGGAAAGAATCAGTTAAGAATGATACTCTTTCGTATTTGAAGATCTGGAGTTAAGTGGTGACTGGTAGTGCGCCTTGTCTGGGCCTGCTGTTAAATTGCAAATCATGCTGAAAATTACATATAAATTACAGGCCCTCCAGCAACTAGCAACTCTATCAAAGACTCCAAGGAACTTCCATTCCCCTCCCCACTGAATCCAGCATGACCCAGTGACTGTCAATTCATCAACCATGGCCCGTGGGCTCAAGCACGAGTCAATAATCATGGAGCCACAGAGCCAGAGAGCCTTGGACGTCATTTTTTGCAGCCAAGTTGCCAACTAGCTTTTGATCTCCAGATTATGCTCGACCTGCACATACGTACCTTCCTTTTTCGTACTCTAGAAACTCTAATACGGTCGCGCCTTCAGGCAATACTTCGGTATAGAGAACGAGCGCGTTGCTGCCTGGAGACGATGACATTGCTAGGTGGGCAATGCTAGGCAGGCTGTTGCTGAGAACATCGGCGCCAGCAGGCTCAGCAGGTTGCGGTCATTGCGGAGGTTGCGGTCATTGCGATGATTCCTGGTCTGAGCGTGCCCTGAAGCGCGAGCTGTTGGCAGCGGTCATCCAGAATCCAGATGATCCATAGTCAACGTAATTATTCTCCAGTCGAACTGATTGCAGGGTTGCACAGCTCTGGACACATACATACATACATACCCTGTCATTCGCGAGGCAGAGAACATCGAACGTGGGGAATCTTCCTAACAAGGCCTCCAAGTCTCAGGCGAACACTTACAGCGCTCTGGCTGAGCAGGAAGCAGACTGCTCACTCAAAAATTCAGCCTTACAGAGACGCCACCACATTTTTGTGTCGTTCGCAAGCTGGATTTCGGGATATCCAGATCAAGAGCGGTGAGCTGAGCAAAACGGGTTAGCTCCAAGAGTGAGGCAGTGCTGGAAGCTGGCACCATGGATACTTTTGATTGGGCTGAATTCGTCTCCATAACATCCTTGCTCCAGCCTGCGGTCAGAGGGGTTTGATTTTCATGCCCCGAGCCTCTGACAGGCTGGATTCTATCTGTAAGACAGTCAGAAATACAGAAGACTAAGCGCTTGGCCCAACGGACTCCCGTAGGTAAATTAATGAATGTCGAGTCTATTTCTCTGAAGGTTAGACAGTGGAGATGGTGAACTGACCTTAAAATGTACTCAGAGTACTCTAGAGTAGTATCAGAATCTGTCTCTAATTAATTTACTCCGGTGTAGTGCTTGGCTGGTTGCCAATCCACTTCCTTTGGGTATTTATATCCGTATAAATTCCTACTAAAAGATGATTTAGATCCCAAAAATGGACCCCGGGCTTTTTAAGGAGTCCTTAAGGAGTTCAGAAGGGGCTCAGAAGTGTTTAGAGACTGGTAACCTACGAGCCCGCGAGTCTTACGATCCGTTTTCGGTAGGAGCAGTATGGAGCAATAGGCAACAACATACGGCAAAGGAGGAGAGGAATAATAAATCCAGGTGATGAAAATAATGAGTATTGGGGAACTGCATCTTCAAAAGATGAAGATCCACCGGTGGCTCGAGTGGATGAAGCAAGATCAGTGCCAGTGCCAGTGTAGAGATGACGACAACAGGCCGTGTACGGAGATCAACATCTCACATCTCCTGGGCCACTATACACGAAGCGGTAGAAGAACTATGACTTTGTAATCTTTGTCACGAAAGGAGGAGACATGGAATGAGCACATTCTGTTCCCAGTTCAAGAATATTGTCGCAGGGAAATGAAGTGCTAAGTGCTAATTTCCCAATGACAGCACTGTGGCAGTGCATGTATTCTAGAGGGCCTGGTGGAACCACTAGCTACAGCCTGGCCACTCATACAGTAGCTTTTGCTTCTGCACTACTTAGAGGTGGGGCAGAGGAGAACCTAGGACACGCTTCGCTCTCCCGAGGCCTTGGGCGATTCTTGGATGCCACTCTCCAGCCAGTCAGAAGCAGGTCTCCCGGGAACCCTGAATTGAATCCAACCTGCCAGGTACCTTTGTAATTTTGCATACGCCCTATCCAGCACCACTGGTATTTTTTATTTCCTTTTCCCTTTTTTAGGTCGTCGCACGCCCTTATCTGGCAGATTTTCTGATGTACACCGTGTACACCTCAGCTTCATGTCGGCCATGAATCAATAGGTATGCCAAGAACAGGGCTTATGCTCCTGTCTGCCTGTCTCGGCATTGCAGCTCTCGAGCTGACGTTGCGTATGAGGAATACCCACAAGGGAGCGGAAGGCAATCCAGTTGCTGGCACCGGTCGGCAACCTCTTCTCCGCGAGGCAAGGCCGCATAAAGGTGATACCGGAACTGTTTCCCGTTCGACTATTGGTTCATTTGCATGAGACTTCACACTGCTCCTCGCCCCTGGCGCCTGGGTCGAGATCAGGGCCGCTGTAAGTTGCCGACGGTTGCTGGGCGGCTGAGGAATGGGCACCGAGGAGTGACGGAGTTGCCTATTGTAGACTCATGGAGGCATTGATTGTTTTGACTCAATTCTTTTACATCATTTTCGAGCATCAGCAGGACTAGCGGCCATAGTCGGCTGAAAAGAGCAGACCAAGCGATGGGAACGGCTCGGTCTATTGAGTAATTTCCTCGTACCCCAAACCAAGGTTTTGCTGCTTGGGTTTGCAGTAACCGAAAGTAAAAATATATAAATAAAAAACCGCCGTCAGCCTTAAAGGGCTGCAGAGAGTTCCGGGGACCGCTTCCGGCGCTTTCCAAGTTTGTATCAGCTTCTTCTTCGAGAGCCCCTTTTGGCCGCACGGCTCTTTTGCCACTGGATGCGGTGACTTGCAGTCATATAGCGTCCGTATTGCTGACACTGACGACAGTGCTTGGAAGTGTATGCAGAGGAAACCAAGCATTATTTACCTCGTACTAAAATAAGCGTTTGGATGGGACCAATGATACTGGAGATTTCTTGGCCACAGACTATCTGGTCCTAGCGTCCTGAAGCGCGCTCATTCGTACTCCATACGGAGTAGCCTAACTACACTTCACATCCATTACCGGTCAATGCTGCTGGACAACTGGAAGCCTGCTTGTTGTACAGCGCCAGCATATTTAGGTACTCCGTAGAGCCCCAGAGGATGACGACAACAGGCAGTTAGCATGAAGTGACGGCCAACGAGCAAGCACCATTTGATCCTTTAGGGTTCAAACGGAGGGATGAAGCCGCACAGACTCATGCCTGTTCGCGATAGTATCAATACTGGAAAGTCTGAAACTAGCTTTCACAGCCTTGGCGGCAAAGGAATGCCAATCACGGACTAAGGCAGCGATTATGGATGTTCTTCCTGCAGGGAATCCTGCAGCAGCACTCAAACGGGAAATTATGGATGACGGGCCGCCATCCAGACGGCCGAATGGTCCGAGGATTTCCCCGCCCAGTGCCTTCAATGGTCGTCTATTGCGTCTGACTCGCTAGCGCCAGGCCGATTCCTCCATACACTCTGTTGGTTCAATAGGCAACGCTGACGTTATAGGGATACGAAGCACAAGACCTCGATTTCTATGGGGCCTGGAATCTGGAGAACATGTGCAGCCATCGGAATGCCGTGAGCCCTGGGTCTTCCATGGATGGCGGCAAATGCAGAGACTTGCTTGAAACCAGCCAACGACGCCAAAGTCGAAAGTGCGGGGTATTGGCGCGGTCACGGGACCAGCCGTACCCTTACCCTAGGCCCTATCTCCCCCAATTCTGGTAATCCTTGGCCGACCTGAGCGCCAATCATTTCTCTTGATATTCTTGGCGGGGCCGCTGAATATCAACTCCAAGATCCCGGAAGTCAGAGTGTGAGTCAGGCAAAAGCGTCCTCTCTGCGTTCTCACGTTATTGCAATATAAACCTGGTCTTTCTCTCTTGCTAGTGCTGTTCAGAGTGTGAGTCAGGCAAAAGCGTCCTCTCTGCGTTCTCAAGTTATTGCAATATAAACCTGGTCTTTCTCTCTTGCTAGTGCTATTCAGGACATTTACAGCGAACCTTCGCTGTATGCAATAAAACACCATGGCTATGAATAAGGTTCCCGGCCATAACATCTACATCGGAGGGTTGGTACTAGGAAGCAAGCCCATAGGGATATGAAAATGGCTGCTAACGCAAGTCCTTAGCGTATTCGCCTTGAAGAATAAGGCTGCCATGAGCAGCGGAAACATCACCCATGTCCTTTCAGTGATCCGATTACGGCCGAAGGATGATTTGTTCGCTGGCTACCAGCATCACCGCATCGAGGTTGATGACTTAGATGATGAGAATCTACTCGAGCATTTCCCGTCAGCCATCAAGTTCATCCAGTCTGGCTTGGATTCAGGTGGTGGCGTGCTAGTTCATTGGTTAGTTTACGTCTCATCTAGTTCAGGGTCACCTTAGAGACCACGTGTCGCCCTACAATGCCTTTGTTTCATTGTAGGCCACTAACAGCATCCAGTGCAATGGGGAAATCCCGCTCCGCAACTGTCTGCATTGCATACCTTTTGCGTCGGCAACGGAATGCGCTCACACCGCAGTCCGCTCTTGCTCTTCTTAGGGAATCCCGACCGCTATGTGAACCCAACCCGGGGTTCATGGAGCAGCTCAATGTTTACCACCAGATGGGATGTCCTGATGATGTTACTTCGCACCCTCTCTACAGCCGTTGGCTTTATCGCCGAGAGGTTGAAGAGAGCGTTGCCTGCGGGCGTGCTCCCGAGATGGAGTCCGTTTATTTCGAAGACGAACAGCCACAGCAGCACGTAGATACCACGGGTCCAGCAACGGAGATAAAATGCCGCAAATGCAGGTCGGTCTTCTAATTCCTGAAAACAGCCATTTTACTCACTATAAATAGGCGAAAGTTGGCGATCGCACCATTTGTTGTTCCACACGGATCCCATGGGGATGTAAAGGGCGCAATAATCTCTGAATGCGCACACATATTCATGAGTCCGCTAACATGGATGCGACCTAGTCTTTTCCCTGATACCCCTGGGGATGCACCTTTGTCAGGCCGGTTGACATGTCCCAATTCCTCATGTGGATCCAACATTGGAAAGTTTGCGTGGCAGGGAATGCAATGTAGCTGCGGCGACTGGGTTGTCCCTGCAATTGGCCTTGCGAGGGCAAGAGTGGACATCTCGGAGCCAGTCACCATCCGACGAGGGCCCGGTTTACCTTCTGGTATCCGGTTGCCACCGAATATGCGACCTAATATAGGTAGCGCTGGTGTCAAGCCTGAAAGTGAAAGGTACGTCTTGTACAGATCTAATCATTAGCTGTCACTGTAAGTACGAGGAGAAAGTAACACGAGTCTTGTGATTAGGGATCCCGCGAAAGGCAGCCTTTGATCCATAACGTCATAAATCGACCTCATTGCAGTCTGAGCGCCGCCGCGCCAAAAATTAAACAGCCCGCGGCGGGTGTAGCCTACGTAATGGTCCGTCCGCGGAAAAGGTTTGCTCTTTGCATGGTTGAAGTGGTTCAGCCTGGCAGCAAATGCGTCTGATATCCGAGCGAATGCAACCAGAACGTCACGTGGCTTTCACGATGATCGATTTCATTTCACGAAATGAGACACCGCCACTCAATCTCCAAGAGCGGGGGTGGGAGATAGGAGCCAGGAAATAAGAAGAGGCAGACCGCTGGGACGGTACGGACTATGGGATCGTGGATTCATGGACCCTTGCGTGCGCAGAACGGTACAGAGTATGTGCAAGCACAGCCAAGACACACCTAAACGTTAAAACTCTATTTCAGGGTTGATTGGCGTCAATTCGCTACTGTTTCAGAAGTCGCAGATCCAACCACCAGATCGCCCGTCTCATAATCTCATTCAGAATCCTTGTCGGCGTAAAAGGATCGGATGCACGCAACACTCGCTCCAATAGCACAGGCAGCCGTCGAGATAAAAATATTCACCTGTTACGCAAACCGAGCATCCAGCCCCTAGATAGACGAGCCGGCATGGAACCCCCATGCTTAGTTGCCAGTGCCTTAAACTCTGTAGTATTCTGAAGGTTGAAAACTGAGAAACCTGAAACCAGGGCCAGAACCCCACATACGTCCCACGAGGCTGGACCCGCCATTACTAAGCCAGGCGGGCCAATCCTGTGCCTGTCCTGCCGCCTGTCCTTGCAAGACGAGGTTGAAACTCGGACGCTCAGGAACAGAAGGCATCTCGGGGATCTGCAGCATGGGCGGTTCGGCGTGGAAGAACATTCCAGCGGTACACTCCACCTCGCAGGGGCCCGGCTGGGCTGGATCACTAGCGCCGGGAAGGGGGCTGTGCAAACTGCTCTTACGCAACGCCCTCTGGCGGCGACCACTCAACGCTCGCGACTGACATTCTCCCTGGTTTCTGGAGTTTGGGTTCGGCGGTAATTTTCAATTACGCCGTACACAGACTCGTCTCGTGGCAAACTGGGCTGCAGCTGAAAGTCGATTATTATAAAATATTTGACTCTGGCGGCCGGTTCCCAATGCCGCCACTCTAAGAATATCGAGTTGCATCGACTACGTCTACGTACTCCGCACAGTGTCCCATCCTCAGCTCCATTCTGAGACCTTGTTGCGCAGGGACTGAATGCAAGCAACACACGCATAATAAACCTAAATGGTGCTTGGCATTCTGGATTCTTGTTCTTGGAATCTCCGGTTGCATATACGAGTGCGGGCTATACTTCCAACTCAAAAAAGAGCAAAAAAAGAGAAGGAGGACACGAAGTTACCGTTCTGACACTCTGAGGCCAGAGATCAGGTTTATCAACCTAATTAGACACGAGCTGGCTGGCTAACTATGGCTGCTCAAGGCATACTAGACTTATTCCTCCCGTCTTAACCAAATTTCGTCCTGTTCATTTCACTTATAGTAGTCTAGTGTAATCATGAACGGAAGGTTCCACCCGCAGTAGAGATACTTGTCAGTCCGGTGTCCACTGCTCTGCAGCCAGAACGTTCCTCACCGGCATTGATGGTACGTAGACATCTGGCAAGGCGGCACTGACGACTGGATAGACGGGCACGGCGGATCGATTAGATGGATGCCTAGTTTCAGTATGTCGTCGTCAGCCTCCCTATCAAGCTATCAAGCTATAGTCTGGGAAGCCCAAAGCTGGTCGGAGTCGAATTGATGCAGCCTAGCACTGCCTCAATTGCTGGTCAGTAGTAGCTCATAGTACCGGCTCTAAGCTTCCAGGTTTAAGATCGGTCGGCTCGGCCCTTATCCCTGTCCCTGCAGTACAGCGCAGGGTAGATAGGCAGTAGGGTAGCAACCTTTGACCTAGAAAGTGGTTGCCTTGTTATAGTGCTGCGTTCAGGTGCTACGGTTTGGCAGTCCGTGTTCGGCTGAATCGAAAGTATTCCTACAATATGCTTGCTATACTCGGCTTGATGTGCTTGCTTGCATGCATATATACGGACATATCTGAACATTCAGACGGAATCGGGCGAGACATGTATAAGTGTCCTTTACTGGGATGCCCTAGATCCTAGTGCCATATGCACTACAACCCTTGGGAGCTCTACCAGTGCAATGACATAAGAACCCTGAAAGAGTGGCAAAGCTAGGTTGTACACGGCATGATACGGGATGGACAAGATTGGTGTAATGTCTCATTCATGTTTCGATGTCAATTCGTACTTTGCAGTGAGCGTCCTTTGAAAGTGGTGGTTTCTGTTACTATGCTACCTAGCAACAAGCTCCTGAGCAGGCTGACAGGGCTTCAAGATAGTGATCATGACTTCTTACTGTAACGCAGAATATAGATACATTAAGGCTGACTCTGCGTCTCCCACTTGAGTACTCTCATGGAACAGCTGATGCCGACTCTGACGCGGGCCAGCACGGATTGAACGTGCTTTGGTCTGAGTGCAAAGTTGTATCATTCCTTGCAAAATCAGCGAGGTCTGTCTACCTTGACTGGACTCAGACCGTGGCTCCTTATTTCCTAGAGTACTACTAGGAAGGTACCAGAAAGGGTACTAGGAAAGGTAATAGAAAGAAAGGGTAGCTAACTATTTCGACAGACAGTGTAACGTACTAACAGAGTTGAACAGAACATGACCTCAACAGGCACGCTACTCGGACATTGTCTTCGCGGGAATCAACCCTCTAACCGAGGGTGCCATTGATTATTAAAATTTTAGTGTATTAAAAAGGACTAGTCGACTTGCGTAGTTGGCTTCTGGTCGTGTTTATCTCCAGGGCTACCCTTGGCTACCCGTGGTAGTTCAGGCGGGTCAAATCTGCTGGCTATCCTCGAAACAAAAGTGGAAACGGTGAAGTGCGTAAGACGGGCGTAATTCGTAGGAGCTTGTCTCAATCTCGTATGCAGGTGAGTAAGGGATGTATCGGGCTATCTAATGCAGGTGGCATTGCCCCATTGCCCCGTTGCCCTATTCCCGGAATGGGATTGACGGATGCTTTAGTCCGTGGCAACAACTGTCCGCTAGGGGAACGAACCGCCGATGTAAATATTGTTTCAGACCAATCCTACTAGGGCTGACACGATGTTGGAACGACTCGGTCTGCGGCCAGGATTTGGGCGAGGGTCAGGGTGAGAATTAGAACCAGAATCAGAACCAAGAACGTATGCGTTAGATTGCTTGCAACACAAGGCGAAGACAGAGAACAATAGTACAAAGTAAGGATATCAGACAATGCAAAATTCAAACGTCGCCGTTGAGCGTGGGCGTGCGTTTGCCCACCTAAGACTAGCGCTTATCTGCTTCGCCGGTGGAACCGTTTCGGGCAACATTGAGCGAGCGCTGGCGGCAGCTTTCTATGTAGACTGCAGGGTACCTAATGAGTAGTGCACTACACTAGAGTTAGTGCTGATAGATGCGCCGGCGCATGCGCATGCGTTGCCGTTGCGCGACGTGGATATGTATGTGTATGACGCGAGGATGCGAGAGACGACGAGCAGGCGGTCTTGTGGTCTTGGATACGATTGCCAGAGTCGAGGAATGTTAGTGCTGACTGTCTACGGACGTGACACCTTGACCTGGCATGGCCGGGAAAGACCGACTTGATCTGAAATCGATGAATGTCGACTAGCTCGCTCTGTAGTCGCAGGCAGTTCTTCGGTTAATGCGCCAACTTAAGCTCCATCTTCGCGGGACGTGTTTTTTCATTCTCGACTAGCTTCCCCAGATTTCGCTGCCTTTGGACGCCTTATATGTCCCGAGTCCGTGTAGCATGAGACAGCTCCTGAACCTGCGCTGACGCTGACAGCAGTCAGCAAGCAATCAGTGCCTAAGCCGTCTGAGCGGGGACGCAATGCCTGCATACGAACGTTGATGTTGCCCTTGCCCGTACAACGCTCACGTACGCCTATCATATCGCATCACACCATGTCATCATATCCATGCTGGTCACGAATGGAGGTAGGACCCTTCGAAAAACGACATGTTACACATACCAGACTGAACCCTGTTTCTTGCGCAAATCTTAGAACATAACAAGCCCTAATCCAAAGATTGGTGGTGGGATCATCCGCCCATCTATCAACCCACCCACGCTTGGAGGTCGCTCGGGTCATATCGAGCGCAAGTAGACCGAGCAGCGCTCGCGTTGTGCGGACGCCTGGCGTTGTGACGCCCCACCACGTTTGCTTCCCGCTTCGTTAGAGCTGGACTTATCTACTTGCATTCACAGACCACCCGACGGAACGGACGGGAAGAAAGAGGGGTCTTGAAGCCGTTGACGGTTGCGCTTGGCGGCTTCTATGTTACACATTCTGTCGATGCGCATTTGGTAGAAGTTCCTAAGCGATGATGTCAGTTTATGCCCACCTGGACTGCCACACTAGGGTTAACAATATAGAAAAAAGTCCATACTTATGCAGAGCGAAGATCCGCGGCGAGTCATCTGTCGTAGATGTGCTTTGCTTTTTGATAGCATCAATCTACCGGCTGTCAGCAAAAAAACCAGCCAAATCAGAGAATAAGACGAACGAACCTTATCATCCCGCTCCTTCTCTTCCTTCGTATCGTCTGCCTTTTTAGAGTCATCCTTGTCTTTGTCCTTGTCGTCCTTAGGATCGTCCTTCTTTTCCTTCTCCTTCTTTCGCTGCTGCTTTTCCTCATACTCCTTCTTTACTTTTTCGATCTCCCTTGCCATAGCCTCGGCCTTTTTCTTCGCTGCCTCTTCCTCGGCATCAACAATGGGCGAGCAGAAATGCCGGTCTTTGAGGTGCACCGGGCAAACATAGAAGTAGTCCTAAGATTGTGTTAGACCATGAATCCCCTTCAAAGCAATATAGAAGAGAATCTATATAAAAGGTGCATGTGCATACTTTGTTGTTGGGCGTGATTAAAACACTGCTGGATGGTTTGTAGCAGATCAGGCAGGCTTTTGCGGCCGTATCCGCCACGCGCCGGAGGTGCCAGACGTTAGGAAGGGTTGTCATTTTAGTTCTGTCTATCTTATATGTAAAGAGAGATAGATGCGAGCCTAGTGTGTTGTCTATAGCGACAACTAGAAATGAGATCGCGTGGGAATTGGAGATCAAGAGAGACGGTGGAGTTGTGCGGAGAAACACCCAAGTCATGTGACCCAACAACTATATATCGAATGATATCTACCTTGCTTGTGAAATATAAAGTATAGTACCTTACTCGGTCACACTATCCAAACTCCTTAGGGCACTCCGCTCCCTGATCGGCGTTAACTCATCCGTGTTTCTTGCTCGCCGCCTTGCGTCTGTCCAGACCATGTACTCGCCGTAGCTCTTGGGCATAACATGCACATCACCCTCAACCAAAAATGTATAGTTGAACATACCCGTTGCCTTTTTCGTGCCATGCTCGACGTCCCGCACCTTGGTGTCCACGCGTACTTGAATCTTGGTGTACTTGCTCTTGCTCCCAGATTCGCGCTCCAGCGGCTCGGTGTAGGCGACGGTCGCGCGAAGGTAGAGAACACTTCCGACGGGAACTGGGTTCTCAAAGGTACTGGGATCGAGAGAAATGAAGTTTGGACGGGCGTGCGAGAATGAGGCGGCGCAGCAGAAGGCGAGCTCAAAGGTTTGCTTGAGCAGGAAGCCGCCAAAGATCATGAAGTTGTGGCGGTTGCGGTCTTGCGGCTGCATAATCATGGCGGATTTGAGGACTGCGTCGCTCATAGAGATGGTATTGGCGGGTCGTTTTTCAGGAGATTCTGTACTGATCAGTATGTATCCGGATAGGCGGTTTTGCCAACTGCACTTACTCAGGTATGACATTTCTTTCGTCCATAGGGAGTGAATGAGGTTGCTCTCTTCATCGTCAGGTGCTTTCTCAAGAAGACTCCGCTTCCTCAGTGCCTTCTTTGCTTGATAATTCTTTTCCCCTTTTTTGAACAATGCGCGCTCTTCCTCGGTTTCAACCAACAGAGGTGCAACATTGACGGGCCTGACAATGTCAGTAAGCATAACTACAACCGGCGGCCGTACTTACTTTTTAGTCGCAGGATCAAGCGAGACCATAGTAAACGCGCAAGTAATCAGGACATCCTCCGGGTTTGGCTTCTCCCCAGGCGCAGGGACCTTGGCAACCTGGAGCGAGACCTCCATACTGGATCTTCCGGTTGCATACGTAACCTGGCCGCTCAGCTCAAGGTCGCAGATTTCCATCAGCGGATGCTCAATGGTGATTCTATCCACGGCCGCAGTCACAGTCGTCACGGAGTCACCGGTGTGTCGGTAGGCTATAACACCCGCAAGCGCGTCAAGGTCCATTAGCAACGAACCCAGTCTACGCCCATTAGTGCAATCCTGTGCTCGATCAGAACGAGGCAAACAAACCTGATATGTCCTGAAGCATTCAGGTATGTGTCCAAGAGCCACTTATCCTGAGCCAGCGGGAGAATCTGCCGTGCTTCGTCAGCCCCATCACCTCGAACGTAAAAGCGTAAGAATACTGACAGCGCTGTAATAGCTATCTGCCATCCTCTTTGGCGTCAAATCTGGCTTGGCTCGAGGAGCCTCCTCCTGCCCCGGCTGCGGCTGCTCCCGACTCTTATTCAAAGCCTCAATCCATGGCGTTTTTACGCGCATGGGCATCCATGTTGGCCGAAACGCGGCTTGTGATGGAGTGGATTGAAACTCTCGAGTTGAGGCATAATATAATGAGTTCACTGCCCGGGGTCGAACGTTTGCGCCGGTCGTTGCAGCACAGAGATACTTGGAATGACTCGCGACGGAGCGGCGTGTGCTTAAGCTGAACATGGTATCTGTTCGTCGATTGAGGCTAGCTCTACGCTGCCTTTCAGGGATAAGTTTAGTTATGGAGAATTGGGGTGAGTAATGAGATTGTATTCGTTGTTATTGGAGAAACGAGTGGTTGATTGACAATTAACTCCCGCTCCAGCTCCCGACTCGGCTTCTTGCACGGAACAAATCGGGCCCGACTAAGAACTATCCCGTCAAGCTTCAGCTCAATCTGAGGAATCTACGGTTGTTCTATGCGAGGCTAGATCTCAATTATTTAGTTTCGCAATAAGCTCAAATCTCGTGCTAATAATGACCAGGGTTCAGAGCTTGTTCCCGAGGGTATACTCCATAGCTGAATTATATGTGCAGGATGACGTCATGTCATGTCTACTTCAGACGACGGGCTCAACTGCAACGTCTGCACTATAAGCTACTTTTGATAAGTACCCTATACTGCTACCCAGAGCATCATTCACACTATCAGGCGAAAAGTATGCTCAGCTCTATGCTAAACGCCAGCTTAATACCTCCTGCTGTTTGCCAAAGTTGGAGACGGTTCCATCATAGTTCGGCACAAAGGATGCCGTCAAAGTGAAGTCATCTAGTATTCTTAAGCAATCGACAAAGAAAACTGTCAATCATACAGGGCGATAGCGGGGTAATATCTGATAGCATGGCCCCAGCGCCATATGTTTCGAGTTTCTGGATCACCTCTGCTGTGGATCAGGTTCGACTGACGCCAACATAACTGCACTACCATTATCGCTTGAACAGCTATCTATATCTCGATTAGAAAGACAGATATAGACATTGAATTGCTGCGGTCTATTAGATCCAAAGGATACCCAGAGCGCAGACATGTCTGACCCTAGCAATCCCAACATCCAACACCGCACAACCCCCCAATGGGCCCTATACCAGCGTGAGAACTTTCTGAAGCTCAACGAGGGCAAGACAGCCCCGTTCAACACAGGTCAGCCTCTCTAACCATCTCATCTACCTCATCTACCACTAACCATCTGACAAGTACAGATCCCACCAAACTCGAACAACAAGCCAAGGAAACTCTCAGCAAAGGCGGCTGGTTCTACGCCTCTTCCAACGCCGGGCTATCAACCACCCACCTCGCCAACCGACAAGCCTTCTACCGCCACCGTATAATCCCCAATCAGCTCGTTGACACGAACCTCCGCGACACGACAACCACCATCTTCGGACACACAGTCTCGGCCCCAATCGGATTCGCCCCAATAGGCATCAACAAGATCTACCACCCGTCCGCAGAACTTGCTGTTGCAAAGGTTGCTGGCGAACTAAATCTCCCATACTGTCTCAGTACAGCTGGAAGCTCACCGATTGAGAAAGTCGGCGAGGCAAATGGACCGGGGAACCCGAGGTTCTACCAGCTATACATGCCGCACGACGACGAGCTGACAGTCTCCCTGCTAAAGAGGGCATGGGACAGCGGGTTCGACGCCGTCGTGCTGACGACGGATACATGGCAACTCGGCTGGCGCCACGACGACGTCGCGAACTCAAACTACGCATTTTACCGCGGTCTAGGCGCAGATTTAGGCCTAACTGACCCGGTGTTTCAAAAACGCTGCCGCGAAGCAGGCATCGACCCCGAGAAAGACGTCGTGGCAGCCTCGACCAAATGGATCGACTCCGTCTGGCATGGACGCGCCTGGTCGTGGGAGAAAATACCATGGCTGATTAAGACGTGGAAAGAGATATCTGGTGGTCGACCATTCGCCATCAAGGGGATTCAATCCGTCCCGGATGCAAAGAAGTGTGTTGAGCTCGGCGTCGACGGGATTGTGGTGAGTAATCATGCGGGCCGGCAGGTCGACGGTGCGATTGCGTCTCTTGATGCGCTCGAGAATATTGCGAATGCCGTTGGCGACCAGATCTATATCATGTATGATTCTGGTGTGAGGGGGGCGAGCGATGTTGGCAAGGCATTGGCACTGGGCGCGAAGTTTGTGTTTGTGGGGAGGTTGTGGATTTGGGGATTAAGTATAATGGGAGAGGAAGGGGTGAGGCATGTTATGAAGAGTTTGCTAGCAGATTTTGATATTTTGATGGCTGTGGGAGGGTTTAGAAACGTGAAAGACTTTGACCGCTCGATACTTGGTAAGTTCATGATTTGCCCTCAGGGGCTCGGATGCAGCGCTAACGTGTTGTAGAGTCATATCCAAAATCATACACGTATATCCCGGATAGGGTGTTGTGATTGCTCGAGTCATACTGGAAGGATATGTCTGCTTAAAGAGTGTATCATTACGCCGTACGCTAGCATGAACAACGCCACAAGTCAACAAAACGTGTTTCTGATTACAATAATATATGATATATGCAATAAAATTCTGCGACAGCTGGGGGTATGTAAAATAGAAATAGAGCCCACAAGAAGGCTGCTAAATACAAGACAAGAATAGAAGAGTGGCCACGGGCCAGAAGAAAGCAGGAACTTTAGCCGTCGTTCCCGTGCCAGTAAACTCGACGGACGTCCCGGTAGGGTCCGTAGAAGTGGAAGTTGATGAATCAGTGGAGTCCGAGTCGGACTCAGTAGAGAACGTGTCTGTGGGCGTTGCAACTGTCGCCGTCGTTGTGCTCGTGGTAGGTGAATCAGTTCCAGGAAGCTGCGCAAAGCCGATGCGGTCATTATCAAAATCAAAAACACTGTATACGTTTTTGAGAAAGGTGTCGCCGAGTATCATGACATTGTCACCAAATATGGCCTGGGCGATAATCGTAGAGACACAGCCGTCACCGGATTCCAGGTCTGCTCCAATATAATCCTTTGGAGACATGGTGTAGCTCACACCGGAAAAGGTGAACTGCACTTTAGCTGTCGAGTCACATGGGACAAGGTAGTTCTCGTCCGAAAGTTGCTTCGAGCCTGGAATGAGTGAATGTATGGTCTTTGCATCGTCCGGTGGAAACAATGAGTACGATGTCCCTGTGTCGATGATGGCTGTCTTGCCCGTGAACCCGCAGGATTCGCCATTGACGCTCGCGTCATCCAGAGGAATGCTCCAATGGATGCTTGACTCAACAACGTTAGTGTACGATATGTCACCCTCGAACTTGGTCTTATCGACACCACCAAACGTGACAGTCCCATTCCTTTCTCCGTCCGAGTTGCGCGACATGTGGAAACCAACAATGTTCGAATCAAGATCCCCCTCCTGCGTGACCAGGTCCATAAACGCACGCCTGCCGCCCAAGGAAGTATCATTGGACCGACCAAGCCCTAGAATTCCGTCTATGGGGTAATCCCGGAAGTCGTCCGTTGCATTAGTTGCCAACCCAAAAGTCATTTGTACATCGATATTGGCAATCTTGAGGCGATCCGTAACAAGGTTCCCGCTGACTCTGCCCGACCCGTATCCCACCATGAAAGTATCACTCGTCGTTTTCACAGTCGATGAGGAATTATCGCCAAAGGTATTATGCATCTGACAGGGCTCAGACGTGCAGTCTGCCCCAAATACCCAAGTATTCGCACCTCCCGTATCCAACATCATCCATACCGGCTGCCCGGGGGTCCCAATGTTTACTGTCGAAAAGTACGAGTAGTCGAGCCCATCTTGATGCAGAGCGACTGTATTTTGCGACGTGGGTGTATCGGCTAGGACGACTTTGTATATGTTATCACGGCGAACATGAGTCTTGATATCCAGACTCAGAAGGCTGTCGTCCGACCCCGAATCGCCCTCGCCCTCTTCATCATGTTGCGTTTCACTTGATATGTCGCCCGTGAGCATCTTCACAGGCACAAACCGGCGTTGGGGACTATCAACAGAGCCGGTTTTCAAGCCGATCTTAAAACTGTAAGGGATGAAGGCATTGGCGCCGGTGTAGAGGTAGGCTGCAGAGAGAAGACATTGTGAGAGACGCATGATCCGGCACGGATCTGGTAGAATCACAGGAGAACGCTGGTAAGCATTGAGAGATCAAACTGAAGCAGGCGAGTTTATATTTCGCATACGCTCAGACAGCCAGTTGAGATTAGGATACAGTCGAGTGTAATGAAAGAACTATTGCAGCAGGATGAAAGTAACACTTAAGGAGAGACAGTGAGGGGACAAGGAAACTGGAATTAATGTTGTACAAAAGATACGGATGCAAGCGTCTGTATTAGATGTTAAGAAAAAAGCAAATGCAAACGGATATCAACAACGAACGAAATGAATGAAGAGAGGACGGGGGAGGTTGGAGATGTCCAGTTCCTCCTCCATGAGGAGTTGCACCGCGAACCTTTTGACAACTCTCAGTGATACCACCACCCTGCCAAGGTAAAGTCTAGCCTCTGCAAAATCCAACGTGACTGGCTGCTCGCGGACTAGCTTGCCAACGGACGCCCGGGATCTTCGGTACATTGGCCTCTTTTCAGCAGGAAAGGTGGAGCTGAAGGCTGGAGGAACCCCTGAATGTCCTTATCGAGGCAATTTGGGCAGGACGCAGTCTGAATAGCCAAGATAGTGTAGTTCTCTGGATATTAATAGTCCAGCTATTCATGGTATAGGCTGATCGTAAGCAAGGAGAGCTGATAAGTATTTATTATTGATGCAAAGACCACCTGTTTGTCTGGATGTTTCACGTTGAAAGCGAGGTTCCTCCGAGGTTCCTAAGGGTACAGCCCCACAGCTTTGCCACTACTTTCAGCAATTCAGCGATCCAGACTTTGCCAAAGGCACGGATGATCCCATTTCCTATGCCAAGTTAACGCTTGGTGCAAGGGAAAGTGCTGACTCGTCTGTGACTCCAAGACGGAGTATGCCCGGCTCGGTCACGTGGTCCATTCACAGATCTAACTGTCGAGCCTGGCTCTCAAGTCATACTGTCCGCAAACTTGTTTAAGCATATATCATTCCAAGAATTCCATGGGCTAGTTTTTGGGACCGTGGACGACTAAGGAGAAATCGCCATCGAGACTGCATAGGATGGGGGATATGTCCATAGTGAGTGTGGTGACTAATCAAATCGATCAGTGTACATCTGCCCTGTTGAGAAGGCTATCGACGTCTTTCTACCCGGATGCACCCAAAGCCGGACCGCACGTCAAGGATATAGGCCAATCCCACGCATGTTCGGTAAAGGAGTAGCTATGGTACTTATACTTCCAATTTCTACCGGCTGGTCAAACGGAATTCTCGAGCGACGGCTGTAGGGAATTCGGGATATACCGGAGTGTGCAGGTAAAATACCGAGATACTCGCATCACAGGACAGATGTTAAAAAGCTGGATATCTGAGTAAGAGCAGACTACTGCAAATGGATAAAACAGTTTTAGCTTATAGTCAGATCATCTTCTCGAGGCCGGAAGTCTAATCTAGTTAGAAAAGGTTCTCGGAAGCCGGTCAGAAGTAACGGAGGCTGTTGAATTGTATGAGGTTTTAGGTGTGGGAGCCACTGCGGATATCCGGAGGACTACCGTTTCTGCAGGAACCTCGGCCCTGGCCTCTATTCCGTACACTAAGGTGTAGGTAAAAGGTAAGGGCAGGGTATAGGAAGCAAGGGATGACATTATAAACCAACCGTCTTTGGTGCTCAGACTACGTCATGTACTGATCTGCCGTTTTGTAACTCTCTATTTAGTGTCAAGGACAATCATGTCAACAGAACAATGAGAGCAGCCGAGGCAAAATATGTAGATACTAAGGTAGCGGAAGAACTCGACATTTTTTCTCGGATAAGGCAGTAGAGTCGGTCAGGACTTCATGAAGAGATTAACTACATTCAAGGGAACATTCGTGCAGCGCCAAAATAAACAATAGCAAAGAAATCACTTCCGCATAGGACTCTGTTGTTTAGGACCTAAGATGTCATCGAGGAGCCCGTTCCAGAGTTCCGAGGCAATGGACTTGGCTCCACTCTGTTCTTGTTGGCTCTTGAGTTGGGCTGCATATCTCGATTTCCCGACGGCTTCGGTGAGGGAGAACGGATCGATCTCCATAGAGTCGTTGTCAACAACCTCGGACATGGGGCTGGCGGAGACGTCAATCCCGTCGCCAGAAACGGTGTAAACCTGCGGCTTCATCAGGACGCTCGATGGGGCAGCTGGCTCATGGTGGGTGTACGTCTCGGGGAGGATCGGAACAGGCGCATCCCATGAGGAATTATTGCTTTCGTCAATCGAGGGCATGTAGGCGAAGTCAACGGTAGATGAGTCATTGACGGCTTTGAGGGAGCGGGAGGTGTTGAATGTGCGGCTGGGGGTACTAGATCAGGCGTGTTAGTGCCGGGTGTCTATACAACGGCGCACGGCTGCAGGAGATTATTACGTACTCTGGCTTTGAGCTGCTGTTGATTCTCCTCATAGCAATGCTGAATGCACGGGACTGGAGGAAATCATGGTTGGAAAGACGCTCGACCAGCTATGTAAGGAGCTCGTTAGTTATTGGTACTGTAACTGACGCCACTGACAATGCCTACCTCTGCATGAGTACCGGTGGCTCTCAAGGAGCGCTTTTGGCACTCGCTCTTGAGGTCCGCCAGGCTGCGAGTCGAGTATAAGGTCGCTTTATCTGAGACATTGGCAGGCTGAGCCGAGTGAGCGCCAGTGATGTGTAGACCCCGGCGGTAGGCGGGAGAGAAGGTATGCTGCTGGGAAAGCAGACGAAGAGCGCGGAGCGAATTTGAACGAGGAGCAGCCATCATCAGATATATTGAATCGATGATTCGGATGATTTAAATGTGGATGCGACGAGCTTAAAGCTGCGAAGAATCCAAGGTTGGGATGAGGAATGTAGGTATAGCTAGTGCAATGCCAAGAGTTGACTGTACGACGAGGCAAGTATAGTATTGGATGAAGCTTGCAGATGCAGGACGAAGTGTGAGAGATGAGAGGATGAGGAGGAATAGCAGATGAGTGAGAAAGAATCAGTTGTCAGCCGGGGGACAGGCCGTACTTGAAGGTGCCGGGTAGCACAGAGTCCCGTCACAGTCGCGGTGCCAGTCGAGCTCTCCGGAGGAGTGGAACGGTTGGGGGATGTTGAGCTCTCCACTCTGCAGCGGGCGAGTGGGCTCTCCTGGAGTCGGTCTGGGCCAAGTCGCCCGGATGTTTAATAGTAGCGCCTCTAGAGATCGATCTTCACGGTGTTTTGGTCAGGCGACAACATCTTCATCTCTTTTCGCTGAATCTATTGAAACATCGCATTTACCACTATTGGCTACAACATGGATCGGGGACGGAATTCAGGCAGAACATAAGGAGGGGTAAACCGTAAACGAGGTTGAGGACGCGGACGGGGCCCATGATCATCCCCTCAAATGCATACAAATGCATACCGTAAAGAGTACAGACAACAGTTCCTAAGAGACCAGTCTTATCTCATCGCCATCCTCCTTCGGAGCTACAAGGGTGGTCACCTTCCGGGTACGTCCTGCGTGGGCCAATAGCGACAAATCAGGCAATATATACAGAACGGTTTTGTGTATCCTGAGACGGAAGGATTTCTTACTCTTCTCCTCTTCTCCTTAACTGTTTCATTGGGAAGCCCAGTAACCGCCCCGTCGCGTCATTCGTGAGGCGTGCCCAGAGCTCAGGGTAATCATGGTCCCGGACAGCCACAGCTAGCGCAGATCACTCGAAGGCAAACGAAGCTTCCATCATCTATCTCACTCAAATCTTTGAAATCATTATCATCAATATAATCGCTTGTTCCGGTAGTACTCTATCCTCATGTTTTCATGTTTACGTGTTGACTGCACCTCAGCAGGCTGCGACTCTGTTCGCATGCTGCAAAATCCCACTCATGACGTGGAAATCGAATCCGTCACCTTCATGCAGCGCTGAGACTTTGGCCACGAGTAGTCCATGACATGACTTGACATGATGCCGTAATGCCCCTCAGCATGCTGCAGTATACGCATGCTCGATGTGCGAATCAATTCTATCGCACTGAACGTAATCCTTCATCTCCATCCAGGATCAAGAATACTCTCAAAACAGAGTACAATGCAGCGACTCATGTCGCGCGATGCAATTTACGGTGAAAGTGAAACAGCAAATCAGAAATGGGCTGATCAAGAGGATTGACCCCTAGTCTGCTGCTGTATGATTACAGCTACTGTGTAGATGTAAGAATAGGTGCTGTATTTCTAGAACCGGCACTTGTTGAGGGGCGGTAAGAAAGTCATGTGAGCTCTAAGTGCTTTTGGAAGGAGGACCGGAAATCCGGGCTATTTTTGTTGAGGACTCTTGGTTGCGGGTTTGATGAGGTCAGATTCTGGCCTTGTTCTATTCTCTAACGTTTGATGCTTATCGTGCTGAAGTATACGCCGCATCTTGAGATGCAAACGTGGCTGAGATGTCCAAAATTGCCGTCTCCACTGACTCGGCGGCATGGTAGTTCTACAGTGTGCAGGTACGCCTCACCAGGTATGATTAGGAACAGAATATCGAAAATTATGCAAGCTGTCGTCTATTCTCTTATCTTTTCCTGAGCCGATAATGAACGCCAACAATGGGAAGCTATACTGTCTGCGGCTTTGCCGATCGTGCTCGCTAGACCTGAGAACCAACGCTTGCACCTAGAGCTTAGAGCCTTGACACCCTCGACTTCCGGCCCTTGGCGATCTTTCGAGCATAGGGGTGCAGAGGACCCTCTGGCACCAGGTGGTCAACATCTCCAGTGTGGACGAGATGAGGCCCAGCTTCATCGAGCGAGGTGATCCCAATGTTTCGCATAGCAGTTTCCAATTCGTCTCGCATAACTACGTATTTCAGCATACACTCAAGAGTTGCAGGTAATTAAGGAACTTACTGTCGATCAAATGCTCGACTCCAGCTTGGCCATAATTGGTAGCAAAGAGCATGCTGCGTCCCATTCCCACCGCTGTTGCGCCTAGGCAGATGGCTTTCAAGATATCAGTGCCCCGCCGAATGCCGCTGTCCACATAAATCTCCATTCTGTCAAATATCTCCGGGCAGCGTTTGTGGAGCTCAAGGAGGGTAATAATCGACGGGGGGCTAGTGTCGAGGTTGCGTCCGCCGTGGTTGCTGAGTAGGATACCGTCCAAACCAGCTTCCATTGCCAACATGGCGTCGTCTGCAGACATCACACCCTTCAGGCATACAGGAAGGTGGGTATGTTTCCGAACCCACACAAGATCTTCCCAAGTCAGTCCAGGATCTATGAAACCTGCCATCACTCGTCCCAGCCCGCCACCTTTGCTATCATTCCTTGCTTGTGACGGGGCCATGGGAACGGATAGACTCTCATCAGCCTTCACCCGTTCATCTGCTTCTCTCTTTCCTGGCCATGCTGCGTCGACTGTCACAAAAATAGCCTTTATATTTGGGTTGGCTGAGCATTTCCGTAGAAGTGCTGCCGACTTTTCGCGCTCCCGGTTGACGTATAATTGGAAGAAGAAGCTTGCGCCAGGAGCAGAGTCCTTCAACTCCTCCATCGTGTAGGAAGAATTGTTTGAAATCTGTCGCATCTATTAGCAAGAGGATGAACAAACATCGCCGACCACGTACTCCCTGCATGATCCCCCGGCTCTCACACGCTCGTGCGATGGCGCACTCGCCATCCTGGTGGATAAGTTTGGCCATGGCCGCAGGGCTGACGAACAATGGGATAGAGCTGTCAACTCCAAGAATCTTTGATTTAGTATCCACACTCCGAACATTCCTCAACACTCGAGGTCGGAACCAGATACGGTCAAAGCATGACTTGTTTGCATCACGCGTGATGAGATCCGTTGCTGCACTAGAATAGAATGCCCACGTCTTCTTACTGGCGGTTCTCGAGGCCACATGCTCGAAATCATGAGAGTTTATCAGTGTTTCGAGCGGCGGCTTGTCGTTTTCCCATACTCGTTCAGGATTTTCACTCGCTGGTTGTTTATGCCAGTTTTCGTCTGTCGTCGCCTCGTCAAGCTTGCCTTTGTACTGCTCCGGTGCCAATTCTGCCTTTAGAAGCCCCGGAGTGTGAACTTCGGAGTACGCCTTAGTGGCATCGCGACCCGCATACTTCAATATAACTAGTGAGTTGATCAGCCAAAGCACTCAGTTAATCTCGTCTTTTGATCTCACTTGTGGGGCCTCCAGGATGTGTAGCCAGGAAGTTGGTCACATCCCACACTTGATTGTCGACCACAATCCAACAATCATCTGGTTTATTGTGCCCAGATATCTCCTGCGTAGATAGGAGCTTTTCTTGCGCCATACTGCATGTAGACGTGAGTACCCACGCTGCGAGTATCGTTCAGTTTGAAGACGCGAATTCTAATTTATTCAACCGGACCGAACAAAGCTGCACTATATGGATGCCCCAATCCCTGCAGGAATACGTTGAGGGAAGACTGAAGTTATACGAGTTAGTGTTCGGGCTAGGTGCGTCCGAGGAACCCTTTGAACTCCGCACTTCTCAGCGATATTGCGGAGAAATGCTAGCAGGCCCACAAAGCAGCGGGAATAACTCCGCAAAACGGGATGATTTCATTCGCCATGAGACGGAGTTCACAACAGACATCACGGACAGTTTCCGATTTCAACTGTTCGTATACTCTAAAAGGTGAAGAATTGTCTCTAGAGGGCAATCTCCCCTCCAGTAGCTGTTCGGGATAGTGTCGTGAATACTTTCTAGGCTGTTTCGAAATACCGCGGTAACACAAACGACCAATCATAGCGAAAGGGATGTCAAAGCTCGCACGCCTTGATGCTAGGTAGACTCCTCCGTATATTCTCTCAATTCTCGGCCGAGTCGGGTACGGGACCCTAAGCTGACAGCTGTGAAATGGTGCAACTCCCTTAAAGGGAGCAGGAAAGCGAGGATCGGATACCTAACCGCCGATGATTACTTCCCGGTACGACAGCACCAGCCACACCGACAGTGGCTGGTGAATGCCAAGACCCAGACACAAATGGCGACGTTCGGCCTCTGATGTTCTTCAATCTAAGAAGAGCACTGCATAGACAGGCATTCGCATAGGCTACCAAATGAATGGAGGCTTCTGTGTAGGTGGCACTCTTAAGAAGCTAGGTAATATCAATAAAACTTGCGTTTCCCTCCACTCTATTAAAGGAAATACATTGTGCCCTCGCACACCGGTTCTTCTTTGCCGGAGTCAAGGTACGTGATTACTTTAGGAGTGCTAATCGGCGTGCCCTATTACTCTCGCTTATCTCCCGTTATGTACTGTGAACTACAATACTCACGGCCAAACAGTTTTTCTCGGGACCTGTACTGATTCTCGACCTTCGCTGCTCTATTGCACATTGCCCAGGTGGGGAAGCCGTGCGTATTCATCGGCATCTGTCCCATCGTTCAGAATGGGTGAGACAAGTCCAACCCTCAGATATGTGGATGTGTGTTCCTCGTGTCCGGTAGTTCGCCGTTGAGAAGCTAATCAGAGACTTGAAACTCAGATCGGAATCAACCTGAGCGATCCGGTTTTCCAGGGCAATTACCACGGAAAACAAGTCCATGAGAGTGACTTGGACGACATCGTTCAGCGCGCACACAATGTGGGCTGTCAGAAGTTCATGGTAACTGGCTCTGATCTAGAGGAATCCAAGCGTGCCATTGAAATCGCTCAGAAATACCGTATGTTAAGTCAGCGCCCCTTTCTTCAGACCATAAAGATTGACGTCTATCAGCTGGCTTCTGCTATGCAACGGTTGGAGTTCATCCTTGTCAAGCCAAGCTTTTCGACAGCTTCCCCGGTGGCCCAGAAAAACTGTTAGAGGAGCTTCGGTCGTTAGCGCTGGAGGCGAAGCAAGCAGGTCACGCCGTTGCCTTTGGAGAATTTGGGTTGGACTATGACAGACTTTTCTTGAGCCCCAAGGAACCGCAGCTGAAGTACTTTGAGGCTCAGCTTGATCTTGCTGTTGAGATACAGCTTCCACTCTTCCTGCATTCGCGAGCCGCCAGCGAAGACTTTGAGAAGCTTTTGGCACCGAGGCTGGAAAAGCTTCCGAAGCGAGGACTCGTTCATAGCTTTACAGGGACTATGGAGGAGATGCAAAGACTGGTGGCACTTGGTCTGGACATTGGGGTCAACGGGTGCAGTTTGAAGACAGAAGAAAATTTGGAAGTGGTAAAGGCCATTCCATTGGAGCGTATTCAGATTGAGACGGATGGTCCTTGGGTGAGAAAGTTCATTGCCATGTTTTATTCTATCTATGGTTACTGATTTTCTTTACTTTAGTGTGAGATCCGTCCCTCGCACGCCTCGTCGAAATTCTTAAATGGGGCGCCCCCCTTACCGAAGGCAGTCAAGAAAGAAAAATGGCAAAAGGGATGTATGGTCAAAGGCCGAAATGAGCCTGTTGCCATAGCCCAGGTTGCGCATGTCATTGCCGGCGTCAAGGGGATTACTGTGGAAGAGGTTTGCGAAGCGTGGGTCTTCTTCCCATCTACTGATATTCACTGCTAATCCTCACTCATCAGTGCGTGGGCCAATTCGATCAAGATGTTCGGGCTGGGAGAAGATGCTCCTTAGTTCCTTCCTCAAAGCACACTCGCTGCTTTCTTAGCAACTCTAGTGGATTATATGATACCAAGCTTGTGGATGAGAATGGAGCGAGCTTTGTACTTTTCTTTTTGGCTGTATAGATCTAGATCAATGGCAAAATTTCACCACCAAGCAAAAAGAGTTCCGAAGTAAGACTCTCAAGCGTTGATTCTGGTGTTGCTAGACGGTCACTCTCCTTACTGCCATGCCATACAAATGCCCCGTTGTGGCGTCAGTCCTTCGTTCCTTCTCCACCTTCTTCCCTTTCATTTTCACTGGGCGCTCTCTGTCTTAGCACTTTCCTATGCAGCTCATCAAGCAACTCTACTTTCCGCGGAGCCCACCCTATCATATTTCCAGTCATAGAAATGTCTCTAGTTCTGTGTTTCCGCTACTAAGCATCCTCATGCCTTCTTACCTACCTTGACATCTTTGTTTTTTTTGCCAGTTCTTAAACGTCCTTGATCACTGTTCGTGCCTAATTTGCTTCTCTTCCATACTGCACATGAAAAGACCTTTTTTTCTGCAGCATCTTGCACTTGTTTACTTCTCTTCACACCTCACCGCCCCGGTACCTTTACTATAACACCAAACCTTTACCTCCCAACATCTCTCCCACTCACTGAAACTCACTGAACGTTAACCAAAAAGCAGTTTTTTTGTCGTCTGTTCTGTTCAGCTCGACTATTTCATGCCTTTATCCAACATGGTTGGCCTTCAAAAGGACAGCTAGACTTCCAGTCTACGTCAGATTTGCAATCACATTCTTTTTTCCTTCTCAAATTTGACAAATAGGTTGTTTTCAGGAGTTGACACTCTCTTCTAAGCTCTGGTTAATCCCAACGGTGTCTCCTCTTTTGACCCTGGGCGACAGGTCGAGTTATTCATCTA
Organism: Aspergillus foveolatus; assembly: GCF_047715535.1. Classification (NCBI taxonomy): domain Eukaryota; kingdom Fungi; phylum Ascomycota; class Eurotiomycetes; order Eurotiales; family Aspergillaceae; genus Aspergillus; species Aspergillus foveolatus. The sequence continues at coordinate 410,234 of NW_027396076.1, forward strand.
CCGTCTCTGGATACGCCTTCACGATGACTTACCCTTTGACGAAGAAAATCATCAATAATGTGAACGGAGGCCAGCAAGGTTGGTTTCCTCAGCTGATGACCTGTATCGTCCTTGCAAGCTAACGCTGGTTGCCGGTATAGTTGAGAAACAGGGCACCACGGTTTCGCCGTTGGATCCGGGGGAATCAGATGTTGGAAAACTAGAACTCCCTGAGAATTTTGGCGAAGTCGTGAAAGGAATTTACCGTTGCGCGTTTCCCCAGCCCTGGAACCTTCCGGCGCTCAAAACTCTAGGGCTGCGAACCATAATGTAAGAGCTTGTCCACGTATTGTGGGACTATGGCTTACATATGGCTTATAGTACCCTCGTTGATGAGCCTTACACGCAGAGCCACGAGAAGTTCCTTGAAGAGACTGGGATCACCCATCATCGTATTCCATTCATCGCGAATAAGGACCCTGCTATCAAAACGCCAGAGCGTGTGGTGAACACCATTCTAAGATTGATGCTCAATAAGTCCAACCACCCTATCCTCATCCACTGCAATAAAGGAAAAGTAAGTGCAAGGTTTTCGGCATCTACGGATACACTTTTCGCTAAATGGTAAACAGCATCGTACAGGGTGCGTGACTGCGTGTTTTCGGAAGCTGCAAGGATGGGACAGACAAGACATCCTGAATGAATATATCCGTTACTCTCGCCCAAAGCAGCGACTTCTGGACGAAGTATTTATCGATGAATTTGACCCCTCGGCGCTCTCTCATTTGGCTCAGGCTTCTGGCGCGATGTCGTGGGAACTCTCAGGGACCTATGCCAGTATTACACAAGAGGAGGACAAGAACTCGCCAGAGAACCTTATTCAGCCCCCTCGGAATGGGATTCGCGTCGCTTCATGACTCTGGAGTTGGAACATGTTCTCTTCGAAGCATCATGCAGTCAAGTTCCTTTGAATCTACAGCCGGCTTTGATATGAGTATGTGGCTTTCATGGCGTTAGGTGGTATGGCTTTAGCGCTGAACTAGACACTTATGGAGTCAACGTTTCTTTTGTTATGGCGATCTATTATATGGAGCTCTATGCACAGCGCAACATTTCAATTCTAGAGGATTGATCCGAGTATCTTTGGCTTTTGCTTTTTTTTTTTTTAAACCTCATTGCCGCTTGTCAATACTTGCTTGAACATGCCCTTGACACCAAAAATAAGGTTCGCGAATCTCAAGAATTCATTCTCTTCAATTCGACTACTAACCTCGTTACTTTCAAACCGGGTATCTAGCTGCTGTGACCATGGCGAAGACTGCCAGCCTGGGTACCGTGCGGTTTTCCCTTATTATACTGTCGCTTCTTTGTTTTATTCCACAGACAGTTTCTGAGATGTGGGACGAGCAGGTTCGTTCTAGCCGGACAATAGCCACAGCCATGATTATAAAACGAGGATATCTATTTTGTTACTGACTGCTCAGCAAAATACACGGTGTGGTCTACGTGCGAGAAAAAAAAACAACTATATAATCCCGGCCCTTATCGGACCGCCACAGCGCCATATTCAGAAATCGTTACAGAGCAGCTCCATATCATACTCCTCTTCACCGTTGCCGACGAGTTGTTCCCAGTCAAGGTTCTGACTGCAATTGAAGGATATCTGGACTTGGCTTGGGATGATCTCGTCCCCACGAAATTCGATGCGTGACCGATCGTATACATGATGATAATCTGGTGGGAACGCTTGGCTTGGTGGAGATGCGAAGTCCTCTGCAGGGTCAAAATCCATATCGAGCATTTCCTGGTTTGAGTCTATTTCATTGCGGTCGCCGAATGATAGTGGTACTGATGTGTGTGTATAGGGTGGCGTTGGAGTCAGCTTATCTATCGGTACTGAGGACTCGGTATGGAAATCTTCAAGAATCATTATTGAGCGGGATTCTTCCTCGGCTTTTTCGGCATCAATGTCAAGACAGGATTCGTTGTCGTTTGAGCAGATATCCGAGTGGAAATCCACGTCGTTATCAGCGTCAACGGGACTATTGCCGATATATACCAGTTCTTTTGTCATTGTTTCAGATAAGAGAGTCTCATCCCAGGCTCCATCATTCCCGTCTTTACCGAGAACGTGATCTGAGCAGGGCCTCGAGTGTTTCAGGGTAGGGTTGCTATAGAGTCGCTTCTGCGCGACATCCCACAACCGCGTTTTGATCATACTTTTTGTGCTATCACCGCCTGTAGATACTGGGGAGCGCAGGTCCGAGGCAAATACTGTCTCGCCCACGGCGAGTTTGTCCCGAAGAGTCTGGTCATTGCTGCGCTTCAACATTAAAGCCAAGGATTTTGCGATGGATGGCATTAATCGTGACCGTTGATTGATTGCCTAGGTCAAGAAAAGATGCTGTCAGCATTCACCTTAATATCATCCGCACACTAACCCACCTCGCGATATCCGAGCTTGAATATCGAGGGTGCTATTCTAGATAAGCTTTTGAAGTCGTCTGGCCCTGTCCGGTTCTTCTTGCGCCTCAGTGCAGTATCTCCAAAGATCAGTGTCTTCAGCCCCTCTTGGAACAGAGCGCCAAATTCCGAGAAGGAGGACTTTTTGGAGATTGAGTGGTCAGGATGCTGCCAACCTTCGCTCATTTCCTCCGCATCGATTTCGAGTCGCCCGTCGTCGGCTTCTATGACAGTTAAGTTGTCGTCCAGCCAGTATGCCCCTTGACAAACCCGATCATTGAACTGAACCAGTTGTACTATGTTGTTGCCTCCGTCATCACACCCTTGTTGCCAAGATCGTATGCATTGGCTCGTTTTGTGACTATATTCCATGCGGACGTCGATGGAGGTCATATGGACAGCCGGTATTTCACTTGGAGGAATTGCGTCGCTGACATCCTTCAAGACCTTGGGTAGTCTAGGCGTAGTCCTTTGCACCAGTCCGAAAGATCTTTGTATTCCGAAGGAGAGATTATATGTAGGTGTCTGCTCGGGTCCGTAAACGCAACTTTTGTAGGAAACAGAGAGCTCTAGATCAGACCACATCTGTGGCCCGTCAGCTTAGAGGAATACAACAGGCTGGAGCATGCTGTTAGTTTGACTTGACGTACCTTTGCCTTGCAAATAGAGTCACCTAGCTGGGACACAAATCGTGCGAAGGATAGGTGCAAATCAGGTACAAATGTAATGTGAACATCAAGTCTAATCTCGGGTGCTTGAGATACCCAGATATCTCCAGAGAGCAGTAGCTCTTTCAGGAGCTCCAAGTTGTGCAAGTTTGGTCTCCCCCGGGGGGGCAGCATTGACACAGAGGCTTGTAAAGATAACGTTAAGTCTGAAACTGAAGTAGAAAAGTGCTTCTGTCCAAGATGTATAGAACAACTCATGATATATGCTTCTTATAGGCTGTAAATAGCGGGAAACGAGCGGCCATCTTTCGTCGAGAATCGGATGTGGAAGGGAGCTGGAGACTTGATTGAAATAAACGATTTGAGAAGCCGCCCAAAAGATATTTAAGCACGACACTCAAGTCCCCTACTAACTTTTAAAGATCCTGAAAGAGCATCAATGTGCCTTTTGCTGAATAAAGAGATTCTGGGCTGTATTTTGCGGAGGTATACGGACTATGGTTTATTTATTTGATAAAGTCGAGATGCTAAACAGATGAGGCTTTGGGCGGACAAACAGACTGCCCGTAGTTACGTACCGTCCCATACTGCGATACAAGAGGCTGATTGTATGTGAGCTATGATTCAATTTCTTATTGACAACAATCTCCTATAAATGATTTTGAGTTCGCCGGAGTACATCTAGGGAGTAGGTAATATCCGATATTGTGGAGATAGCAGGCTTATCGATAGAGAGCTATCACGTGTATACTGGCCACGCATTAGACCAACTGTTTCATGGAAGATGATGGCTATAGAGACTCACAATCAGCAATGCCCGGTGATGAGAGACAACAGAATCCTCAGGCTGAAACTAATGGTCATGCCGAATTGGAATCGCAGCACCTTCTCTCAGATCAGTCGAAGGAGGAGCACAACGACACTGTGCACCCAAACATAAGCAGTTCAGCACCCGATGAACCGCCGTCGCGATCTACCTCGTTTTCGCCCCTCGATAGAGAGCGCCGCCCGCCCCGGACGCAGAATCGCGTGAGGTTCGATATTGCAGATGATTTTGAAGGAGAGAGTCGTGACAATGGGGTTAATCGCGATTCCGAGGACGTACTGTGGCTGGACGAGGAGGACTACGTTGACAGGGGGCGCTCGGGGCGACATCACGCCGGACAGCGGATTCCCCTCCTAACGAACATCGAGGCGCCGAGCGTGACGCTGGCCACGTCTGAGGAATTTTTCCCGGAAGAGCATCTGGAGAGCGCGAGGCCGAGGAGCGGCATGAAGATGGCGTTCATGAACATGGCTAACAGCATTATCGGGGCGGGAATTATTGGCCAACCGTATGCACTGCGACAATCGGGCATGGTAACGGGAATACTCCTCTTGGTTGCGCTCACGGTTACCGTCGATTGGACTATTCGTTTGATAGTGGTCAACTCTAAGCTGAGCGGCGCGGATTCCTTCCAGGCAACGATGCAGCATTGCTTTGGGAAGTCAGGCCTTATCGCCATTTCCATTGCTCAGTGGGCATTCGCGTTTGGTGGTATGATTGCGTTCTGCATCATTGTTGGGGATACCATACCCCACGTTTTGAGTTCTTTGTTTCCTTCTCTGCGGGAAATGCCATTCCTGTGGCTCCTTACTGATAGACGGGCCATCATTGTGCTCCTCGTTTTGGGGATTTCATATCCACTATCCCTATATCGAGACATCGCCAAGGTTTGAACCCACTGATGGCTTTATGTCTACCGCTGACTCTTGGTTAGTTAGCGAAAGCATCAACTTTGGCCTTGGTTAGCATGGCAGTCATTGTCATTGCCGTGGTCACCCAGGGCTTTCGAGTTCCACAAGACTCGCGCGGTGACGTGAAAAACCTACTCTTGTTGAATACCGGCTTTTTTCAAGCCGTGGGTGTTATCTCCTTTGGTATGTCCAGTTGCCACCCTGCATCTTTCGAAACCTGGTACTAATTATGCTTAGCATTTGTTTGCCGTACGTTGTAGTCCCCAGATAGCACTCAGACAACTGACTTTTCAACAAGACCACAATAGCCTCTTGATCTATGGTTCACTGAAAAAGCCAACGTTGGATCGGTTTGCCAAGGTTACTCACTACTCGACCGGGATATCGCTCCTAATGTGCCTACTCATGGGTGTCTCTGGTTTCCTTTTCTTTGGCTCCGAGACACAAGGCAACGTGCTCAATAATTTCCCGTCCGATAATATTCTGATAAATGTTGCGCGACTGTAAGAGCAAGATCTACCTAAAATAAGCCCAGATATTAGTGAGCTGACATTCGCATAGTTGCTTTGGCCTCAACATGCTCACTACGTTACCGCTTGAAGCCTTTGTGTGTCGCGAGGTCATGACGACTTACTACTTCCCTGACGAGCCTTTCAACATGAATCGACACTTAATCTTCACATCTGCTCTAGTACTAACATCCGTAGCCATGGCGCTGCTAACGTGCGACCTGGGCGCCGTGTTCGAATTGATCGGGGCGACAAGCGCAGCTGCATTAGCCTATATCTTTCCTCCGCTGTGCTATATCAAGCTGAGTAATGGCTCAAAGAAAGCGAAAATTCCCGCGTACGCGTGCATCGTCTTCGGAGTCACCGTCATGGGCGTCAGCCTACTACAGGCAGTTGGGAAGATGATAAAGAGTAGGTGTCCTTCCTCTCCATAAAATAAGTGCATGACTCAGAATGTTTATAGATGAAGGCGGCACGGCGACTTGCAGTACTTAAATAGAGGGCGGCGTTTTAACTTTATACATATCTACAATAGGCTATGGCTAGCCGGTCGTGACCGAATGTACATATAGACAGATGTCTCGAGCTAATACCAACCCCCAAAACATTTTTTGTAAAATTCCCAGCTCTTGATGAATTGACCATAGCCTATAAAAGAAGCCAGAAAATTACATCAGAAGAATAACGCTTCGCATATAAAAGTCTTGCATCGAGCAAGGAGCAAACATAGCTGCCGAGAACATTTATGTCTCCTGCAACGTCTGTTGCGCGGGCGTTGGGATCTCTCCTCAACCCATCCACCTCTTCACCTTCAAAATTGCAGTTTTTTTTGCAGCAGTCCTTTCCAATTGCAATAACTGCACCCTTTCTACACGATTTCGATCTCAATCTTTCTATTGGTTCATGCTTTAGAGAGTGAGGTAAGCTGTAACACATGCCCTGTGAAAATAGAGTGAAGCTTGTACTGATATTATTCTAGCCATAAAGTGCTGTAGGCGGCTTTCTCTTCCCTTCTTTCCTCTCATACTTACATTTGTAGTCTCGTACCTGAAAGAACTGTTTTCCTGCGCCCATAACACGCCTACTCTCTGTCATCCAGTCTACTTAACACATTGTATTTTTCTATCCTTCAATTTTTTCCCCGCGTACTGGGATACGATATGGCTGAAGCAGCATCTGAGCGCCTTAACAGGCTGCAGGAGGTACGGTTTTCTCCCTTCATACGGCGAGTGTTTCTCTGGCTAACAACGAATTTGAACACCATAGGCAGACCTCGGGACAGCTCGCAGAGAGGAAATCTCCACGGCGGATCGCGATTCCAAAACTTGGCTGACGCGGCTAGATGTCATTGAGGCCTCTAGGAGATCAAACGTTCAGGGAACAATTGAACAACAACTTGCGCAAGCCAACAGAGATCGCCTAAATGCCTGGACCAGTAAAATCTTCACCTGAAATCTCAGGTCGTTGCATTGCTAATTCTGGACTAAGATATTCACAAGACAATAGGAGACACTGGAGATTTAGAACACCTTGATGATCTTCTGGACGGCCAAAGCCACCGTCTGCGGCTCGAGAAAGAGTTACGTGGAGGTAATACATATGACCAGCAGACCCCGGATAGAGGCCAGAGAGCTCCCAAAGGTCCTACACAGAATAAAACGGCCACCCATAATGCCAAGTTACAGAACCAAGCCGTTCCACACGGTACCTTGGCCACGTCGTTGTCTGGGCCGGGTGGTAGCCCTCGCGCGGCTCAGTCAAACCGACGCCTTAGCAAACGCAAACCTAGCCTTCCCTCATCCCGTAGGGCACTGGACCCAGCACTTGACATTAATAACCTTGCCAATGGCACCAATTCCTCGACGTCCCAGATATCAGGCAGGCCCGCTCGCAGTAAGGGATTAATCTCTGAGACACTTACTGTGCGGAAACTAATGAAGATATTGCTAAGGTGCGCAAACTGCTCCAATCCCTAGAGCTAGAGCTAGACCTAGGAGACCTCCGCTGTAAGTTGCATTTTATTTAGCCTCCTCCGCTCTGATGTTCACAGCAGCAGCAGAAGCAGCAGGGTTTATTTGCAGAAAATTAGCAGCCCCGAAGAATTCTTGAGGAGGCTCGGAGTGTGACGTGGGTTTTCAAATCCTCTCTATCTTTGGCACAATGTGGCTAACAGTAGCAGACGCGGACCAGAGCAGAAGTCATTAATTCAAAAGCCAAAGGCTAAGGTTTCTGCGAAAACGACAGACCGTTGTGGTAAGAATGCCTGTCGAACTCCGAGGTCGCCAAACGTTGTAAAGCCCAAAGAACAAAGTTAGAACTCAGCTGACAATTTCCATGACTCCTGAGGACAAAGTTGAGGACAAGTTCGGACCAACTAATCACGATCTGGGTGCAGGCTTGGTGGGCACGGAGTCACCTAGAGAGACGCCTCCAACAGCCTCAATCAACACGACCGGTCAAGCGAAGACAGGGGAGAAGCTGAAGACAAACCCACAGGAACCTGTCGCAACTCCCATGGACTCAACTCCCGCATCGCGTCCCCAAAGAGTCGTCGGTACGCTTGTCGACTTAAACAGTTCAATGGAATCTGGGAATGCGGCTGCAATGAGTCCAGCGTTACAAGAACTAGATGGACTGGACTTCACGCAATCCCTCGAACCACAAACCTCCCAATCGTCGACTCTTGCAATTGCTAAGAGTAAACTTGACTTTGGAAGGTTCTCACATGAGAAACAACAAATGCCGAGTGATTTGGACGTTCCTGAAGCTACTACTAATACCGAGGATGAGGAGTCAGCCGATGAGTACAGGCGTGAAATTGATATTATCTGCCAGCTTTTACAACAAACACATTTGTCCAATACATTTTTGTGCAAGCTGACTGAATGTAAAGAGGAACTGGAGGTTAGGCTCCGACAGCGTCGCGACCCAAAGCTGGGAACGCCTCAGAAACAGCAGTCTTTGACACTTCCAGCTCCTGGTTCTGAAAAGCCTGAGATTGCTGCACCTGTGAAGGCATGCAAGGCTGCCGCTCCTGAGCCGAAAGAGCCCCAATTTGTCCGTCCTGTTGTCAACGATAACACACCGACTCCCAGCCGCAATACACCAACACCTAGGGTTAGTATTCCGTCGACACCATCTCGCTTGAATGTGAGCGCGCAGCAATTCACGCCGAATTCGTTTTTTAAACAGAAATCATTTTCCGATGCTGCCTCCGACTCTATAAGCCTTGAGCCCATTGCCGATGAGGTTGTTAGCGCAACCCAGTCGGAAAGTGCATCGAGTGAAGACACTCTTGTCCTAGCGACGGTGGATACACCATCACCGGAGTCTCAATGCTCCTATACATCTATATTTAAATCCGTCGCTCAGGAAATATCTGGCACCGGCCACTTGTTCGGCGACCACCTGTTGCCTGGCAGCGAATACAGACAACCGAAACAATCTCACTTATACGGCAACCATTTGCTTCCAGGACAGCGCGTGACACCGACTACTATTTACAAGCAGACTGTCCCTGAAACTACCGAGTTCGCCTTGGCTAGTGGGTGCCCAAGAATCTGTTTGCCGATACTTTTCTAATCTGCTCGCAGAAGCGGCTGTATCTAAGCCAGCTCCCGCTGTTTTCTCCTTTTCTCCGCCAAACAAACAAGGTCAAACTGCTCCTAAACCTTCTCCCGCTAACTTCACCATCCCTCTGCCCTCTGAATCGATCAAGATTGTGGACCCGAACATCTTGGTAAATAGCATAGCAAAGTCTTCAAACGGTGCTTCAGCGGCTCTGGGTGCACCGTCTAGCACAACCCTAACGACTGCACAAAAGACAACCTCGATGATGAAGTCTATCTATGCACCGAAGCTGAAGGTAGCCCCGCCCTCAATCATGGATGTGAAGAAGGGATTGTCGGCCTCGCAATAGTCGGACTCGTAGTGGCCGCGAAGCACTGCCTGCTCGACTTGATCCTTCACCTCCGACGTCGTGAGTATACGTGGCTCTGAGACAAAGAGCAGCAAAGCCTCGAGGTCTCTGAATCTTAACAGTGACAGTCACCGCTTTTGTTAGGGTTTAGCTTTGGATTCCATCTCCTTCCTTTCCCTTTCCCCCTCATTTCCTTGTGTTCTCATAAATGCCAGGGATGATCCTTATTTCATTCGGATTGCCATAACGAAACATTTTATTTACGTCACTCGCCTTAACAGGTGATATCTCCTTCTTTATTTGCCAATGTTCAGTTTTAATTACTGTGCTTCCATTGCATTTGGGAAAGTTGGCGTTGATTATCACTCACTCCGCGATGCAGACTACTCATCCTAAAGAATCGCCATGCTTTTAAACTTCCAAATCCGATCTACTAAAGCAGGCTGGAGCGCTAATCGATTATGCGATCTCGCCGTATCTAGGTAGTAGTGAGAAGCAACAAGATATGATTGGAGTGATCACCTCACTTTCTGTACTCTTCCTACGCTGGATGCAATTCACTAGGAGATATGCGGCCTTGCGAAATATGTATATAGTCGTGTACGGAGGCCTTGACTCAGTCCAACTAGATACTCAAGGCTCAATAGTACTCACGCGCAAGTAAGAGCTTATAAATGAAGCCGATATATGAGGTATGGTATGTTAAAGAATACAAGCACTCGAAGCCTGGCTGGATTGAAATGCACAATGATACAAGTAACTTCATGGAAAAAAGAGAAAACGGAACTTCGCTTTTAATGGCAATGCAGGGTATTATTTAACCAGGGGGAAGGGTGCTGGCGTCAACAACGTCGGCAGCTTCCTTCTCGAGCTCTTCATTGGCCTCAAACAGAGGAGACCGGGGCAAAGCCATCAGCCCGGTTCGGGTGGACTCGAGAATACCGAAGGGGGAAATGAGCTTCATGAAGGAGTCAATACGGCTGGGCTTGGCAGACCTATCAAGGAGTCTGTCAGTAAAGGGACTAGCTGAAAAGAGTGGGAAAGGAGGACTGACAGTTCAACGATGCAGTTGTTAGTACTGATATCCAAGACCTTGCCACCGAACTGGTGGGTTAATCGTGTGATTGCATCCAGGTGCTCGTGCTTGTGTCTCAAAGCTTGACTGCTAGGAAGGTTGCGGGGGTGATATTCCTCGGTTTTCGTGGAGGCCTTGTTATCGGAGCTCTTCTTCTGCGCCTCCATGGACTCAACGGGGGTGGTGATCTCGCGGTGATGCTGGAGAAGCTCCTCGAAGTACTCTGGACCCAAAATGCTGACCTTGGCCAGAAGCAGCTCACGTTGGACAAGCGCAGAGTCCGTGTAATCGAGGACAGCCCAGACGGGAACAAGATCATCCAGCTGGCGGCGGGCCTGCTCGACAACACCATCCTGACCCTGCAGCACGATGGTCATGCGAGACAAGTCCTCCACCTCGGTATTGCAAACAACCAAACTGTCAATGTTGAAGCCGCGGGCGGCCAAGATACCCGAAACGCGGGAGAGCACACCGGGCTCGTTTTGTACCAGACAGTTCAAGACATGACGCTTGGGCGGGTTTGTCGGCCGAACGGGGGTCTCGTAGAGAATTGACGAGACGGCGGTCTGGGCGTCCCATTGCTGCGAGACATCCGTTACGGGGAGTGTGAGCGGAGAACGTCGGTGCAGCGCCTTGTAGGCCAATGCTGAGGTTGAGCTGGAGGAGGCCCTGGTGGCTGTAGCGAAAGCGGATCGGGTCGCCAGTCCAGAGGTGCGGCTGGCCGCCGATAAGAAAGACGATGATGCCGTCTTGGACAGCATCCGGGTATACCGGAAAGCCATGATCTCCCCGGGATGGAAGAGACAGGCGGGTTAAACACGGTGCAGGCGGGTTGTAATGAAGAATCCTAGACCGATGGACTTTCGCATTTCCTTTTATCTGGGTCCGGTCACGGGTCCGACCTCGGGGAGCTGACTCATTCTCCGGCCGGGGAGCCTGAATGGCTCTCCGTACGGGAAATATCGCTAGCCTATTTTGGACTAGTGCACTCTATATACATGTGACCACGAGTCTTGAAGGGTTTCCTTTTTGATACGGCAAGGCGTTTGTGTTTTCTTGGACAATGTGCCAGGAACTGAGCAGCTTTATCTCACTTGACTTTAGCGCCTTGGTGACTTGCCTGTCTGCATATTGGATGTGATTACAACGAATACCTTGGGTCCAGCCCTCTTACAGATTCACACTAGTCTGGGATCGTCTTGACTCCACCGCCAAACTAAACTTCTTGCAAAATACTGGCCTAGTCAACAGCCACAGACTACAGCATTCTCACCTTATAATCAATTCCATTCCAGACCTCGGATTCACAATAGCTACCATGGCTGACGAAGATCGCCGTCCAAAACGCTCTCGCTTCGATCAAACCACTCCGGAGCCTCGGCGATCACGGTTCGACCGTCGTTCTCGGTCCCCTTCGTCGCGACAATCCGAAACCACTCGAACTCGCAGCCCGCTCAGTCGCGAGCCTCGGAGCCCTGGTGCTGGCAGCAAAGCGGACCCGGTTGCTGCAGCTGGTACGTCAAGACCCTTCTTCGGTCTGGGCATGTATAGTAGGATGCAACTAACCGCAGAATAACAGCGGCCGCTGCCGCCAAAATCAACGCCCAGCTGCAGGCTAAAAAAGGAATCCAACATGTCGAAGTGCCTCCAATTCGCGCCGTCAGTTCACTATCGCTTGTTTACACCTCTTCGATATCGCACATATGCTGACACTATTTTGCTGTAGACATCCAGCCCATCCCAATCTGCTACTCCCACCGGCGGGGATGCGAAACTCAACGCCGAAATATACGTTGCCGACGGGGATTATATTAAGGACATCGAGATCAATGACCTGCGCAATCGCTACACACTGACCAAAGGATCTACGCAGAAGATGGTAATTACTCCTATTGCACTCGCTGATCTTCCAGGCGTCCTTCCCCTTAACCAAACTCCTCTCTGCTGTGATTGTGAAGAAGCTTACCCAGTCCATCCATAGCATCTCTCTCCCCTCATTTGCATCTGCTGACCTCCATTGCCTGATATCTAGATCAAAGATGAAACTGGCGCCGGTACGCCTTCATTCCATGTTATATGTTTAACAACTTTTTTTTATCAAGAAGGAAGCTCATCAATCTGATTTCAAGATGTTACCACGCGAGGAAACTATTATCCGGACAAAAGCATGGCCACCGCAGCGGTATGTGAGCTCCGGCCCTCATTATATCCTGCTGTCTAACTAGTGTTTTCCTGTCTGCAGAACCCCCCGTTATACCTCCACGTGACAAGTACCTCGAAAGAAGGACTCGAAAAGGCGGTCGCGCTGATTGAAGATCTCATGAAGAAAGAGCTGCCCAATCTAGTGGATGAACGACGATTTCGCCGCCGTGAACCGGAGCAAGTTGAGCGGGATGAGTTTGGCCGCGTAAGTTTCATTGTTCATTAGTACATCATTACATTACTGATTGTCCACAGCGCAAATGGCCTGAAGAGAAAATACCCGTCGGCCTGGAGCCAATTCCTGGATTCAACCTTCGTGCGCAAGTTGTCGGGCAAGGTGGTATGTACGTGAAACATATCCAGCAGCAGACTAGATGCAAGGTTCAAATTAAAGGCCGGGGATCTGGCTTCTTGGAACCCAGCACCGGCAGGGAGAGCGATGACGCTATGTATCTGCATGTTGCGTAAGTATTTTCGTCTCCAACTCAGGAATGCACTGATCATGATATAGTGGCCCCGATCCCAACGAAGTCCAGCGCGCAAAGGCGCTATGCGAAGACCTGCTAAATAACGTCCGGGAACGCTACCAAGAATTCAAGGATAACCCACCCCAGCATGGTGGTTATGGTGGTGGCTACGGAAATCGTGGGAACCGCCACGATAACTACGGAGGAGGTTACGGTGCTGGATATGGAGGCCAGCACCAGCATTCGCCCGCCCCTGCAACAGCCAGCCCATCGGGACAAGGAACCCCTGGAGCCGCGAGCGCAGCCGACTACAGCGCGCAGTATGCCCAGTACTACGGATCTGACCCCTACGCTGCGTACGGCGGTTATCAGAACTACGTCGCCTACTACCAATATTATCAGCAAGCCGCACAGCAGCAGCAACAGCAACAGTCGCAGAGCCCTGCTCCTCCACCTCCCCCGACATCTGAGACTCCCGTGCCTCCTCCTCCGGGGTCAGGATCGCCCCCGCCTCCTCCCGGCGGCAGCTACAGTGCCGTATGTATATCCCGTTCGATGTACCGTTGCTCAACCGCCAACTAACTAATAACCTCGATTCAGGTACCACCACCCCCAGGGCTTTGATCATTGTTCAATGATGCCTCCTTGGATATCGAAGTCGTTAACAATTGTCTATTGCCGTCGAATCTACCCCTTATATCCGATTGTGACGTTTAAGCTTGATTGTCGTCCTGTATCTATATCGTTATCCGCATCTACCTTGTCTGTGACTTGGAAAAAAAGGAGAAGGCGTAGTGGAGAGCATTATAGCTTCCAAAGATGGTTTCGTCGTCAAATGAAAGCTCTCTATTTTCGCGAGAGCTTTTCTATAGTGTCCTTCCACAACGCCTTGAAGAGTTTCATCCAGGGCGTTGAAGCGTATAAATTCAGTGAACGTCTCAAGTCCCCTTAGTCCAAGCCCTCGCTGTAAACACAATGAAGCGAATTTGTCACACAAGGTATTGCTACCTACATTCCTCTAGTAGTATTCCGGCGGGCCAGTTCAGGAAACATCTGATCTAGCGGAAACATCGCGTCAAGCCAGCTCGCCTCAGTAAAGTCCTCAAGCTCCTCTGCCGATGCCATTTTCGCTTTGCGCGCTGTTAAATCATCAGGTCCTTCTTTACAGAAGTCACAGGCATAATCACAAGGTGATGAGGGTGATGACGATGTGGCTCCGCCTGCAGAACCATGATCATTGTCATCATGACAAGCAGACTGAAGCTTCGAAACCTGAGAGCCCATCTTCTCTAGTTCAAGGTCACCAAAAAACTCCTTGATGAGCTCGTGTTTACACCGTGTAGTTGTTTCACAATACTGAACTACCTTCTCGAAGCTCTGCTTACGAGCGTAGAGATTTCTCAGAAGCGAGACTTTGTCTTGGTTAAGGACTGCATTCCGGCCGCCTGTGCTGTTGTTGACGTTTTCAATGTCCCGGCGGAGATGGTTAAGAACGCGTTCTCGCTCCTGGAGACTATAGTAGACTATTGATGCTGCGGCGCGGCCATCGCGACCTGCACGGCCGGATTCCTGGACGAAACCTTCGAATGTACGGGGCGGGCTCCAGTGAACGACAAAGCGAACCTCGGGGTTGTCAATGCCCATGCCAAATGCAGTTGTCGCGACGATTATGTAGAAGGTTACGGGCTTTGCACCAGGTCCTTGTTGTTGAGGCTGTTTTTGAGGCGCAATCCATTCGTTTTGGACCCTGACTCTATCGGCGGCGACAAGGCCTGCATGGTATGCTACTGCGCGGATGCGATTATCGCTCTGGCATAACACGTGCGCGAGTCTCTCTGCTGCTACCCGGGTTGAAACGTAAACTATACCCGATAATGGGGGTAATTTGGAAGCCGCATCGGTTCCTAATCGGGCCTCGCGCCGGCCCTGAATGGAGTGAAGCCACGATAAGAGGTCGTGGACTTGAAATGCCTCGGGTTCTGAGGGGTCTGGGGCGAGCTCTTGCATGAACCGGATTTCGTAATGAATGTTTGGTCGTGCTGACGGCGTGCTGAAGATTTTGAGCCGACATGGGTTCAAGCCCAGGATGTTGATGATATCCGTACGGACCTGTGAGGTGGCAGTCGCTGTCAAGGCGCTGATTGGCACGAGAGGGTTTGTTAGGGAATGCCTGAACCAAGAGAGTGCCTTGTATGCTGGACGAAAATCATGGCCCCATTCACTGATACAATGGGCTTCATCGATGACGATGCGCACAAGCTCTCGCTGCCTGTGCATGGTTTGTAGATTTCGCCGGAATGTATTATTCTGGCAAAGTTCTGGGGTAACATAGAGTAGTCGAATCCTCGGGTGACCGGAAAGAAGATCCTCAAGTATGACTCGCCTCTCTGCAAGCGAGACTGTCGAGTTGATGGTAGCTACCGGTACGCCCAGCGCTTGAAGTGCGTTTACCTGGTCCGTCTAGTAGAGCATCAGCTCGACATGTCAAAGATCGTACGGCAAGAAGGAACCAGTGGAGCCATCCCGGTCAAACTCACCATCAAAGACAGAAGAGGACATACAACGACAGTCACTATGGAACGGGTCTTAGCGTTGGTTGAGCATGCATCATTAGCAGAAGATAGCACCAACCTCCATGGGTGGTCATGGCAGGTAACTGATAGCATAAGCTCTTCCCGAAGGAAGTTGAAGCCTGGAGAAAAACATCGTGGCCCTCAACTGCGGCAGCGATTACATCTCGCTGTAGAGGCCTAGCATTCGATCAACTCACGTCACGTTAGATTTAGTGATAGAATCCAAGCTTACCGGAACGATTTCTTACGAAACACACGGTGAAGATAGAAGTCTAAATCTACCTTCCGGCGGCTCAGACCGTTATCCAACATCACTGCGGCATCTTTACGGAAAAGGAGCATCCGAGAGCCACTGAAATAGATGAAAGCTTCGCCGAACCGAGGTGGATGCAATATGCAATCAGGAAGGTACTACTTGGTTCCTCAACTCAGAGAAGGTATGCGATCACGTGAGACCCATACCTACCATAATTAAAACCAACGGAGAGACAATACGGCACAAGAATGCGATGCACATGTATTCATGGTGTATCTCAAGTCTAATAATGTGATCTATTACTAACGCTAAAATACAGGATCATTTGAGCAACAATATATAAAAGCTCGCATGGATGGAGACTGAACAATGAGTCTAATGTACACAAATGCTATTTCAATCCTGGGCCGACGCGGCGACGGGCTCTATTCAGTTGCAGCTCCAGTTCCTCCTTGACGGCTATTACATCAGTTCCCCTGCGCTTTTCGGGCTGCCATATGCTCTCCATGCGAAGCCAGACCTCCATGATTTCGTCGGGCCCGGAACAGGCGCCAAAGGCGCGTAGGATGATCAGGATCATTCGCCGGCCTAGGAAAACGCCATTTTCAAGTCGGTGTTCCAGCAATCCTAGGGTGTCTCCTTCGCGTGGGCGTTCCTGGGTCAGGTCCGTTGGTATGTCGATGAGGACGTCAAGATCTAGTGGATCTTGGTCAAGGATATCTATGAGGTCCTCCTGTACACTTGATTGGTGTTCGTCTTGTGCTGGAGGTTTCGACGCTGGACCTCGCGGGCTTGATGGAGCGATTGGCAAGGGCGTGTATAATTCGATAGAACTGTCCACCAAAACAGGTGGAGCTGTTGCGCCATCGTCTCTCAGCGGGTTCTCCCATACAAAAGATGGGGGTAAAGCAAATGATCGATGCTGGAGTCTAGTCTTGGATTCATAGAGCGCCCGAAGATAGGCTCTCCAGGCCGTCCGCAGCTTTTCTGCCGTCCAGCCTCTCTTGTGTCGTCCATGGCGAGCGAATCCCTCAAAAAGCAGCAAGTAGATCATGCCACGTGGTGGTACAGGAAAGACCTTCTCCATATCCTCGAGAACGGACTCAAACGCTCCCAAGTCCCCAGATTTGTAGGCATGGTGACTCAGCAGTATATGGAAAGTCCTCGTATCAGGACCTACCACGAGGGCTTCTTGAAGGGCCTGATGGTGTTGTGGGAGACGGCCTTTCAGAGACGCCGAGGCCTGCAGCACGCGACCCAGTTTCTTAGAGCTTTTCCGATAAGCAATGAGCTCCGATGTGAGATTCTGTCGCGCAATATTCGTAGTGGGCTGATTCTGTAATAGTTGCTGGTAGATCTGCATCGCAGATTCTGTTTCGCCAGCTTTGAGAAAGGATGTCATAAGACAGTTCATCACCGCAGTGTCGACTATCTCTCCGCTTTCCACAAACTCGTCAAAAGCCCGACAAATACCATCAACATCCCCCAATAAACCATTATAGAAGATATTGGTGACCTTCCCGGCGCGACCAAACTTTATCTGCCTTCTCTCCATTTCTTCTATTAAGCGCTCGGCGACGGTGAATTGGCCTGCTTTGGCAGCTATATCGAATAGAATTGTGAAGACGACGCTGTCTGATTTGATTCCTGCCAAATGCTCCATTTGATTCCATATACCGACCGCCCGCACCAAGTCGAATTTAGTCACCTTGCCCGTCGACCGACCTGCCAGGTGGATAGCGGAGGACCAAAGTGACCGAGATAGTGGAAGGCCGGCAGCCAACATATCTTCTACCAATGCTAAATAACGTCTAGCATCAACCCAACGGCGGCCTGGAGGATCGGCGAACCTGCGCAGAAGCAGACCGCGGGACCGCTTTGAGAGATGCTTCACCCCAGGAGAGGGAAGTTCTCTGTAAAGCGTAAATATGTAATGATTCGCCTTTGTCTTGTCCCCAAGATGTTCTTCCAGTTTTCGGACGGAGTTGAGTTCATCAGAACTTTTCGTACCATCGAACTGTGCTGGAAAATGTTCGAACGCGGCAGCAGCGTCGGCGGCCTCCCTCCAGGCCTGGTCTCCTAACAATTCCTGGTATATCTCGGACGTATGCTCATACAATTCCTTCGCGGAGCTCTTGTAACTCTTTTCCCTGTCTGTAAGCCATGAGGTTTCTTGCTTGTGGGCCACCTCGTGTGCTGGGCCGCGACTCTTGACGCGCTCCCAATCCTCATGAGGTACAATGCTACCATGTAATCGGCCGGAATTTGTTCCTTCGCGCTGCAGTGGTCGAGAAGTATTTTCGATGCAGGCTGTATTGCTCGGCCTCGCATAGTTAACGGGTGTGCTGCGGGAAGAATGGCGTGTGGATGACTGATGTATCCGATGGTCTTGCGAATCATAGATCTCCACCCGCTGTGCGACAGTAGAACTGAATATGCGTTGTGCTTTTGATCGACGTACTCCTAAATTCTCAATTTGGGTCATAAAACCCGGTGGATGTTTGGCCAGGGTCCGCCTGCGGCTTCGCCCCAAGCCCCTGTCCTCCCAATCCCCCGTCAATCCCCTCGAAGCTTTGGCAGAAGTTGTGCTAATTGTCCTGCTTCGAGGAGAGTGTTTGTGACAGTAGCCAGCTACCACCAATGAGCGGACAAATATGTCCGCTATAGAAGTCGCGACCGGTCGAGCACGTTGAGAGGAGCCGATTCGCCGGGCAGAAACATTGGAGAAGAAGAATGACTGGTAACGCATAGGCGTATAGTCGGAGGGCAAGCCCGTAATCGACCCCTGCGAAGAAAGAGATCGCAGGTGTGGTGGGCTCTGGGACTTATTGGGCTGAGGCATGAGATGGCAGACATTGTGGTATCGATTCAGCCATGCATAACCAAAATAAGTCTAGAGAGACTTGAAGATTTGGGCGGAGATGATTGGAGAACGTCGATTGAGGTCGTCCGACGCGGGGGGAGAGAGGCAGAAGGAGTGCTCCGCGTGGAATAGCAATTGCTCTTGGTCGCTGTCTGAGTTCAATATTTGAGCAGATGCGCTTTTCTGGACGGAGCGGAGTCTGCGCTCGGGCCAATCGGAGCCGGTCATTGCCAATCCATCTTTTCCTCGTCCACCCGCCCAGCTCCTCACCAGACACGCCTCTTCAGCAAGCCATCATTCATCTCTCTCACGAGGTCACGTCCAAGGCCATTGAACGAGGCGTTCCGGCCGGAAAGTAGCCGTTAATTTCCAAGCTGCTACACGGCTCCCGCTCACATCAAAAACAGTACAGGAGCAACGTCCTCGACGATGGGGAAATACAATCTCACAGCACTTCAAGTGCGGAAAACCGCAATCGACTCAATTGCGGCTGGGAATAAAGGTGATCTCCCTCGATGGGTTAATGTCGTTGGCGATATCCCTCCTGCTCAAATCCTCGTGCGCGAACGACCCCAGCAACACCCACTTGTACGGCAACGCATGAAGACTATACCGGGAAATCCAACGCCGCAGCCAGTCTTTCAGGTCCAGACAAAGCGTGTGAAGCCAAAGAAAGCCAGTCGTATGTTCTTGCCCGTCGAGATCAAGTACGAGGAGGATGAACTGCGGAAAAAGTTCTTCCGCGACCATCCTTGGGAACTGGCGAGGCCTAGAATTCTGGTTGAGAGTTCAGGCAAAGATTTTGAACGTTACAACTGGAGTAGGATGCAGCAGCCAGGCAAAAAGTTGGATGGCGAGAGGTATGTATCGGTAACCTGGAATTGTACTTCTATGTTCTTCTATAGTGGTTAACGTCTCGTCTTTTTAAAGCGTCGTGCAACGACAACTGTGGCTCCTGAATAACATTCCCGATATGACAAAAAGTCGTGCTTACGATATTGCGCGCCGCGAATTCTATCGACTCCGCCTACAGGAGGACATTGAGCGTCGAGTAGCTGTTGAAGAGGCAGAGGCTACAGGTGCGGTCTTCGGACCTTCTCGCCTAGAGATTGGTATGGAACTTGAGAATCAGCAATTTGAAGCCTGGAAGTCATGGGCGAAGACGGAAGCACAAATTGTCGATCAGGCGTCAACATCGGAGGATGGTCCTGAAAACCAGAGCCTTCCTTAACCGGCTTGATTTCTCCAGCTGGTGTCTGGTCTGGAAGGAGACAGTCGATACCAATGGCTTATGTATATTATTGTACTTTGTTTGGTCCATTCAGTTCCTGTATAAATCTCCCGGTGAGGTCGATTTTACGTGACGGGAGCAGCATTTGTCTCTACATAACTAGAACACACAAATAAAAAGGGAAAAAAATCAGAAATTAACAACTAAACACCAAAAACAAGATACAGTACACACAATTGTATTGTCCAGAAAACCAGGCGAACAGTGGACTATTTACAAGGCGTTGGATATTGGGCCAATCGTCGTTTCATCGGCGACCCGAACTTGGGCTTCTCCGACTGTTTCACCCCGACGTCAACCTCAAGCCGTACTGCTCGATCCTACTGAGTGCGAGAACGAATGGTATCTGCTGCGGTCGTGCTTTATGACATTCATATTTATTCTTCATCTTCTTAGATGAAGTTTTTTTCCCAGTTAGTGTCTCGCTAATCGCCTAGCACGCTCGTTCCCATGACACCGACCCAACGCGGTTGAGAAGTGCACGTAGCGACCTGCCAGCCTTTGATATCTACAGTCTGTCGGTCTGACGTCTCAGTTTGCCTCTGTACGATTAATATAGTTATTCCCCCTTGCTCCTCTACTCCGAATTAGACGAGCCACGGTCTATTTTCAACGCAACGGACGGTCTCGGCCCCGGCTCTGTTTCGCGCTTCGAACAAACGTGATCCTTTCTTCTGTTTACTCTGTTCGCGACTTCTCACACATCTCTATCATTATACTCGCCTTCCGGAGTGATCGTCAACGTCCCAATACCTCGTTATCGACCATGCTTGGTTTCGACCCGAATACAGGCTGCGGAGATCTTCAGGTTGCTTGAGTGGATAGCTTGGAAGGCCAAGTCTAAATGCATGCTTTGGGTGAATGAATCGTGGCTCTTCCTCATTCACCATGATTTCTACTTTGGTTCGACCGGAGGATAGTCTAAGAATGCCTCGCTCATATCGAGACACTGAGGAGGAAGACGCGAACCGATACAGCCCCGAGCCAGCGGCGCCGTTATCCTCGTCATCCTCGACCACTGACGGGTCGAATAAGAGCGAAGATGAAGCCACGTTGGTGAACGGGTCTACCGGCGATACCAGCAGCAAGTCGACAAAGTCGCGTGAATCGCTTACGCCGGAGGAGACAATCCAACTTGCGCGCCGGGCAGTAGAGAACGGGATCCAGGAAACGAAACGGTCCTTGGCAGGAAGCGAAGCGGTCGGTGATGTGGTCAAGCCGAAGCTGACCATTGATTTGGGCCACTCAAATATCAGTCGTATACCGGAGCCGGTTGTGGATATTATCAAGGACGAAGTTGAACGGTGTGTAGCAGTAACGAGGCTCCTGGGATTCATCGTGCAAGAAGCGAATGAGAATTGATCCACATGATGCTGACTATGTCGTAGGCTCTCGTTATGGAACAATCAGCTGGTCCATATTCCCTACCGATTCGCAGAGTGCTCTCATCTTCGATATCTCAACGTCAGATCTAACAACTTTCGTGAATTTCCTAGAGGAGTACGTTTCGTCTGATTGATCTTCTGTCGTAGCTTTCTGACTGGGTATGCTAGGTGATTAAACTGCCATTACTGGAGATCTTGGATTTGAGCCGCAACAAAATTAGCCAGCTTCCGGAGGAAATAAAGAAGTTGACATCTCTCCGAGTTTTGTCGGTGATGCAAAACCGCCTTGACGATTTACCACTTGGTGTGTCGGATATGAACAAGCTTCAGATCCTCAAAGCAGCTGGTAACCCTCTGCGGTACCCGCTCCGCAAAGTAATAGAAACATCTGAGGCCGAGATTGCCTCCTCAATGATGAGCGACAACGAAAAAGAAGTTGCTTTAACGGCCGAGCTTAAAAGGTATCTTAAGGCGCGGCAACCTATTACTCTTAATGACTTTGAATCAATCAACGAAAGGTATGTTTCTGAAAGCCGGCTGCGTTGGGTTTGAGCTAATTCTCGGCCACATAGTGATGGCATCTTGGACACTCCAAAACCCGTCAAACGGGGAGTGAGCAGTCGCTTCCCAGTGATTCCAAGCACAGGCGACGGCGCTGACCCTAAATCGCCGTCATTATCACGACCACCTCCCATCCCACTCAAATCACATTATCGCATTGCTTCTGGACATGGCGGTGCTCTGCAAATCCTCCAGCGTCCCGGTCCCATACCTGGGGCTAATGAGCGGAATCGAAGTAATAGCGAGGGCATCATTCAAGCCTCTTTTGCAACACGGTCCAAGCGCATGGGAGTCATCAGTCGAAAGAACACCGACCTGGGCACACTGGACGAAGTGCGGCCATACCGCAATAGTCACCTCCGTGGCCTCAGTTATGGATCTATTCTTCGGACAAGGCCATCTATCAGCAACTCGTCTAGTCCGAGCAGCCCAAGAGAGCGCAGGCGGCCCAGAGATGGACTCGTGAATCGGATGTCGAGTCTACCAGAGCACAAGGGCGAGCGGGAAACTGGAAGTCCCATAATTGAATGCGCCAAGGGAATTCTTTTTGCCCTCTTCCAAGTCCAGTCTCATGTCTATGCCCTTATAAATGTCATCAAGCGTGATGATTACCGGCGAAATAGTCTCGAAATTGTCTTTTACAACGCTTCCACTCATGTGGACCGACTAAATGAGGCGCTTGAAAATGCAGAAAACTCACGAGCAGATGATTCGGAGCCAATGCGAGCCTCCTACGAGGCCGTCAAGAGGGAGTGCGAGACGTGTATCATGGCGTACTCTCACGTCGGAACCCAGTTACGCAACAGCCTTGACAGAATCGTTGCCAATGGCGATTCGCGCTACATTCGCTCGCTGATGCTTATGATATTTGGTAGCGTGGTTGAGCTCCGCAACGCATGTGCATGCTTGGAGGTACCTGTTGGAAACCGACCGAGACCTACTGGAAGGCCACCAGTACCTGAGATCAGCAGAGAGTCTGCGGATTCAGACAGGTACCACTGCTCAACAGTCACCCCGACGCGGGGAAGAGAACCGTCCTTCTCCACTCGCCGGCTCCGTAGCGATACAACAATTTTGCATCCACAAACTAACATGCATGGGCCTCTACCAGCCTCTGCCACATTTCAGTCCGCCGTTAGCTCTCCAGGCTTCGCTCCCGCTCCATTTAGCTATGGAGCGAGGAGTCGGTCGAGCAGCAGGTCGAATCATGTCAACACATCCGTACCCTCGTCCCTTGCTACACCTCGGTCAGGCGAGTCGTTCCCTCCGATGCCTACTTCGGTGATACCTAAGATAAACCCCTTGACCGGCTTAGACGAAATAGAAGAGGAACGGATTTTTGAGAAGATTTTCTACCAGCTTACCGCTGCTTACACCGCTGCTCTCCAGGCGCTACCTGTTGCCCGCCGTCATTTTGCGAGGAACCTGGAGGTTGCGGAACAGAATCGAGAATTCGAAGATATCCAGATGCTATGGAACAACCTCATTCACCGCTGCCGGGTTTGTCTGGAGGTATCAGAAGCCCTCGGGCTTCGTTTGTCTAATATGAAGGTGAAGGAACCAGGGGGTGGAATGCGGAACCAACGCGAGTTCTGGCAACTATGCAAAGCCTTTATGCAGTCTTTTGTCGAATTGGTGACTGACATGCGCGAAGTGCGGAGCATGCACT
The DNA here is from genome assembly GCF_047715535.1 of Aspergillus foveolatus. NCBI lineage: Eukaryota > Fungi > Ascomycota > Eurotiomycetes > Eurotiales > Aspergillaceae > Aspergillus > Aspergillus foveolatus. The sequence goes on from NW_027396076.1 coordinate 433,851, forward strand.
TACTCCCATCTGAAGTCATCGTGATTCTACGGCCTGTGCAAAAGGCCAGCAGGGAAGCAGGTCGCTTGATCGAGGCTTCTCCATGGTCATATCTTGCAGACATGGCTCCCGGGAACGGCCCCCCGGCCATATACGGACCACCCTTGCCGTCCCAAACTTCACATCAGCAGCAGCAGCAACAACAGCAGCATCATCATCATCACCATCAACAACATTACCCTCAGCTCAACACAAGCATGTCACCTTCTGTTGCCCTTCCCGCAACCCCCCTTAGCGCTGCTCTGGGCCCAGCGGCGCAAGCAACAGTACCTTCGACACCTGCAAGTGCCTACAGTGATAAGTTCTTCGAGGGTGACGTCTTTCAACGAGCCGACTCCTTGCTTTCAATGCCAAATCAGGCACCATTCTTCTCGCGACGGTGATCTGTCCATGTGTAACGCCAACCCCGCGCTCTTTACGATCCAGCCGTTACACAACCAGATCATCGTCCATCAGAATCTCAATTTCTCGTCACAAAGGAGAGAAGAAAAAGTGACGTGACCACACAAGAAATCCCCGTACTTTGTCCATGCATCCGCTGCATTGGGAGTAAGGCTCCCTTCGGCAGGACCGAGGACAGATTAGGCGAAGCCCCTTCACCAGCTTAATCCTGGGCTCCGCACCCGGAGTCCTGCATAGCACGCTTCTCGAACAGAATAGCTGCAGGCGCACGGTCCTCGTGCTTTCGCTGCCAGCCAAGTCCCCGGGGCAGGGAGGTCATTACTTAGTGCCTATGCTTACTCCCTCGGAGTCTTCCCGGTAGTCTATCTAGTCTGTTAAAGTGGAAGATCCATAGAACTGGCTAGACTTGAGAATCTGATTTTTTTTTTCTTATTTTTTGCCAGAGGTCACGGATCTGTACCAGGAGTGTGAGAATGTGCGTTTGTACATTTATCTATGGGAACTTAGCTGCATGGACTTTGTTTCTTTTACGACTCGATCCTTTCGGATTCTGTTCTGTTTCGTTCTATTGATTGTGGGATAGTCATGGAGTATAAAAGGATTGTTGAGTGAGCATGGCGTAAGAGGTTAGATGGTGAAGGGAATTCTGTTCGGAGTGCCGATGTACGGAGTATATATAGGTTTTATTTTATCCATTTCCTTGTACTTTTGGCTTTTGGTGTAGCGTACTTGTTCTTGTCAAAGTATCCTAGCAATAAGTGCTACGAATGGTTTACGGGCCAAGAGTGCAACACTACTGGGACAATAAGTAATCCCATACATACAGGCCACGAAGTAAAAGTACCTAGTACAAGAGCCGGACCATCACCCAAGCATCTGTCTATTCTCTTCTCCACTTAGCCTACGCAGATCCTCGAGTCGAGTTCGAGCTCGAGTTCCTCTCATCCCGGCCATGTATGTGCATGCAGTGTATGTAGGCAAAGCGCAAGCGTAGTGAAGAGGAGGAAAGAGGGGTAAAAGTACGATAGCAAACAACAATGCCAAAAGTCGACCATCCCATTAACTCCATGCATACTAGCACGTACTGTATGCAGCAAGGCTGCGTACTTCCGGCCTAGGTAGGCACAGCAGGGGCCACAACAATGTCCCGCACATAAGCAAACATCTCACGTGGCTTGCTGGGGGAGAAAAACACTGTTATCTGCGCCTTTGAACTGGCGGTACGTTACACCGCGCTCGGAGGCCCATTCCCGGCTTCTGGGAATTTGCAGGTCCCCTGGGGGTTCTTTCCGTTCCTTTGTTCGCTGCGCTCATGCGTACCCTTGCTTCTATCTCCGCGGGAGTGCGAGACGGAAGGCGCCGGCGCGGCGTTGTCCGAGCAAAAAGGACAAGTTTTTGGTGAGGAGAAATCCTGAGCCCCGTTCCACATCATGGTTTGCAAGATGAGCTCCGCGCCGTAGTGGTTGAGCAGCATGTCGTACTCGCCGAAGGAGATGTGGAGGGAGATGTTGTGTGATGTGACCAATACCGGGAGGATGGAGTAGACGGGTGGTTGTGGGGGTTGCCCGCTGCCAAGGGTGACGAGGACCGCTTGGTTACAGTATGTCCGGTGATGGCGTTGGGGGGACGCTGCTAGTAAGGCTAGCTGCTGAGACTGGGTTGACGCTGAGGCTGAAGAAAGCACATTCAGCACACCTGGATGTCGGCACGGCTGAAGTACTGCGCAACGAGGCTAGAGTGATCGCTTGTGTGACAGTCATGACTAATATCGTAGAAGTCGTAGTTGCATAGCTTGTTGGCTCTAGTAGCCATATAGTCCTATGCGGTGGAGAAGGTTGCACACGAGCCATAGCAGGATGAGTAGATGGATGTTGAACCTCTTCGGCTGTAACTGGATGGATGCTAGAGATTCCACTGAATATGGCACTTAGACTGCGCCGGTGCTTGAAGGTCTCGCGTTCCCGATTCCCAGGAATATAAATGGTGCCCTCTGGAGGGAATCGAGCTGCTTGTTTCAGGAATCATTGAAGCCGCATGTTCCACTTGCATCCTGAAAACGGCTAAAATATTATCAGGAATATCAACTATCGAACGCTGCGACTGCAGATTTTGCAAACGTGACTGACGCCATAGCAGCTCCATTGCCAATCGAGCCATCACAGATGGTAATGGATGGAGATCAATGGAAATGAGTCCTGGTTGTCGAAGATGGTCGAGGCAAAGACGGTATGTATATGCCTGCCAAGGCTCTCCCGTCAAATGGACCTGCTTTGACTGGAGATGCGGGAAGTATGCGAAGAAGCATTGGATCCAGCTGTATAAGCGAAGCTACAACAACGATGTCAACAGCCGGGTAGCGCTCGCTCGCGGTCGAGTATCCAGTTCCGACGGGTTGGTTGACATAAAGGTCATGTCCAATTTGGGCCAGGAATCTGGATTTACGACTACGCGAGTGGGATTGCCATCAAATGAGATTGGGCCATTCCTGGTGGTGAGTTTTATCATAGAAGAACAGTCGGGACCGCCATTTGACCAGACTGTTCAAACTGCTGTTAGTGCTGATTAGAAAACCGCCCAAGCAAAAACCAACAGATCAGACTATTATTGTAGACAGAGTCTTCTGGTTGAGAAAGGCCAGAAATAGGGAGTTTCCCGATTCAACAAGGGGATGAAGGCCGTCCGGGCCAGTTAAGCAGGGGGCCGTCTGGCAGGGGCTAGACTCCCAACTAAGAGACATCCGGGCCTGCACATGCTGGCCTGAAGAGTTGAAGCAAGAATGTGCTGAAGCACAGAGCAGAATGCCTGATGTGCATTTCATGCATCATCCAGGCAACAAAAAGCACTCCACAGAGCCACAGAGCCGTCCCATATGAGGTTTTGATGCATGATGCACCAAGAAGAGAAAAGGAAAATAATGCATATTGATGGCAACTTGCAATGGATTGGAAGATATCCAGAAGCAATTAAGGATCTAGAAATAATCAGAGTTCCTGCTGGAAATGATGAACACTTCCGCATGCTGGCCTCAATAAGCTATAGACTTCATTGAGACCAAAATACTTGAAAGAACACAGTCGAACGAGGTTCAGATCGCCATTTAAGGAGCATGTTTGATAAACAAAGCAACTGGTTCTGTTTGAGACTTGGTCGTCTCTCTATCAGAGCAAATATGCTATCTTCCCACTGACTGAGGTCAGCTAGTACACCAATGATGAGGGATGTAAGGGAGGCTAGACATCGTCAGTCACTGTGTTATGGTCAAGATATTGATGCCTGGGCTCTGGAACAGGTCACATTCTGCTTTTGCAAGTCTCATAAGTGAATAGACATCTAGAGAGCGGGACAAAAGCATCATGGACAAAGCCTTACGAATGAGGAACAGGGACACCGATAGAAGGAGTACACAAGAGTAGGTGTCCAAATTATGCGTCAGGCTATAGTTAACTAACTAGTTAACTAATTAATTAGTTGGCTTATAACTATATGACAAAGCTTATTTCTTTATGTATCACATGATGGTTTGGTTGGTGTCCCTTGATCCTTCTGAGGCGTCTGAGCCTCTCCTCGAACTTCAGCACTTGACCTTCGTTCTATTCTGCTCCTTTTGAGAGCCGCCATATCTCGAAAAGTCGAAGAGACTTGTCTCTTTCCTATGTTACTTCCACATCCTGAAACAAACTCGTACGTTACGAGTAGGCTGCGCCCGAGGCGCGGCCTATTGAGATAGGGCCATGCCGGGCCACGCCCACCATCCTCTCTCAGCCCTAACGAGTTTGTCAAAACATGTCCAAGGTCCTGGTCGATAAGAGTAGTAGCACTGCTGGTGCTGCGCGGCATCCGCTTTTTCGACACGAATCGCACGGGACTGGAGACAAAGCGGGTTCGAAACAGCGAGACCGCTGTTTCGTGATAACTGGATGTAAACAACTTGTTTCCAGTTAGATCGCACCGCTCTCGGCCCGGTACGAGAATGAGGCGACCTCGCATGTGGGCGAGATTTTTAGTCGAGTTTGACCGTAAAAAGTGAGGCGATAGACGGCCATATTCTGTATCACTCTGCCGCTCCTTATTCGTGTGTTGGTCTTGGAGGATCCAACCACATGATTCTCCAAGCTTTTACGGGCTTTTACTCCGTACTCCGTACGCCGTCCTCGAATGACCTCGCCATCGACCCGTGAAGCGGGAATCAGCCTATACAGATCATTGCGGAGGAAATGCAGCAAGCGGCCATGTAGACGGCGACTTGCACGATCTGCTTGCCAATTGTACTGGAGACCGCATCCCGGGGCGTCGTGGCCACGTCCATTGGACATCGACTCTGGCTGGCATCCCTAGAACGAGTCGCCACAAACGGCCACCCCCATGCGCGTGGGTTAGCTGGCAGCATCTACTTTGGAAGACTGCAATTGGGGCTTCGACCGCCACGCAATGTTGACTAGTATCCTGGGCTCCGGTCGGTAAATCTGTTCGAAAACGGGGTGTAACGCGATATCATGATATCACGGATCCCGTCGCCCCCAGTTGTCATTCATTCTCGCTGAACCGAAATGTCGGTGACAAGAATGGGTCTACGCTAGGGCTACGAAGTATAATTATAGACTTTCAGAGTTCCAACTCAATTGCTGAGGAAACGCGAGCACAAGCCAACCCACATAGACAAGATTTTTTTGAGCTGGACAGCTGAAGCGCAGTAAGCCAGACAGTGATCCTGAATAAAAGGCCAGCAGAATGAGGAGGCGATGCGTACGCCGTAGGTATGGTAAATATGGTAAATATATGGTAAAAAGGCAGCGTATCTGATATTGGGGCGGGTACGAAGCCGGTCGGCGTGTTCCGAGCTGTGGAGGAGCCGAGAGTCGACCATGAAACCGACGATGCTGGTAAGGCGACAAAGTACGCTGGCTGGAACTACTACTGGCAGAGGCAGGTTGGGATGAGCCTGTCAGGAATACAGTTAGGCACGGAAGGCACAGAGATGATTGCTTTTTTGACGCGGGTCGCGAGTCTTCTTGCTTCAGAGGTCAAAAGTCCAAATGAGTTCAAAAGAGTTCATCAGAGTTCTAAATTCTCAACTGTACTCTGGCTGCATCACGGTAAGGTGCGTCCGTTGCATCCAGCACCCTGCACAGATCGAGAATGGACTGGAGAGTGGATGGAGCAACGGATGGAGCGATGGAGTGATGGACGATGGAGTGATGGAGTGAAGGACCGGTATAGGAGCCACATTCCGCTTAAGGTTCTCGCAGTCCTGTTTTCGGATAGGGGCATGAGTCTGTGTCCAGCACACTCCTTGGCCTCATTCCTCTCGTCAGTATTCCGTACAATAGCTCAGCAGGGATTCCACTTGCAAATCAAGGCGTCCACCGATCTCATCATTGCTTCTGTTTCTAGCACTCTGATCGTCCACACGCCGCTTGCAGACAAAGCCTCACCTTTTGCACTCGCTTTGCACTTGCTTTGCTCTCGCTGCCTCTCAACTTATTCGATTTCTTTTTTAATTCTTTGTTCAAGCAATCTGGTTCTTAGTTTTCCTTGTTCGCATCTGAACCATCACATTCTAATTACTGTTCTCGTCGTGTCCAGTATACTCCTTCAGCCACACTTGTCTGATCTCAGTAATAATAGACCTGCTGCCTCTATCCGCATCTGCTTTGCCTACTGTTGCTGTTTTCATGTCCAGATCAGAGTAGTAGTATGTCTCCTTCACCTTGTCATTGGCTATATCAGAGCGCCCTCATCCCGGCTCCTTCCCTGTGCTCCTCTGACTGATCTGCTGAAGTCCTATACAAGCAGTCGCCGCCAGCGCTTTGTTTGCTCTCTTTGACCTGTCCACACCCTACCTGCATCTTCCCTTTTTTTTTTTTTTCCCTTCCCCATCTATTGCTCTCTTCGCTTTTTCCCCTCCTGCCTCTCGTCCTTTCAGGATTCCTTTTCTTGCTGCTACTTCGTCTCTAATTTAACCAGATAGCTCGTTCTGGCTCGGTCTGGAAAAGGGTGGGCAAGCGAAAAGCATCGGAAGACGGATTTCGCACTATCGATAAATTATTCTGGCATAATCATTGCCAATCCGGGAAGCGCGATTGGTGATCGACTATTCCTAACTGCTGGGTAGGTTTGTTGACCGTTTCCCTGAGCCCCTCCCTCCTGCCTTACATTGTTTCCCCCCTCACCAGGCAAGGACTGACCAAAGGGCTTCTGCGAAGGGATTCTATTCTCCTCGGTTGATCGACCCGACAACAGGGTGAAGATCACTGACAGTGCCTTGCGTCGGTAAAGAGGACATGCTCGTGACCCTGGCGACTATTTAGCGCGCTGCCACTATTCCTGGTCTCAACTCTCTCGACGCCAGGTTCCCCGGCTACCTCCACGATCTTGCCTTCCACCGCCAACCGGACTCCGTGAGTCAGGCGCGAATGCAAGATGGACCTCCAGAAGACCAAGGAAGCCCGTCGTCGGGACGCGCCGGGAAAGCAGGAGGAGGGCTCAGAGTGTCCTTTGAAAACCTACAGCGGAAATAGCCACTCTAAGGATTCGCCCAAGGCAGATTCTCTAAGTCGCAACTCGGATACGAGGAATACGAAAGAGCCTGCAAACAAAGGCCATCGACAGCAGAAGGATGAGTTTTATTCTCAAGCTGGTCACCAATCTTCGCCGGCGCCGGCGCCGAGCTTGTCCACGACTCCGCAGTGCGGACACTCACTGTCTTCAAAGGCGATCAGGATTCCTGCAGCTCTGGGCCTCTCACCCAAAGAAACAACCTTGTTGATCACAGCAAACAGGTACCCTCCGGTTACCAAGAGCACGTTGAGTGAGCTCGATCTGCCTTGCATCATGGGCAACATCAACCTCCGCATGGACGCCAACTTCGACCGCGACCTACATTTCAAGCCAGACCTCGACGGTGAGAAAGGCAGGAAAAAAAGGAAGGATGCTGCAGACTATTGGAATGCGATGTCTGCCGAAATCAAAGTCTATGCGTTCTGCGCATCCTGCGGGCTGGATAACAAACCCGATAATTATCATGATGAAGGATCAGACTTTGAGCCCCGACTTCCGACCATGTTCGAGACGTTGCAAGATGTCCTCAAAACTCTTGTTCCGGAGCGCGACCACCCCAATATCATGCAGAACCTCGAGGTCCCTCTGTTAATGCAACAGATTCAGAAGGGAGTCCTTGACATGGTAGGGATAGCGACGTGGCTTGCAGCCCTGCTCAAGTCACACTGTGCCCCAATGCGTGATGAATGGGCCGATAGCATGGTGAATCAGATCACATCAGGCTCGCAGTCACAGAACACGACAGAAATCGTCCGCGGTCTCGAGACTCTGTTTGCAATCTTGGAGGCTATGAAGCTCGATGTCGCCAACCACCAGATCCGAGCATTCCGTGTTCTTCTCATCGAAGACACTATCCCCTTTCTCCAAGAGTATTTCAGAAGCAAAATTGAAAGGGGTGATGTCCAGGTGGAATCATCTCGACTCTGGTACCTAAACCTTCGGGAGCGTGAGCTGCGTAGAATGAAGAGCCCCGCGCAAACTGACAGCTTTTGGCCGCTTGCGCTTCTCCTCAAAGGGCTGAGTGACTTTATGCTGCATTTTCATAGCCCTGACGGATTCCCCGATACATTTGACTTTGATGCAGACCGCTTGTGGCAGGCGCGAGGTTGGATGCAGAATACCATCAATCTCGAGATCTGCTGGTATATCTTTGAGTCATATATCCATTCTCAGAGACGGTATCTTCCGGCTCCAACACAGACATACGCCACATTTCGGTCTCGTATTGGGACTTTGCTGGAGGAGACAGAGGATTGTATCCGGGGATCTTCTCGGTGGCTGAAGAATGTGCGGTATATCGCCTTGGAAATTGCGCGGCTTGCTTCAGAGTGTTGTGGTGACGCTACTATCTCAGACGATATCATTGCCCCAATTGAGGTCTCGCTAGAATGGCATTTGGCGAATGAGCATGGTTTATTTCAGCACTTTCAGGGTTCTTTTAGGGAGAAGCTACTGGAAACAACGTTCAATACAGCCAAGCGGTACCTCAACTTGTCGCCGCTTGCCATTTGTGAGGCTCAGCGAACCCCCGCTCGTACACCCGATCAAAACTACGATATAGACCGGATTGCGACACGACTAGCGCACATTGGCGTTTTGCACTGGAGAGTGTGGGCGCCCATGCTCTATGTACGCGAGAGCGTGCCATCGACCGCAGAGTCGATTTTTCCTTCCGAATCTGAATTAACATACGATCGCCTCCAATTCTAGTGTGGCACAAATGACAACGTTCGCAGAGTAATCATCGATACATCTTTTACTTTCTTATGATTGCAGTTTAGCGTCTTGCATGGCAATTGCTGGTCTGGCGTCTGGGCATATATTATGTTGGCGGCGTCGTTTCGGGCATTGCTCTTGGAATAGAAAGCATTCTTGAGTTATACTTATGTATGATAATAATACGTACCGGCTAAGGTTACAATAATATATTATCTTCACGCAGCATCCGGACTCCAAAACTAGGAATTCGTCTGACTTATGTAATCGCTGTTATGCGGATAATTAAAAACATTCGATTCGAGACAACACAATATCAACAATATTAATCATTCTAGTCCGTTTGAAGCAAAGGAACCCGATATCGACGCTGGGACATAATAAATGCGTCCCACCCTTCGTCTTGCAGGAAGCTCCGGAAACAAAACCGTCTCCAACATACTCAATCAGCACGCATCGTCAGCATCCCCATTCCCATGGCTTTCAACCCTCAAATCAAAACAGTTGCAACACCTAGCTCATAAAACCGGCCTTCCCAGCTCGGGCACGAAAGCTGTTCTCATAGAGAGTCTGGAGCGGGGATTGACGCTCTGGCGAGAACAGCATGAAAAGTTGTTTCAGGGCAATGGAGAGCCAGAAAATGTTGGCCTGACGAAGGTAAATGGAGATGGGGATGGGCATGAAAAGTACAAAGAGCTGAGAATCCTCAGCATCGATATGGGAATTCGAAATCTGGCATTTGCTGTTCTGAATGTGCGTGGGCTCAATGATGGCTTAAGATTTGGGTCTAGACTGGGTCTCCTAACTGAGAAGTTGGAGAAGCCCAGCCGAGGGAGGAGGATGGCAAAGGCTGCCCAAGGTCTCGATGGTGAGGGCGAAGGTAATGGTGATGGTGAAAATGATGATGCTGGTGCAGTTCAAGTCAGCTTAGAGGCCTGGCGAAGAGTCTCTCTCCCGCTAGATCGTGGACTTTCGGTTGAGGAGTTCAGCCGCTACCTCGACTCTCCTTATTCTGACTTTCCTTCAACCTTGGCCTTAACCTCTCTACCTAAACCTGATATTGAATCTTCGAATATCAATGAGGCCGCCTCGACTGCATCGCCAACCGAAAAAGGGGGAAAGGGAGATAAAACCCCCTTTTCCCTCCCTATTTACGCCACTCACGCACACAGCATTGTATCCGCTCTCCTAGCTCGGTATAAGCCCACGCACGTTCTCATCGAACGCCAGCGTTTCCGTTCTGGCGGAGGGTCTGCGGTGCAGGAGTGGAGTTTGCGTGTTGGTGTATTTGAGGGGATGCTCTGGGCTTCGCTGCATTCTTTACGGATGAACCAAAACCAGGTTCTAACCCAATCTGAACAGCATAGGGTAGCACCAAGGGTTATTTCCATCGACCCGGCCAGGGTTGGGAGGTTTTGGGCGCCTCCTACATCTTCTCCTTCTGGCTGCGGCGTTCGTTCCCCAGCTGCAGCTGGCTCCGACAAAGGCAAAATGAAGGAGAAGAAAAATACGAGTGACAGTCGCCAAGGCAAGAAACTAAAAATCGACCTCGTCGGGTCATGGCTGGAACGAGACATTTTCTTGACTGGTCACGGCCCCACCGTCCAACTCTGGATAGACGCTTACATGTCGAAGTGGAAGAAGACGCCGAAACCGAGACTAAGGACGAAGGCCAAGTCATCGGATTCAGACTCTAGCTCAGGGTGCGGTACACGTGCGGATGCGAGTACAGTTGAGACTGGTATTGACATTGCCAAACTCGACGATATGGCCGATTGCCTCGTGCAGGGCGTGACGTGGCTCGAGTGGGAGGGAATGAGGGAGAGAATTGTGCAGAAAGGTATTGGGGGTGTTGTCTAGAGTGGATATTTCTGCTTGACCGTAGTGCATATATATGGGTTGGATGTTGTTTATGATATGTTGTGATACCCCTGACGTAGGACACTTACGCTTATGCTGAGTTACTAGATGCAGAACTGGTTGGGATTGAGTATGCGCATAGTACTACTCTATATATGTCATAGAGATGTCTTAGATATATCATTCGAAACAGTAATCAAACTCGATACAGTACTGGAATGTGTGCTGCGGACTTTATGTTTACTGCGCGTATGTATTTCAAATGACAGGTATAAGTTGGCGGTCGTCATGCGTGAATGGTTGCTTTTCAGCTTAACATACGTACAGAGAAATAGAGAAAAGCCTTGGTCAAAGCGCAGAATCTGAGATTCTACGAGAAGAAGAGAAGGTAACTGCAAAGAACATATGGCGACAAGGAAACAAATCTAAATGATGCTGAAAACCGTCAAGAGATGGTCCGGAGCAACTGGACCTGTATTCCCTGAATACGTAGTCCAGACTACTCCTGTTGGCTGAACCCTAGCGTTTAAAGGTTACGGCGACGCCAGTGCGTAGGGTAAGGGCGGCTGGCGGTCACGAAACCGGAGGGCTTCGGGCTGGGGGTGGGAATAGTGCCGTTGGGACGGTGTGGGAAGGGAGTAGGGGAGGAAGAAGGAGTGTGGGTAGGGAAACCATCCTGCTCCTCGTCCTCATCGTCGTACTCGTCACAGTCCTCATCGTCCTCGTCGTCGTACTCGTCGTCGTCTTCGCTAGATCCGCTGGAGCCGGAGCCAGGTTGAGCCGTTTGCTCGGGGCTTGTGCTCGAGATTGTGGAGACGTGCACGTTGGTGTCGGGCGATGTGTAAGTGGCGGCCGCAGTAGGGTTCGCAGTCTAAGTCGTTAGCAGAGATATGTAGCGCGTCAGATTGCACATACCACAGTGACAGTGAAGGACTCAGTGACCGTAACGGTTTCTGGAACGCAGCTCTCGGAGCCAGAGTCTCCAGAGCCCGAGCCCGAGCCCGAGCTGGAGCCAGAACCAGAACCAGAACCAGAACCAGAAACAGCGGTTTCAGAGGCGACAGGAGTGACAGTGTAGATTTCAGTGGTGGTGGAAGTGAGGGTTGTGTCAGCTCCAGAGCCAACGGCGTCTGCACCAGTGGGAGTCTAGATTGATAGTCAGCAATGCACCTTCATTTTAACAGCAAGAGGAGAGTGGGTACGCACTGCGTAGACAGTCTGGGTGCGAGTAGAGGTCTTGTGGACGGTGGTTGTAACGACACTGGTCACAGTACCCTCAGTCGTAGTGTAGGTGATAGTCTCATACTCAGAGGCAGCGCCAGTAGCTGTGGGGGTCTGGATAGTGCCAGTGCCAGTGGCCGTGACAACGCTCGTCGACGTGGCACCGTTCTCGGTGACAGTGACAGTGATAACTTCGGTGGCAGCACTGGTAGTCGCCGGGGGCTGGGCAGTGGCCGTGACAACAGTAGTGGAGGTACCGCCGTTCTCAGTATAGGTGACAGTCACAGTTTCGGTAGTAGGAGCACCGGTCACGTAGGCAGTGCTGGTAGCCGTAGCCGGACGGTCAATGGTGGTGGTCACAACACTTGTGATAGTGCTGCCGGTCAAAGTGTAAGTAATAGTGACGCAGTCCTCGGTAGGAGCGGGAGTAGCCACTGGCCGAGTGACGGTGGTCGTGACAACACTGATGGTCGTGCTTCCCGTCAAGGTGTAAGTGAGAGTCACACACTCCTCAGCAGGAGCCGGGGTCGGAGTAGGAGTCGGAGTCACGAGGGCACTGCTAGAGCTGGGGCGGATCAAAGGAATGCTGCTGCTAGGCCGAGGAGTGAAGCCAGCGCTGGGCACGGAAACAGGTGTAGAGGGAGTCTCAGGCGCAGCGACAACGGGCGCAGAAGGAGACTGGGGAACAGGAACAGCAGAAGTCTGCTCAGGAACAGCAGGAGTACCAGCAGGCGGGGTTCCAGGCGCAGGAGACTCGGGGACCGGAACAGCAGAAGTCTCCCCAGAGACCGAGGTGGCCACAGACGAGGTGCCGGGCACGGAGACAACGGGCGTCTCAGCAGGAGCAGAGGGCACGGGAGTCTCCTCAGAGGCAGAAGACACAGAAGTCTCAGCCTCCGGCACAGGCGCCGTCTCAGATGAAGCCTCAGACGCCGGGGTCGGGTAGACGGTCACATAGTCTGTCGTAGCCGGCGTTGTAGTGGTCTCACTGCCACCGCTGGGAGGCCTGACAGCCCTGCGGTGAAGAAGGTTGTCATGAGCACGATGGCCGTGGGCAGCCTCGCTGGCAATAGCCAGGGCTCCTAGAAGGGCCACTGAGAGTTTGGGAGCAAAACGCATTGTCTTCTGCTAGAAAGCGGCTTGAACGTCCAATGGTAGAGAGCAAGAGTGAGAGTGAGAGTGAGAGCGAAGTCAATTCGCTAAACGAAGCTGAAAGAGCGACTGGAAGGAGTGAACGTGTCACTGACACTGAGGGAGTGAAGCGAGAGGATGCTCTACCAGAGAGAACTCGAAGCGATGAAGAGGGGAAGAAGGGGAAGAAAAGAAGGCAAGAAGGAGAAGAAGAGCGAGGAGAGCCGGCGCGGCGTTTGATTAAATCTGGAGACGGCCAGACCTGAGACGCCAATGAGCAGACCTTAATATTACGGCGCACTGTCCTACGTCGGAGTATATCCAGTAGTAATGCTTAATAGACCGATACTATATCATTGTTTGATACCTCTCTTGTTCCAATCTGGTACAATCGTCAATGCGACTCTGTCCAGGTACAGAGGGCTATTGAGTGGTGCTGTCGTGCTGGAACAGCCATGAAGCCGTGACTGTGACTGAGGAACACTGGGCAGGCGGCCAGGCCAAGGTGGGCGAGTCTGTTTCATCTCGCCATCCCAGCTCCACCGCGCTTCATCAGCTCATCTCCCAGGTCTAGGCACCCGACGACCAGGTCACCGTTGCTGAATTACGTCTAGGGATGATACATTCATCCATCTTGTTCGGTTTATCTACTATAAAAGCCATCTGGTGTCGGTCTTGGACGTAGATCGACTGCAGGTACCTGACTACTGTCGATCATCGTGACAATCAGCCGTGCGTATCGGGAGTGGGGAACACTGTGGTGAGTCTGCTGTGTACAAATGCCAGGCACGGCCAATCTGTCACACTACGATAAATAATATATGACCTCGAGATTCACTCGCTAATTTCTCCGTTCCTGCATAGGTTCCTGGCCTGACACTGTCCGTTATTGACGACGGGATGGATCTCGGCGCTTCGCCCATGTCACCACTGAGTGCTGACATCTGCGCCAGTGTTTCAAGCGTCAGAACTGGGCCCACTTTAGATTCATGGTATTATAGCTCAGCCACTTCATCCCGCGGGTGTCCAATCACAGGACCTCATTCGGAGTCTAATTTCCACATGTCCACGCACAGGATACCGGTGGGATATCGGTCGGTGCCTGGACACAGCAGAGGGACGGCTCGTGGTGGTCGTGGTAGTGCTGGGGGTGCTGTCTGGATCTCGGCACTGAGCAGGCAATGAGTACTGTATTTCGATGAGTTCATGAAATGACCTAAGATCAACTTGAGCTCATCGACTATTTCAGCTAACATGCTGTCAAAAACATCATTGCTAGAAGATCATTACTGGTTCTCATTCCTGAAACAACCACTTCCAGGGTTCTGTCTCGATTTCATCATAGGCCCTGCGGGGTCCAGAGTCTTGGGTAGGTAAGGTTTGTGGTTGAGATTCCATGCCCCGCATGAAAAGACTCTCCCTGCGACCTGCGACAGATCACCTCGGTTTCATCAACAATGGACCCCTCGTTCAAGTCGTTCCAGACTCAACGAGCACAATATAGCTCGGCCTTGAAACGCTTCCTCGATTCTACCAAGGATTTTGAGATCATCACCTCCGTATCCCGCGACTACGGTGAACCCCGCGTACCCTCAACTGCAGAGGTCCTCTATGTTCTGGATTCATCTTTCAACCCCCCAACGCTCGCCCATAGCCACATTGCGTGCTCTGCCGTGTTAGAGAACAGGGGCCAGCCCTCCCGCATCCTCCTCCTCCTCGCAACCCAGAATGCGGACAAGCCCTCTAAACCGGCCTCATTCGAGGACCGCTTAATCATGATGCGGCTCTGCGCTCAGGAGGCTTTGGTGTTCCTAGAGTCGGAGATACCAGCTGCAGAGCTTCCCGTCATCGACATCGGCGTAACAAAGAAGCCGTATTTCGTGGACAAGGCCGCTGCGATTGAAACTGCGAATGTATATCCCCGGAGCGCCCAGCAGGTCCACCTTACCGGCTATGATACTCTAATTCGCATCTTCAATACCAAGTATTACCCGCCGGAGCATACCCTTGCGCCACTGGAGCCGTTCCTGTCCAAGCATAAGCTACGAGTAACTGTACGCCCGGACGATGGATGGGGTAGTAAAGCTGAGCAGGAGGCCTACCTTGCAGACTTAGCCCAGGGAGGGCGAGAGAGCGAGGGGGCCAAGCGGGAATGGGCGCAGCAGATTAGACTTGTCGAGGAAAGAAAAGTTGTGCAAGCCGTGAGTTCGACCAAGGCACGAGAAGCTACCCAGGCAAATCCGCAAGATCTCGACTGGCTGGTACCAGGAAAAGTCCGAGACTTCATTCTGTCGGAGCAGCCTTACCAAGAGTAAACCGCTCGAATATAGACATAGACATGGTATTTTTCTCTTCCATAATCATAATGGCACATAAATATCAATACCTAAACACCAAGCATGCTCCAATCCCAGTAGCATCTAGTACTATACATCCATCCATCGTACATCAGCGTAAAGTCGGGAAAATCCACGCTGCACTAGTAAAAGCTCACTTCAATCATCATCCTCATCCTCCCTCTTTCCCAATGTGTAAGCCAGGCCCCCACCAACCATATTAACCAGACATAGTCCCATGGTCGTCCCCCGCGTGATGCCGCGCGCGCCCCATTTCTTCATGAACGGCTGTCTCCGGCGCCCTGCGAGCAGTAAATAGAGACCTGACCAGGCGGCACTTATCCCCGCGCTATCTGTCTTGAAGCCAGAAACATTCGCGTAGCTGGTGAAGAGGAGGACTGGGGGGAAGAGCATCGGTAGTGCCTGAAACGGACGCATATATTGTGCAGTGATGAGAGTTGCAAGAAGAGTTGGTGGGAAGGGGTTTTCTACAGGTGTGTGTCAGCGAACGTTTGAATCGTGGACTTCAATGTGAGAATGGCGTTGATATTGATGTAGGGTATATTGCCGCTTGCAGTGCAGGCTTACCTCCCCATGCTCTGAACTTCTGCACGAAGGTCTGTTTCGTCTTTTCCATTTGTGATTCTGGTCCAGCCATGGTCATAGGTGCTGTTGAAGAAACTAATCGGAATATTTGATTGAAGAAGTGGATAATCCACTGTATGGAACGTAGAGAAGGCTTGCAGAGCTGTGGTGGAATTCACCGCCCGGCCACGGCCGCTCAACGACCCTAGCGCAGAGCCAAACTTAAACAGTCTCACCACGTTTATCAATCGCCAGATCTCGTCCAGCCCGGGCTTTCTCTTCCTGCCAAACTACTGGTCGCTTCATTCCAGTTTCTCTATTCCATTACTGTCCGAATTCAGTTTATGGAGTAGGAACATAACTAGTTCTGACATTTTCATCTTTCTGACTACACCCCGTTATCACGGACAGCGCGCGCTGATTCCCAATAAGGACGAAAGCACTCTATCACCCTTTTCTTTCAAGCCTCTGAGAAGGCTCGTTCAATATGCCGTCGGCCACGTCGTCTGGGACTGACTCAGGAGGCTCAGCGAAATCCCGAGACCACAATCAAGGCAACCAGGACCGCAAGTACACACCTGAGCAAAAGGCGGCTGTAATCCGGATACGAAAATGCAGCGCAACGGCATTCTACGAGATCCTGGCGGTAGAAAAGACAGCAACCGATAGCGAGATCAAGAAGGCGTATAGAAAACTGAGTTTGGTCACACATCCTGATAAGAACGGGTATGAGGGGGCGGACGAGGCATTTAAGAGTGAGTTGAAAGGCAGGCTATCCATTGCTAGAGGATAACTTGTCTGACAATGTGTTTGCTTGATTAGTGGTCTCGCGCGCCTTCCAGGTTCTGTCGGATTCGGAGAAGAGGGCAAGGTATGATAAGTTTGGCGGGGATCCGGATAGTAGGTTCCAGCCGAGCAGCGGCCCTGCTGGTGCTTCACCCTTTGGCGGCGGATTTTCTGGGGGCGGCTTCCCTCGGGGAGGTGGGGGGTTTGAAGAGGAGATATCTCCTGAGGAGCTGTTCAACCGATTTTTCAACGGTGGGCTTGGTGGTGGATTTGGACCGTTCGGTATAGTTCATGCTGCATGATCTCTTGAGGAAGGTTTACTGACTAGGTCGCAGGCGGTCCGCAGTTTGTTTTCAACATGGGAGGTGGGCCGGGCTTTAGGGTTCATCAATTTGGAGGGACTCAACCTCGAAGACGACCTCGCGCCGATGCACAGCCCGAGCCCACGCCGTCTGCCGCATCTGTGTTCCGGCAGCTACTGCCTCTGATCCTCCTATTCCTGCTTCCTCTACTTTCCTCGCTCTTTTCTAGTGGCCCTACTCCATCCGGGCCATCATATCGATTCGACCCTATTCCCCCTCATACACAGCAACGAACAACGCCCGAGATCAAAATAGACTACTTCCTTAACCCGAAAGACGTGAGCGACTTCAGTTCCCGAGAGTTTCGCAAACTGGATAAGCAGGTGGAAGTTGATTATGTCAAGAAGCTCCGTTATGAGTGTGAGGGCGAAATTCTCGCCCGGGATCGCATGATCCAGGATGCGCAGGGCTGGTTCTTCCCAGACGTAGAGAAAATAAAGGAGGCGAAAGCGATGGAGCTCAAGAGTTGTCGGCGGTTAGATTCTCTACCGCTGAAGAGGAAGTATTAAGTGACGTGAGATGACTGCTTTTATATGCTTGATTCTATCTAATTTTCCGTCCGCGGTCGTCTAATGATCATTATTAATGTAGATATTGAGGTTGCATCGATGGGTGCCTCGATGAAATAGAAGCGAGATATTAAGGTATGCTACTACGCGGGTCAAGACAAGTTATATTTGAAAAAGTAATACCTTCTAAGCTTCAACCTCTGAGTTTAGAAAGTAGAAGAAGACCTAGGCGCTCGAGTGAATCGAAATGTTGCAGACACGAGTCCGGGGGTCAAACCTGACTTAGTAAGAATTCATTACTCCAGGCGAACCTCAACGATCATCACAGAATCTCTGTCGAGTGACTTGCGTCTCTCTGCTTATACCCCGTTAAACACCTCGCTTTGTTGGTTTTTGGGTCCTAGTTCCTTTTGGCTCTCTTTATCTTTATTTTTTAGGGGCCTACTACTTACCTTCTCTTCACACACTGCGAAGTTGGAAGCTCTTTACTCGGTGCGGTGCCTGTATCGCTTCCCGACATCGAGTATGGGCGATAACATGTCCGAGGCGGATAAGGTTAGTTTGAGTTTGCATGCTGTTGTTACTTGTCTGTCTACCTCAGAGCTAAAAAATGCTATCCTACAGATCCGCAGCAAACGTCTAGCAAAGCTTGCGAGTGCGAATCCACCAACGTCCGCGGAAACAAGCAGTGAGCCGTCATCCGCGGCCTTGACCCCTCAGGCCCCAGAAGCATCACGACCACAGTCCGGCGAGACTATCGCACCCTCACCAAGGTTAGAACGAGAAGGATCGGAAGGGAAACGAATCAAAATCACGCCGACGTCCGCAGCGCCCGCCGAGCAGCGACCGCAGTCCGGAACAGTGACACCCGTCTCGAACACCCCACCTCCGCCCAAACAAGAAGACACGCTCGAAGCATTTGAAGACCGGACATTAAGCGCCGTCTTCAAGCTGACATTAGATGAGAGCCGCCAAAGGGATATCCATGGACAGAGATTGACGTTCCTTTCGGGGTTGCGGAGTGAGCTGGAAGACCAGAACCTGAGCTTGAGGATTAATACCGCCGTTCTGGATCAGGCTTTGCTGGAAGCGGCGTCGAGTCAGCCTGATGGGAAGCCGCTGGATTATCTACTGCCGTGCTGGAAACGGGTGACGCGGCTGCACAAAGGCTTTCGAAAAGCTCGCAATAATGATCCCAAGTTCGAGGTGATCTGTGAGGCGCGGCGGTTGTGTATGAGCTATGCAGTGTTTGCTCTTACCATGCCGGAGATGTTCGGGTGAGTATCCTTGGGTAGGATTGTGAGGAAAGGATAGTCACTAACTGTGCGGTTATAGTCTTGAGCCAACTGGGCGTTCGCCGCTCAAGCCATATCTCCTCCTAGAACCGGCAGATGACAAGGGCGTGGATCTTGAATTCTTAAGCGAGGCTGTTAAGAGGTTCGAGGAGGATGAGACCATTAAGCCTGCTTTTATCGCGGCCGTTGAGGAACTGAGTCGGGAACTCTCCTCGATGGGGATCAATGATGATTACAAGCCATACGTGACTGTATGTTAATCTACCCTCACCTTTCAGTCCTTTTCTCAACTGCCGCAGGCTCTGCGAAACCTCGTTCGCCATTCCGCCATTGCCTCTGCTATTACAGAGTCGTCCATTTTCAACCACACACGGGACCCCGCTTCATTCGAAAAGGAGACCCTTCTTGGACCATGGTTTCGCCTTTCGCCCTTGCAGGGTGACGCTACGATGTCTTTCTTCTCCGCCCCTAAGTCGAGAGACCAGGGCTACATCCTAAATGCTCAGCGGTCGATTCGCATGGTCCAAGAGTTGCTCAGCTCTGATATCCTTGATATCATCAACCATATGGTTCGAGCTTCGGCAGAGGCGAGAAATAGGATTTTGGACTGGTTTGCGGCGGCTCTGAACATCAACCACAAGCGAAGGGCGATGCAGGTAGACCCGGCTACTGTTTCTTCTGACGGGTTCATGTTCAATCTTACCACTTGTCTGGATCATCTCTGTCAACCGTTTATGGATGCGAACTTCACTAAAGTAAGTCTTAACGCATGTGACCGAGTTTCTCATATTAACAGTTTATAGATCGACAGGATCGATATTGAGTATTTACATCGAAACCCTCGTGTTGACATGAGGGACGAGACCAAAATCAATGCTGACCAGCACGCTTCTGATGCCTTTTATGCAAAGAAGTCTGAAGGCACATCCAACTTCATCACCGAAATTTTCTTTCTGACGGCTGCCGCCCATCATTATGGTAGTGAATCGCTGACCTCTAAACTGGACACGCTTGAGAGAGACCTGAAACACATGGAAACTACTCTTGTTAAGCTTGAGGCCGAGCGACCTAAGTGGTCGAACAACCCGGCTCAGCTTAGATTGTTCGAGATACAACTGAAGAGGTTCAAGGACAAACTGGACATGGGGCTGGCCCTGAAGTACAGTCTCCAAGGCGTATTGTTCGACGATCAATGGCAGTTCCGGTCAATGACTTTTATGCGCTATGTTGTTGTTTGGCTGCTCAGGGTGGCTTCGGGCAAAAACTTTCCCAGAGAACAGCTTGTTCTGCCTCTTCCAGAACAACCGCCTGAAGTGTTCAAGTGTCTCCCTGAGTATTTTGTGGATGATATTGTCAGCAACTTCAAGTTCATCATGTGGTGTATGCCGCAGATCATTACGGCAACCCAAGGTGACGAGCTCGTTATGATGTGCATTGCCTTTTTGGAGTGCTCAGGGTATATCAAGAATCCTTATCTTAAAGCAGGTCTCGTTTCAATCCTGTACCGAGGGACATGGCCTCGCCCTGGTGGCGCAACAGGTGTCCTGGTTGACCTATTGAACTCGATGCCCTTTGCTAATGAGTATCTGTTGCACGCTTGCATGAACTTCTACATTCAAGCCGAACACACGGGTGCCCATACTCAGTTCTATGACAAATTCAACATTCGGTACGAGATCTTCCAGATCATCAAGTGTGTATGGCCCAACACGCTCTACCGAGCGAAGCTCCTCAACCAGGCCAAGCACCACCTGGATTTCTTCGTTCAGTTCGTCAACCTGCTTCTCAACGATGTCACCTATGTCCTCGACGAGTCGTTTGGCAGTTTCAAGACAATATACAACACTCAGCTGGAGCTGCGCAATGAGGGAGCTAGCATGGATCCTGCCGTCCGCCAGGAGAAGGAAGAGCGTGTTGCGCAGGCCCAACGTAGCGCCAAGTCGTACATGCAGTTGACCAACGAGACCGTGGCCATGCTCAAGCTCTTTACAGAAGCCCTAGCGGACTCGTTCACCATGCCGGAAATTGTTCAAAGATTAGCGGACATGCTTGATTATAACCTGGATGCTATGGTTGGCCCGAAGAGCTCCAATCTGCGTGTCGAGAATCTGCACGATTACGGGTTTAGACCACGAGCGTTGTTGAGTGAGATCGTGGATGTCTATCTGAATTTAATGGGCAAACAGAACTTCATTGTTGCCGTCGCCCGTGATGGACGCTCGTACAAACCTGCCAATTTTGAGAAGGCTGCCGAGATCCTGCGCAAGTGGAATCTCAAATCTCCAGAGGAGCTGAAACGTTGGGATCAGCTTCGGCTGAAGGTCAAGGAAGCTAAAGAATCTGATGATCAAGCAGAGGAGGATCTTGGAGAAATCCCAGACGAGTTCTTGGACCCCCTTATGTACACATTGATGGAGGATCCTGTTATTCTCCCTGCATCTAAGATCTCGATTGATCGCTCGACACTCCGTGCTCACTTGCTGAGCGATCCGCACGACCCCTTTAACCGAGTTCCATTGAAGATGGAAGACGTCGCACCTGGTATCTATTTTTGCCCCCTTTATCTTTGAGGATTTCAATAAGCTAACCAGTCCATAGATACCGATCTTAAGGCCAAGATTGAGGAGTTCAAACGGCAAAAGATTGCAGAGCGACGAGCAGCGCAGCAGGGGCAGGTTGACCAGATGGACACATCCACGGGCTGAAGGAGTATTAATAGCATTCTGAGGACTACGGAGTTACATGACACAATACGATACTTATGCATCATGATGTCCTTTTTGTTTTTATGTAGAACTGTCACGTGTGCCACTGACATCACGAATCGTCTCTTGAGCTTCGAGACGATCGATCTGCAAACTACAACAAACACATCAAACCTCTACTCCCACTTATTCTTCCTTCAATTGTTTTTTTCTGAGATCCTAAAGTCAGATACCCTGACGAGCCTAGATATCAACTCGTTTCACAAAACTTAAGCTGAGTAGGGTCTTTTGATTTGACCAGCTACGTCAGCCAACGTTATCTCGTAACTATCTAAGCTTGAGCCATCAAGCTCGCCCTTTGACGGAGCTATGGGCTCATTTCTGTCCTCAACGCTCAATGGCCTCCCTTCCCTACGAGACTTCATCCTCCCAACCCCAGAGGCCTACGTAACACTGCTCAATATCTGGCAGTACTTTCCGCTCGTAAGACAAGCCATACTCCCTCACTACCTCAAGCAACCCCTTCTGGTACTTACAAATCCCCAGATAACTGTAGCCCAATGGCTTACGGCCTGGCACCCAGCAGGCAAAACCTCCAAAGACTCGATTTTCAACATTCCCGGCCGCATCGCCTGGTTTGCTATGGAAATCGTCGGCCCCATAAACCTCCTCTATATTCTCACAACCCTTCCCGCAAAACTACCGACTCTAGATATACGTACTCTTCCGCTATCCAATAAGCTTGTGGCATCACTCTACGTGCTCCATTACGTGAACAGGGCAGTCATCTCCCCGTTCTTCGCAGCGCCGAGCATGTCACCTATCCATGTTTTCATCGCGGTATCAGCAGCGGCTTTTAACTGGGTCAATTCGACTTGTCTTGCTTGTTGGCTTGTCGGGTACAATGTAACCACTGTGC
This sequence comes from Aspergillus foveolatus, assembly GCF_047715535.1. Classification (NCBI taxonomy): domain Eukaryota; kingdom Fungi; phylum Ascomycota; class Eurotiomycetes; order Eurotiales; family Aspergillaceae; genus Aspergillus; species Aspergillus foveolatus. Next base: position 456,275 of record NW_027396076.1, read on the forward strand.
CGGGTTACTATCCTACTTCCGGTTTGGGCGCAGCTGAAGCGGCCTTGATGACACCCGAAAAAGTCCTTGAGGATAGTTTGTCCAGTACGGTGGGAACGTCGCTGGTGATTCCAGCTGTTGGACTAGTTTTGTTCTTCGTTGGAATGGCCGGAAATATCTATGCCGAGCGAACCCTCTTCGCGCTTCGTCGTGAGGCAGCAGACAAACAAGCCAGTCAAACTTCGACCAACGGCGCAGACGCAAAAGACTCGACAGACGGAAAGAAGCCAAACAAATACCACAAGGTTTACATTATACCCCCAAAATCTGGCCTTTTCGCATCAATTCTCTACCCACACTACGTCTTTGAGTGGCTCGAATGGACTGGTTTCGCTCTCGTGGGCACCACAGTCTTCCCTGCTCTTTCGCCGCCGTCTCTGATCCCCGATGTACTCAGTACCGCTTTTAGAAGCACAACCGGCGGAATACCAGGCTTCGGGCTGGGACTGGGCTCGGGCAGGACGTTGTCTGGTGCTGCATCTACACCTACCTCTACCGTGCATCTTGCACCCTGGCTTATACCTGCTGTTTGGGCGGCCGGGAAAGTGAGGCTTCCCGTGTTGCCGCTGCCGGCGATGGTGTTTGTTGTTAATGCGGTGAGCAACATGTTGCCGCATGCGAGGTGGGGGAGGAAGTGGTATGTTGAGAGGTTTGGGGAGGGGAAGGGTGGTGTGGAAGGTAGGGGGGCTGTCATGCCGTTTGTTTCTTGGTTGTAAGGTTAAGATCTCCAATGCTTTCCCTTGCGTGGATATTGGTTATTGTAAGAAATTGTCGATGATTGAATTGTACAGGACTGCATGTTCTATAAACCGTTTTAGGATAAGTTGTTGGGAAGTAAAGATGTAAAGATGTAAAAAGAATTCGGTGCAGGTTACAAAAGGGTGCGTTCATATCTGACAATCAATCGTCCGACTGGGTAGAGACGGTCTTGAAAGGAATAGACTACTGATAACAGTTCACAATCAAAGAGAGTAAGTATGAAATCAGAGGTATGATTTTGGCCCCTAGTGTGATTATACACATTGTTGAAATATATGGACATCGGCCCAACCGACCATCGCTCATGCTCCTGCAATCCCAATAAGATTAAAACGAAACCCACGCCAGGGGAATCATGTCGATGCTTGGCTAACGCCGATGTTGAATGTAGTAAAATGTTGAACTCCGTTACCCCCAGGATATCTCTAATATAACCCCGAACCCATATGTTGAACTTTTGGTATCATCATCATAACTCATTAAAGGAAAGAAAAAACTTTCATCCTTCTCGGGACGACATGGTTGACAATGTCGCCCCCACCTTGGGTCATTATTAAACTGTTAGAATTATTTGGCGTACTTCTCACGGAAGTACTTGGCCGCCTGGACCAAGTTGGAGAGAGCAGCCTTGGTCTCGGGCCACTGGCGGGTCTTCAGGCCACAGTCAGGGTTGATCCAGAGCTGCTCGGGGCGCAGGTACGCAAGCATCTCCTCGACACGGTCCTTGATCTCCTGCTCGCTGGGGACACGGGGAGAGTGGATGTCGTAGACACCGGGACCGATGTGACGGGGGTAAGCCTCGTCGATAAAGACCTTGAGCAGCTTGGCATCAGACTTGCTGTTCTCGATGGACAGAACGTCAGCATCCAACGCGGCAATGGCGTGGAAGAAGTCCTGGAACTCCGAATAACAGAAGTGAGAGTGAATCTGAGTGCCGTCAGACACACCGCTAGTGGACAGACGGAAGGCAGCAACGGCCCACTGGAGGTAGTCCTCACGCTCCTTGCCAGCACGGAGAGGAAGACCCTCACGAAGAGCGGGCTCGTCGACCTGGATGACCTTGACACCGGCCGCCTCGAGGTCAACAACTTCGTCGCGCAGAGCCAGAGCCAGCTGCTGAGCCTGCACAGACTGGTGGACATCGTCACGAGGGAAGGACCAGCGGAGACAGGTGATGGGTCCAGTAAGCATACCCTTCATGGGCTTGGACGAAATCGAAACTGCGTACTTGGACTCCTTGACAGTCATTGGAGCTGGACGAGAGATGTCACCGACGATAATCGGGGGACGCACGCAACGGGATCCGTAACTCTGAACCCAAGCGTGGGTGGTGAAAACGTAACCGGTAAGACGTTCACCGAAGTACTGAACCATGTCGTTACGCTCGGGCTCACCATGAACCAGAACGTCAAGGCCGAGCTCCTCCTGGATCTTGACAACTTCGGCAATCTCCTTCTCAATGAACTTCTCGTACTCCTCAGCAGTGATCTCGCCCTTGGTGAACTTGTTTCGCTGGATACGGATCTCCTTGGTCTGAGGGAAAGATCCGATGGTGGTGGTAGGGAAAAGAGGAAGCTTGATGGACTTGGTCTGCTCGGCGATACGGACAGGGAAGGGAGACTTGCGGTTGTGCTGCTCAGGGGTGACGGCAGCCTGGCGCTCCTTGACCTTAGGGTCGTTGGTACGCTTGGAAGAGGCACGAGCCTGCACAGACTTGGCGTTGGCCTCGAGCTGCTCACGGACAGCAGCGGGGCCCTCCGTTACAGCCTTGGCGATGACAACAACTTCGCTGGTCTTCTCAACAGCAAAGCTGAACCAGTCCTGAACTTCAGGGTCGAGATTCTTCTCGCTGGCAAGAGTGTGGGGAACGTGGAGAAGAGAGCTGGAGGTGGAGACCATCACACGGTCCTTGCCAAGCTTCTGGATAGCAAGCTCAACCTTCTCAATGGCAGCCTTGAAGTTCGTCTTCCAGATGTTACGGCCGTCAACAACACCAGCAGAGAGGACCTGCTTGGGACCAAGAGCGCCAATAACAGAGTCGAGCTGCTCAGGGTTGCGAACAAGGTCAATGTGAATACCGTAAAGGTTGTGAAGAGCAGGGAGGACATCGATGTTGTGGACAATGTCACCGAAGTAGGTAGCGAGGACCAAACGAGGAGCCTGGGCACCAAGAGAGCCAAGCTTCTCGTAGGCAGGCTTGAAAGCGTTCTTAGACTTAAGGGGAAGGTCAAAGACGAGGACAGGCTCATCAATCTGAACGTCCTCAACACCAGCCTCCTTGAGCTTGGTGAGGAGCTCGACGTAAAGAGGAAGAAGTTCGTCGATCTTGGAGATGGGGTCCAAGGACTGACCGCGGTCAGCCTTGGCTAGGGTCAGGAAAGAAACAGGACCAAGGATGACGGGGCGCGTGATGATACCAGCCTCCTTGGCCTCGAGGAACTCAACGACCGGCTTGGGGTTGGCAGCAAGCTTGAAGGTCTGGTTATCCTGGAGAGTAGGCTTGACGTAGTGGTAGTTGGAGTCAAACCACTTCACCATCTCCAAAGAGGGGACATCAATGGCGGGTTGGCCATCCTTGGCAGGCTTCTGGAGACCACGGCCCATAGCGAAGTACTCGTCAAGGGGGTGGAGGTTGTACTTGGAATAACGCTCAGGGACAACACCAAAGAGTTGGATGTGGTCAAGGACCTGGTCGTAGAAAGCAAAGTCATTGCTGGGGATGATGTCGACACCAGCATCCTTCTGGATCTTCCAGTGCTCCGCACGAAGTCTCTTTCCCTCGCTCAGGAGTTCATCACGAGAGATCTTCTCACCCCAGTAAGCTTCCGTGGCCTTCTTGAGGTCACGGAGCTTTCCCATACGCGGGAAACCGAGAACAGCGCTGCAAAAGAAAGCAAGATCAGTATATTCCAACCATTGGAAAATGCAAGCAGAGTGAGAACATACGATTGGACCATTCTGACAGGTATCTGCGTACGGAAAATCGAGAAAAGACGGTGGGGGCGGGGTCGTAAGAGGAATGAGAGAATATTTGTAGAAGATAAACAATGCAAGCACGGAAAATCAAGATAAGAACAAGAGACAATTCACAAATCTCTTGCAGAAGGGAAGATGAAGAGGACAAAGGGGGTTGTGAGAGAAAAGAAACAGGAGGGAGGGGAAGGACAGCTAAATACTAATCCTGGAGGGGAAAAAGTTGAGTCCCTTCGGTGTGGAATTCGGCGAATCAGAAAAACCGGAAGCGGGGTACGCTACCTCAGTTCTGTACGAGTTCGTACCGTACACTATCGCAATTTACAATTGCAATTACAACCTCCCGGTTTCAACTAGAATGCATCATCCTGCTAGTCAGTCGGCCATTGGTGCATAAGCCTATGCTTACTGCCTGCTTATAAGACGAGTCTTGATGGTTGATGGATAATGTTTGCATTGGACTTGTATATGTATGATTGCGACTGTTTTCAGTACTGTTGGTAGGAATGGCGTGATGGGAACTTTGAGTTTGCGTATTTTTGCCATCCATGGGTCAACTTCATGTGTCAGAGAAAAAAACACTCCGAATCTAGATCGCCTCCGAATGTGCTCCGGGATCGGCCTGCTATCTGGCAGACGTCTGGGCAAGAAAATCACTTCTAGGCAGTCTGATAGTACGCTATTGTCTGTCTTTCTGTACTAAGATCTGAGGTGAGATTCATGTCAAGTAACTAGTATTCCAGCGTGAGACCGAACGGACCGTCTGATACTCTACGGAGTAAGCTGACTCGGAGTACGGACTCTACGGAGTAGGAATGCTTACAGGTTTGTAAGGGAATTTTAGCCCGACATTGGGACAACTGCCCTAAACAATCCATAGACTACAAAACACTCTGACCGCCGATATTCTGACAGCTTTGACTTGAGCCTGCTAGCTTGAGCCGGACCGTAGACCAGATGGACGATGGCTCTGCCTCCCTTTTTCGGTACCATGAACAGGGAATCCTCGCTCCTGCCTAAACAGGACAGCTATGGCCATGCTCCTCCGCCTGACGTCCAGAGGGATGGTCAACGATCTTGTGCCGTGTCCGCTTCTTATAATGCTTGACCATCCAGATCTTGTCAATGGTATGGACTCTCCTAGCAGAGCAACCGCGGCTCAATGGGTTTCCTCTTCTGCCCCCGGCTTCGAAATTACCGCAGGACCTCAGACTCGTCGGAGGCCGAGCAATATCAGTTGGAGCAGACAGGGTCGTTCTCTCCCAACCATGAACATCGCGAAGGTGATAATAGATGCACTCCCGTCTAGAGTCCACCCTCTAACTTAAGCCAGCCATATCATATTCAACTGATCGAAGCGAGCGCCGTCTGAGCACATCGTCCGGCTTCTCTGGTAGGCTTCGCAGAAGATTCTCTCGCGATGCTAGGAACTTGTATAGACAGCCCAAAAAGTCGGATCGAGGACCGTTGCTTCCATTTCTACATCCATCCCATCGCCCTGCCGTTCGTGCGGCACCGATCACGTCTCCTGAGTTTGGGGGCAGTTTGATGAGTGAGAGAGGATATGACAGCGATGCGCAGTACATTGCGACACCAAGGCACCCGATATGCATTGCTGAACACCAGCCCAGAAATGGGATGGCAATGTCTCATCGTCACCAACCTCCGCCTCTACGTGAGCACGATTTGGGACCGCCGCGAAAGCAACCCTTTGGGCTGACGGTGGACACCAAGGGTGGTTCTCATGAACGACCCCCGTACCATGGAGATAGCGGCGAACCTCAATCATCCTGGCGCTCTCGAGATCAAGAATATCGAACCCGCCATGCTATGCAGGAGTCACCGTCTACAAGTTTCCAAAACGTGGACCTTGCAAGTCCCCTGGGGAGCCTCAATAACAGACCCTCGAGTCCTTGCCCCAGCGTGACCAGAGCCTGGGCACAAGAGCGGCCAGCACCGATGGTATCGCCAGTGCCCATAAGAGCTCAAGGGATGCATCGCCCGCATACACCGCCGGCTCTAATGAGGTCCCCAATGACCGGAGGAGGCTCTTTTGAGGAGGGTATGTGTCGACGTTCCGGCGGTGGAAACAATACAGAAGCACCGGATTACCCTAGTCATCATGCACAACCACCGCAGGGCTATGGTGCATCCGCAGAGTCCGTATCCGGCTGTCCTCCGCAAATTGCTGTTAGGAAACGACACCAGCGGCCCCGAAAAGACATGATAACAAATGGCGAGCAGTCTGTGCACCTGGGCGAGATGCATATCCACAGGGTGCTCGCTTCTTCCGGATCCACTTCTCACATACAACCCCAGAATCACCCTTTAGATGAGAATCGCTCCTCTAGCTGCTCAGGGGCGTGGAATCAGAACAGATGTGGAGCGCTCAACGGCCCACCGATGCCCCCAATCTGGGATGCCGCGGAGACGAAGCTGTCACCGGCGCTGCCTGGCTCCATTCAGGATTTGCGATCGCCGTACTCTCCGAAAACCAGCATATTATCCGCAGGCTTCGATCATGATGAGCCGAGCATTCCCAGTTTTTCTCAGGGCTCTTCTGGTAATGTACCAGCAAGACAGCCTTATTTGCCCTCTGAATACGCTGCTGCTTCTACTGCTGCTGCTGAAGAGGCTCGTGCATTAAAGAGCAAGTTTACTGAGCGGTTTAGTTCAGATCGATCTATAAACCACGCTTTGGTTGACTCACACGGAAGCGACGCTAGCATTCCTCCTCGCAGAATAAGCATCGGATGGATGTCCGAGGGTCGACGAATTGGTTACGGATATACGCTTGTGTCGCCAGATAGTTCGAGCGAACCACGGGAACAAACGCTCTGCGGACCTGCAGGGTCTGGAATTTGTAAATCCGTCGATATCCCTAAGGGGACTCCCGCAGGCAGCATCATGAGCAAGAACTCTGTAAAGCAGAGGTCGCCTATGGCAAAAGAAGATAGTAAAGGGCTTCCCAAAACGAACCGGTCGAGTTTTGACTTATCATCTATCCTTCAGAAATTCAACTTTTCCCGCTGGGCGGCCTCAAACTTTGCCCTGAAGTCAAGCAATAATAGTGACGCAGGAAGCTGTGATTCAGGCGGCTCTTCTTTGTTTGGAATCCTCACAAATAAGAAAAAAGTCCAACCAGAGTCTAACCAAGAAACTGAAAATCCCTGGGAATTTTGTTCCTGGATTCGCCCAATGCAGACCTCGGGCCAGCAAGCACCTCACCAGGGCAGTGTTGGATCCTCTGGGCATGCGGAAGCACAACTGCTGGAGAAGCTAGCAACGCTTCGCCGGCGAGGCGGTGCATGGGCAACAAAACGAAAGGTTTCGGAGCTTGCCCGTAACCTTGAAAAACGAGCAGACCGCGCGGTAGCGAACATTGCTGCATCGGATCGCGTTCCCGTTGCGCAACGGACTGCGACACGAGTACTGAGACTGAAAGCGTCCGCTAGCAGAGAAGGGCCTCGTGGTTTGCAAAGCAACGGCACTGCATACTCGGGGTATCAATTCGATGGTCACCAGAGTCCTCAGGTTAGACCTCCCATGCGGACAAGCACAGGAAGTTCAGGGGACTGGGATAGCTTGTACGAAGAGTGTCTCGAGCGGTGCTCGATCCCTGAGTAATAATGTCTGAGGAACGGCAAAGGTAGTCACGTCACAATGGCTGACTGAATTCGATTCTCAGACCAAGGACAAGGCACGCGGAAATGTATCGTTAAGCTTTATGACGTACGAAAACAAGTACTAAAAGTATTGATAGCAAATGACAAAATATGGGGATTGAGGACAGATATTCGTACACTGATATATTAAAGAGTTCGTAAGTAATGATCGTAAGGTACAAAGTCTGAATCATTTCCTTTGCCGCTTCGAGCTTTTGTCACTCCCATTACTGAGCACGCTAGCAGAACGCTTATGCGAGATTCCCTCTTGCTCTTGCGTAGACGGTTCACTATCAGCAATATTATTGGTAGTAGACGAACCATTCAGTTCTTCTTGTCCTTCATTCGTGTTGGCAGGTTGCCCAGTCTGTGAAGCATCACCCACGGCAACAGGTGCAGGCGCAGGTGGGATAGGAACATCATTATCCTGCTGCTCCGACTTGACTTCAGGCTTGTCTTTCTCTCTCAACTCCTTCGCCTTCCGTTCCCGCTCCTCCTTTGCTGCCTCCAACACACGGATTTCACTCTCTACCTTCTCAGCGACCTTGCGGGCATCCAGCAAAAGATTCACGGAGTGAATCAGTCTCTCAAATTCTTTCACAACGCGCTCTGTCGGCATGAACAGACGAAGTGGTACCTCAAGCTCAGCAAGTGCAGAGGCAAGTTTCTGAGTCTGTACGTGGGATTTCGCCTGTGTGAGCTTTTGCGCGCGGTCGCTCCGAAATTGCACTCCTGGTGCAAGACGGTCGTGGTGCTGCACGCCATAGCGGGCTTCTTCGGCGGGTGTGAGAGTGCGGATTGCTTGTTGCGCTGCTTCTCTGTTGGCTGCGGCGGCGGCCTTCTTCGTCGTTGTAGATTGTGTGGTTCCGCCGTTGGGAGTGTCTGCTCTGCTGCTGTCGCGTGCGCTGCCGGGGGCGTTGGGAAGAGTGGGGGTTTGGCCGCCGGATGTGGGAGCGATACCATCAGGGCCGAGGATGGAGCGGCGTTTTTTGCTCTTGTCTGCCTGAAGGAGTGTTTGGAGGAGATGGGAGAGGCCTTGGCTGTTGTGGTAGTTTGTAGCGTTACTGACGCTGATGGGGACGTCGAGACGGGAGTAGAGTTCTCGGCGTTCGGTGACGAATTCCTGCTCGTTGGCTGTGATCCGTTTGAGCTCTTCGAGGAGGACGGTTTCCTCACGGACTTCGTCGGCTGTGCGGTTTAGCTGGAGGGCGGCGAGCTCTTTGCGGTGGCGTTCGCGCTCGGGGTCGAACTTCATCATCCTTTCGTGCAGATCGAATTCCGCCTCGGACATTTCGGAGGGCGGGTGTTCGAGGGCGAGCATTGAGGCGGCGACGAAGTAGTAGCGGGCTTTCATCTGTTCCATCGTTCTGAACTGTTTGCTAGGTACCAGTGCGCTTGAGGTCTCTTCTGTGTTATCGACGCGTTGCGGTTGGAAGTCGTATCGATCGGCAATCACCACCCAGCGGAGATCGTACTCCTCGACCAAATCCATCAAATAGTCTGTCTCCTCTCGCGACCAATCTTCGCTCCTCAAATGGCGGTTATATTCGTCCGTAGTGTACCGGTTGGGAAACTTCAGTTTGATATTATATTTTGCAAACGGGTACTCTCGGTCCGCAGATTTGTGATCTCCTTGCTCTTTCGTCTCTCCCTCCGCTTTGGTGTCTTCAATAGCCGGTATATTCGTGGATTCGGGCTCTCTCTGCCAGTGTCTTAGAACAAGGTCATCCGATCGCGCGCTATTGGTGAAAGGTGTCATTCGCCTTGGTTCGGGTTAGCGTCTGAAGCACTCTGATCTCAGTCGTCATCGCATACCAAGGCCGTACACGAGCTTTCGTCTGCCATTTCGGCCGACCCTTGTATCTATTCTCGTTGATTGCAATCGGAGGTGCTCGTTCTCCTAACAGAGCAAAGAGCTCCCGCGTGATCCCCTCTATAAAAGTGTTAGAGTTCGTCTATTGCGACAGTCGAAGGACGCACCTGGCCTCTTTTCCACGACCTTCTGCTTTTTATGTGGCCGCGGTTGGCCCTCCGCGGGCAAGTCGAGCATGTCGCGGACATCGGCGGCAGCCATGGTCGTCAAGCGGACCCTTGATGCGGATCTGACAATTTCCGATTTGAAATATAGCTCCTGTATATGGTACGTTAAATCAGTTTGATCTCGATGTATACAGCGTCGACAGGGAGATGGAGGAGTGATTGTTAATGGAGACGGGGGAATGAGAATTCGCGCCAAGCCCACTCCCGCCCGTGGCCTGGATCTGGATCTGGACAGCATAACATTAACGTGTTCATCCAGTCAAGGCCACTTTACATTGAACAAGCACTTCAAATTGCCATCATGACTGCCTCAAAACGGTCTTCCTGGCTCTCCTCCACTCTTGCAGTCTATGCAATTTTTTGCCTCTCCATCCCGGCAAACGCTCTCTACTTTTACGTGGATGGCCGTCAAACAAGATGCTTCTATGAGGAGCTTCCCAAGGACACCCTCGTCGTCGGTAAGTATCTCGCATATGGCGGACAACTCAGTTGGCTCTAATCATTACCATGGCGAACAGGAACCTACTCCAGCGAGGTCATTGACCAAACGTCCGGCACAGGCACATACGCCGTTGACCCGTCGCTAAAGATGCTCATCACTGTCGACGAAGTCTTCGACAACGACCACCGCGTCGTTAACAAGCGTGACTCTCATGCTGGCCGATTTACCTTTTCAGCTGCCGACCCCGGAAACCACAAGATTTGCCTTACGCCGGAGACAAATGCCGCTACGGGCGGGTGGCTGTCCGGCGCTCCTGCTGGTGCTGTTCGAGTGACGCTTGACATGGCAATCGGTGAGACGAGCAAGATTGAGAGTGAGGATAAGGGCAAGATGTCGGATCTGGTGCAGCGGGTGAAGGATCTGAACAGCCGGTTGCAGGATATTAGGCGAGAGCAGGTGTTCCAAAGAGTGTGTATTTCTCTTCTTTCCCTTTTTCTCCCGACTGGGCTTGCTCCCTTGTTCTCTTAGGTTTCTAATGGTCTTATTTTACTTAGGAACGCGAAGCCGAGTTCCGTGACCAGTCTGAAGCGACCAACTCGCGTGTTGTCCGCTGGACTCTAATGCAGCTCGCCGTGCTATCCGTCACATGTGCTTGGCAATTATCCCACCTTAGGTCCTTCTTCATCAAGCAGAAGCTGACCTAGAGGACTGTCGGCGTGGAGGACGAAACTAAGGAGGCCGATGATAGGGTGCTTCAGAAAGGGAGTGTGCTCGGTTATACCTGACGAATTCCGACCCGAAGTCAATGATATGTTTCTACTACATAGCGTTCTCTTGATGATATGAGGATGATTGATTTCCTTGATCCAAGTTGACTCTCTCTCCGTTATAACATCCTCATCCAGACCACTGGGACTATCTTCGATACCATGTTCTGCTTGTGTGTAGACAATGGCCAATCAACCGTTCGTCAAGACCATCTCATCTGTGGGAGAACTGCGCCGTGGAATTATGTCCAAAGCTGTTTTATATCGTTTATTTGTCTATATCGTCGCATACCGTCAATGGTTAACTCGGGGACGGTGTAGGGAGTTTCCGCCTCAAGGACGTGGCGAGATGAAGACGCAGGCAGATCTACAGTTATATCGTGACTCAAATACCCATGCATCCGTTGATGGCTGTCCCGATCAAATGCTTGATCAACTCGACGGCGTTTACCGTGTCCGGATTGGGTTACCGAGTTCTAGATACCAACCTTGGTAGTACCGAGCCCTAATTCCGCCATTGAAGCAGTAAACCCACAGTATGTCTTTTTTAGCGTCTGCACTCATTCAGTTACTTGTAGTTTCCAAAACTAACACTTGTCCCATATAGAACAAGTACAGTATGTGTCTAGCACGATGGACGCCCTTCCCGAAGCTCAGTCTCTGCCCACCACCTTCAGCAGCAGCAAGAGGACGACAAGTCCACTCACACACATGCACCAAGTGCAGGTGGACCAAACGATCTACAATATAGCGCTATACGGCGAAGGCGAGCCCCGCGTATGTATCCGAAAATCGCATTGGCACCCTATCAATTGTCTGCGCTATCTATGAGCAAAATAGATTTTATCAAGGAGAATCATACTGCTGGGGAAGTAAACGACCTACGCTGCCGTCTAGGTGCCTGCTGCAATTTTCACGTTTAGTGAATACTAGTTACTCGACATCAACACCGAGACCTCAAATATTGCACGTCTAACTCGTACTATGCGATTCTGATATGTTTTCAATTGAGGCGCAGGGAACTTCATCTTTTCACCAGATTAGGACATTTCTAGACTGGTCATTGGCAATTACGCGGTTTGAAAAGTGCTGCTCATACTATCTCACAATAGGGATAATACTCATTGAGTCGTATTGATGTCACCTCCAGGAGGTACCAACTTCTATCCAACCTTAGATACTTCCCCATCACATAGTTACCAACATAAAGTGTCTATATATCAGAAACGAGGTTCAACCAAGCAGACAGAGAGGCGTCATGGAAGCACGGTCAAAAAATCGCGTATGTATAAATGCAAAAACAAGGCGAATCCCATAGGATACGCAATCGGTAATCAAAACCTCATCATGGTAGTATGAAGAGAGCTGCGCAGATATGCAGCGTATAATTTATTATCTATTAAAGCGAAAGAAATCGGGATATCATGCATTCGTTGAATCATTGATCTGTGCCTGTGAGGCAGCATCGTTGTAGCAAAAACCAGCAATCAGTCGCTCCAGGTCCATCAGTCTATAAGGCTTCGTCATGTAACCTTTCATGCCGACTTTGGTGGCGCGATTAAGCGCCTCGTCTGTAACGTCTGCGCTGACGGCGAGAACAGTGGGTGGTTGCGATAGTGGGAGCCCGGGACGATGCGACTGTGATTGCGATGGAATCGGATTCGGGTGACGCTCGTTGATCATCTCGAATATCTTTAATGTGGCTTCGTACCCGTCCATTTCGGGCATCCAGAGATCCATTAGTATGACATCCACTGGCTTTGCTCTCTTCTGGCGGTGCGGTGGCCCGGGCACGAGAAAATCATCTGCCGTGGTCTGGCGATTTAACGGCTTTTGTTCCTGTGCAGCGTTATGCTCAGAGTTCTGCGCGTCGAGAATATTCTGCATGGTGCGCACAGCCTCTTTCCCGTTGCCGGCTTCATAGATTTCTTGGTAGCCGAGTCTTTTCAACATATGAACCAGAACCCGCCGATTGATCTTGTTGTCTTCCGCTACCAGGAAGGTAAGAGGATATCTTTCCCCAGGCTTGACATCTAAATTCTGCCCTTTCGCGGGTGTTGTTCTGGGTGCCGAACGGGCGGGGGTCAGCGTGGAAGACTCATCTGTAAGAGTCGGCGTTGGCTCTTGGGTAGGTGTCGGTGTAGGTGGCAGCAGGGGTATCAGCGGCGACAGTAAAGTAGTGTCTGGAGGTGTATTGCTAGCCCTGCTGAGTCTCGACGGGTCATTAGTCTTTGGAGGGGTTAACTGCATTGATAAAGCCACTGGGCGAGCGGCTTCGGGTGCGGTCACGGGAACCCTAATCTCGAATTCTGAGCCACGGTCCGGTCCAGACGTCGACGAGCGAACGCAAACTAGGTCACCGCCCATCTTCCTTGCTAAGCCCTTTGCTACAAGCAGTCCTAGTCCTAGCCCATCCTTGCTTCGGGTAATTGACGCATCTTCCCGGGCAAACGGTTTAAAGAGATTGGGCAAGAATGCCATTGGGATACCGGGGCCGGTGTCACGAACATTGATCAAGATATCGTTAGTTTTGCGGCTGAGCGTGGCCCTAACCGTGATCAAACCGTTGTTTGTGAATTTGACAGCGTTTAGAAAAACGCAGGATATCAGCTTGGCCAGGTCTCGGTCATCCGCAAACAGCGCATCGGGCACTGCGTTGTCCACGGACCAGTCTATGGTCTTGAAAAATACTTCTCCATTAGATGACCGCGTCCGAACCTCAATCATTTCACCCAACTCTGTCGCGCCGCTGACCACAAAGTCGGGCCTGCCACCAACGTGAAGGGATTCGTTAACCACCAATCGAAGAAGGTCACGAAGCTTGGTGAAGCGTAGTGCCGGGCCCTGGAAATTGACGTTGATGCCCTCCAGCAGAAGATGAGGTGCCGATCTTCGGACAGCTAAGGACGGCCGAGGATTGACCATACTAGCCATTACGGCTTCTATTTGGTGAGCAGGTGTTGAAGTATTGAAGATCTTGTCAGTCTCATGCACGGCATTTTTTACCTCCTCGGTACGCGGAGAGAGCTCTTTCGGAGACGTAAGTCGACGAGCTTTTGGCTTCGGAGTAGGAGTCTTCCCAAGTTCCGGCGGGTTGCTCCTTCGACGTTTGTAGGGATTGGTGGCCATGTTGTTGCCCTCTATGAAGACATTTGGCCGACTCTCGGATGTTGAAATAGGAGAAGCGGAGAAAACGATGCTGTCTCGCTCCACCTGAGGGGTTTTAGGGACCTCCATGTTGAGATCGTAAGCATGAACAACATTATCCGCTGCTTCAACAGCCCGTCTTGCACTATCTATTTAGGTATTAGTATCAACGCCGATAATACTGAAGGCCGTACAAACCTTGGACCATTTCAATGCTCTCCTTGAGCGATTGAAAGACGTATGCAGTTTTCGGAGGGGGTTTGCCGATAAGAGCATCACGCACAGTTGCATGCATGACATCCAACATACCCACGATTCCCTGCATTGGTGTACGAAGTTCGTGCGAGAGGCTGCGCGCAAATGGTTTAAGATGCTGCGAAGAGAACTGCGCGCCTTGGGCAGGCGGCGCCATTTCGTCGTCTATATTTCGTCCACCTAGAGCCGAGCCTGGGGCAGACTGTTGCTGTTCTGCCACACGCCTATCCTCCTGGATTCGTTGGACAACCAAGTCCTCCAAGGAGAAGAGCACTGTTTCGATGAACGACCAAGAAAGCTTTCGATTCTGTAATCCCACATCTGACCACATTAATCCCAGGTAAGCAAGGCATTCATCCCCCAAAAATAGTGGAATCGCCAGGTAACCCTCTGCAGCGAACGGCAGCTTGTCCCTGTCAAACAAATTGTACGAACTTAGGTTCTCTGGGATTAAGCATGGCTTCTTGAGATCCATATGCGACAGAGGACTTCCGCCAGCAAAATACCTATGTCGATGCATCCCCACTGTCTGGAGCCCGTCATTATAATAGTACGCAATACCAAAAACTGAGGGTTTGAGTCCAGCTATCTCTTTGGTTGACTCGCCATCCTTGACCCGCCGGGCTACGAAAGCATACTGAGCATTGCACAGTGACGAGGTGCGCTCCATAAGCTTGATCCAGAAGGACTCAAGGTCCAAAACGCGAAGTTCTTTCTTGACCGCTGCCAGCTCTTCAATTGCAGCATACTCCGGGCTTGCGGCGGACTGCCCAGAGTTTTCAATTTGCGAGTCCCCGGTCTGGAAAGCATTAATCGGCACTTGCGGGAGGAAGGAGAGGGTGGGGCCTGATGCCGACGAGTTGGACCAGTCCGATTCCATGGGTTCGGGCATAATGCTGGGAGTGATGCGCGGAGTTGAGGTCCGCGCGGGTATAAACAGCTTTATGTAGGTATGGGAGGGCGCCAAAAGACTGAGGGCGATGGATAAGATACCAACAAGTTGCGGGCTACGTCTCGAGATAAAACACAGCGCATGGCTTTCGAACTGGCACGGTGCATCGGGTCAGTAAAGGACATGTCTAGAGTACGACCAGATACCTACGTCAGTCGCCGTCGGCTTAGGAGACGAACCCACGGTGGCCCGCGGCGAGTGTGAGACACTGCGCAAAGAGCAGGCGTCCCGTCAGGGATTCCCACAGGGAAGTTTTATAGAATTCGATCCAGATTTTTATATTCTCGTGTGGTCGTTGGAAGGTGGCCAAGTAAAAAACAGTCGCACGATGGTCGTACTCCAATGATCGCTGAGTCAGGCACAGTGAAGGGCGGTCCAAGATGTCGTCAGTCGTTTCTCAATGATTAATTTATGATTATGGTCAAGTGAAGATTTAAAGATGCTGATTAAGGCAAAAAGGACGGTTAGACCGCAAGATAAAAGGCGAAGAGGTAATGAGATGAAGAGGGGAAACGCAGAGAATTAGAGTCAGTGGCTTGTCCAGATGGAGCCTGTCTCGTATTATTGGGGGCTGATCGCCCGGTCTAGACGCGGGGACCACTTCGTATGGCCTCAAACAGAGTGCCTACCCAGCGGGACTCCCAGTATCTCTGTTTTATATCGAGACAACGATATTTGCAGGGCTGTGTTATGGGATAACAATAGGTTATTTTTTCCAAGGTTCCGTTCCGCTGTTGAGTTTGGGTTGGCCAAGGTAGCTGCTGCTGGCTAGCCTGGGCACGTGCACCAACCATTATGTATGACCGCGGATACTGAGTACTTGCATACTAATCAAATCGCGGGTGTCGGATAATCGATGTTTTCAGATCATGTTCCTTACGAGAAACGCCCTGAACGTTTTCTTCAGAACTCGTCGTAGGAGCTCTGACTATTTTCATGATGCCGCATGGATATATATATGATATGTATAAGTTCCTACCTGAGGCGAATATGACCACTGCCGACGTTGACTTCTGGCTGGACAGACAGGAGCAATCAGTACAAGCTTTGAGATTCTACCATCTGCGTTTTCTGTACATATTTCTGGTGAGGATATGGGACCTTCAAAGGCTACTATCTGCGCAAATGGCGCAGAGCGGGGTATATTGCCTTGGTACTTGGATGTGGCCGTAGCCTAGTGGCGTTTTATATGTCTATGCGAATGCACCGTTTACCAGCTTCATAGACACATAAGAACCCAAGGGCTGCCTGCTAGATTACAAAACGCTAGCGATCCACTGTCACCGAGAATTTACTGCGAGCATTTCGTGTATGGGACATCCCGAGCTCCCTGAGGAGGAACCCAGTAGGTTCTTGGGGGGGAAGTTTACGAGGCGGGCCATTCAGCCCGCCAACAAGCTAGAACACAGTCTGGCTCTCATGGGCCTTAGATACCGCCGACCAGAAGATTACCACGCAGCGCCCACGACCAGCTCATCCAGCTTCAAACCATAGCCTTACAATGTATTCACGTAAATTACTTGCTTTTCTCGCGCGGACTGCACGAAAGATGTTATTGCGCGCCATTACAGCAAACGAGATATCCGTGCTGTTCCCAACCGTATATTTCACAGGCTATGAGATTGACATCAACAGAAACAGTAAACCCCAAATAACTCCGACGCGAGCGTCTAGTCTTGTCGTCCCTTCAGTAGTCGCTGAGTCACCTTGTCCTTCTCTATGATGTACACCTGTGCACCCCAACCAGACAGGGCATCTCTGTCAACGGCACTGAGAAGTGCCTGCGAGATTGTCTCGAACAGATCTTCGGGAGACTACACGATGAGGTTAGTCAGCCGGTCAAGAGATTTAATAAATCAAATGGCGCACCATATCCGGCTCCCACAAGCCCTCACAAGTACCAAACAGCTGATCGCTCGCTGTTCCGCTCACGATGAAATCCTTGGCGAAATCGATACACCCGATACTATCAAAGCCGCAAATAAAAGGCTTCCCCGTTGTGTTGTTGATTCCAGCAATAACAGGGCTTACAAAGTAAGCTCCGAAGCGTCTCTCATAAAGCGTTGAACTGACGAGGTTGGCGAGGGTCTGCGGTGCGATGTGCCGTTCTTCGCGGAGGCGGTACATGTTCACTTTTAGGCGGAAGAGGTCTGAAACGGTAGAAACGTCGGTAGCAAGACCGGTAAGACCGAGATATGTTCCGGGGGCGTAGTTGAAGATCTTGGGAAAGTTGTTGGAGACGGTCAGGGCTTGCATTCCGAGTCGGAGATCGCAGGCGATTGCGACGCAGTCCTTGCCGACCATGGCAACGCAGGCACCGCCATCTGTAAATCAGAGTCAGTATATCCATAGGTATACGATGGAAATCAGGGACATGAGTAGGTAGCGTACTGATATCGAATGGATTGCTCTGAGAAGTCGGTCAGCTAGGTGTTTGGAGAAGGTGAGCAGGGTGTTCACGTACCATGACTAAGGAGAACTGAAAGACTGTATATTCAAGGTGAGATTGGTATAGCCGGATAGGAAGTGAGACAGGGCAAAGGAAGAAGGGGGAGTGGTGGGCGAGGATGGGAATGGAAGAGTGATGAATGAAGCTGGAGCTCTACTCTGAGCGGAACTGAGGTGGAAGGTTGGCGTTGGCCTCTCAGCTTCTTCCGATGACGCGCCGCCCGCTGCCTGCTCACTCCTCTCCATTCCTTTACCCAACTCAACAACTCTGGACCTTGAAACATTACGGTCAACCTACTTGCCATCGCTTGCAGTCTAACGCAAATATCACTCCGAATTCTCATTTGAACGCACAACTCCCGCCTTTTGGACTTGGTCGGGTAGCGACCCCGCAATAATGAGCTCCCATGTCGTAGTTCTCGACTCAACAGCTCGAAGAGCCACAATCAAAACGACTCCTGGAAAATATCTGACAGATGTTCTACAAGAGGCTTGCAAGAAGTTCGGTCTGGATGCCAGTCAGTATGGATTGAAGTAAGCAATATTCTGTATAATATTAGGGAATCCGACTTGTGCTAACTCGACCCTCAGACATAAAAGTAAACAGCTCGATCTGTCGCTAGCATTTCGGCTTACGGGACTCTCTCCCGGCGCGAAATTAGAGCTTGTACAGCTCTCTCGTTCTCCCTCCATCGTCACGGTTGCCTTACAACTTCCCCAGTCCGAAGCCCGAGGGGCGCCAAATGGACGGCTAATGGACAAATTTCCTAGCACAACTAGTATATGGATGCTTCTCCGTAAGTTTGAAGCAGGAGTCGCCGGCAGTGCATCCATCCGCAATCTCACTGGGCGAGGGGTTCCCGTCACCGATGGACAAGGGTCTGGACGATTGTTCTACGAAACTCCAGTTGTACAAATATTAGACCGCGAGTTATCAACGTTACCAGATTTCCAAAAGTCGTTGGCGCAGTACGGGTTCAATAGCGGCAATGTTCTGGTGCGATTGAGCTTTCGTCGGACAAACCAGCCATTGGAGGAAGCGATGACGAAGATTCACGAATACTTCAAGTCCTCTGAGGATGAAATCGTAACAGAACAAACTTCTACACCAAAGTCAGAAGAAATCAACAAAGAGAACAATTCTTCCGCTGTCCAATCGCCAGCACCGCTCTCCGATGGCGGCCAAGATGACCCTGTCCCCACAGCACAACCCTCGAAGGGCCCGTCAAATCCAGACTTAGATAGTCCTCCTCGGCAGTCTGAGCCCTCAGCCGATTCAGCCGATCTTTCTCGACCTGTGACCGTCTATGCTCCCCCATCCAGCGATACCCCTCAGTCGGCGCAAATCGCATACAACGATGACGACTATGTACCCTCCATTGAACATGCCCAGATACACCAACGGCGGCTTCAAGCTTCAAGCAAGAACACACGCCTTCGGTCAGACGCAGAAATTGCGGCTGCAGCTAAAGCGGAGGAGGAACGTCGAGCGTCCGTCAAAGAAGTGGAGGTAAAGATTCGACTTCCAGACCAAAGCCAAATAGTCTCCAAATTCGGACAACAAGACACTGGCAAGACCCTCTATGCCTTTGTCCGCAGCTGCCTCGCACCACAATACGCCACAGAGAAATTCATCCTCACAAACTTCTCCGGCCCCGCCGCTCCAAAATCCCACCAATCCAACGTGCCTTTTCAAACCGTTCTTCCCGATTCCGAGGACGGCCTACTCATAAAAAACCACGGGATGACCGGCCGTGTTCTAATCAACTTCTCCTGGGATGCGTCTGTACCCCTTGAAATTCGGCGCAGCCACTCCGGCCTCTTAAGACCCGAACTTCAAAGCAGGGCCCAAGAACACAAGATCGAACAACCCCCCGATGTCATGGACACTTCCGAAGATGTTGCGGTACCATTAAAACCAACTGATTCAGGCAAACAAGATGGCGAGAAATCTGGGGCTCGGAAGATCCCAAAATGGCTAAAATTGCCTGGGAAGAAATAGACATTCGAGAGGGGCAATATATTACTAGGACTCTTGATGATCACGTTAATGCGATACACCAATATCAATATTGATTTGGTAATAATGAATGATGAACATGGACAATGAAGACGCTAGATACTAGTTGCGACATTGACGCCTCCTGACCGTTGGCCTGTATTCTGTTTTGACTGTATCTCCCTAGGAATATGGCTACTACTAAATAAAAAAATGTCAAACTACACCCAATCGCGCTCTATTGGAGGCGACAGGCTCAAACTTCGGCTATGTTAGTCTATGTTGCGGTTTCATCCTCTCCTACACAGCCTTACACGAATCCAAGGATGAATTGCACTTAAAATAACTTGATTCTTGCCTTTGGCAGACATTTAGACATCTGATTGGCACAACTGAGCGTCCCTCGTTTCAAGTCCACCATCAGATCAAAGGTTTGCGAACATTCTCAGCAAAAGCCGAACATGGTGCTCTCAACGGCCTCCGTGCTCTAGCTTCCTCGCCCTCGAGGCAACATTGCGACATGATAGCCTTGCCACAGGCTTCTCCAGCCCTCGTCAGTGCCTCATCTGCATGACTTGAGCTCTGTTTGGATCTTAGCCGCTGCCAGATTACCATTTTGGTAGAGAATCTTGGGTAGCGATGACACCATGCGAGCCAACAAGTAGCCCTGGTGCAAAGCAGTCGAACTTTCCACCGCAAACTACAAACGATAATCCGCTGGAGTCCCTCACGTTTCTGCATATCAGCTTCGCTTCTACTATGTTCAGGTGCTCTTTTGCAGAGCCTTTCCGAACTCGCGCCGTTGCTGCCCACTGCGGGATCATGCCTTACCTAGGCACCAGATTCATTAACCTGACCTTCCATTACTCCCTGGTCATCTCGCACATATACTACTACATCGTCACCCTGGCTACCGAGGCATAAGCAACTGCAAAAATCTCGTATCATATTAGATGGACATAACTCCGGCCGTTATCTTAACGGGCTTGGTCCTAATCCTCGCAATCAATCTGCGGGACGTTCGCTTCTTTGACAGCGTCCGAAACCAGTTCAGGAATCATCAAAGTCCTCACTTCATTGGTGTGATATCTGTATCTGTCGTTGGAATGGTGGAGGTGGACCAGACTATGAAATCATCGGTTTCGCCAGCATGGCCCCGGACACCGGTCCAACTGCAACGGAATCAAAGGCCAATTTTGTTCTTTTTGTTTCTCTCCTCTAATGTCGACGCAGCTCTCAGCCTCACCGGTGTTGAAACTATCCTGATGACAGCTGCCGAACCCGCATCATGCCATTCTTCGAGTTGGGCGCCGCGCAACATACCGCGTTGCTTTTTATTTTCATTCCCCTCTATATCCTCTGCGCCCTCATAATGGAATGATTTTACATTCACAAACGAGGATCCGGTCTGCGGAGCTCAGAAGGCAACGAGCTTCCCCTTCGTCATCGCAATCAAGGCCGCGGGCGTCCGCGTCTTACATTAATTATAAGCGCATATATCCATTTCTTCGCAGTTTCGGCAGCCAGCTCGTGCTGCTGGGTCATTTTTCGCATGATTGTAGCTATGACGACGGACCGCCAGCTACCGCAAATACTTGGCCTTGTCACCAGCCAGGGTGTTTCTTGGATTACAGTTGTCTGTGCATGTCCTTTGGCCCATTAGCACTTCCAAATAAGTGCGAGACTTACCGGTCACCCACGAGACAAGCTACCTTAGCCTTACTAGCGGTGGAAACTCATGACAGGTCTCGGCTCTGGAGGGGCTGCGCAAACCTTTGCCTGGCTCCAGAAAGTGCTACAGCCGCAGGCATGAACATGGGCAACATTGTCCTTCGGATATATCCGATTCTACCCAGCAATGAACTCCACGGTGTTAGTCGCAAATTCCTCCCTTGGAATCGCCCTCAAGCCATACACCTCCGGGGTAGTAGCGGAGGTGTTACCAGAAGTTTGATGACGATACACATTGATAAGGGATTAGAAATCGTGATGACGGCTTCATTATGTCTCCTGATATTTAGCAGAGTATAATCAACCACATATGTACAATAATTAAGCACCTGAAGATGTTTTCGATTGATAATAGATGCGGGGAAATGCGGGGTACAGCATCCCCCTGCCAAATACGCTCATATGTCCTTTCCCTATCTCTGGCCTTCCCATTCGACTCTATGTAATGGACTATCATGTCACAGTAGAGTTTCACCCTTTTTTTCGCGCTAGACCTATTTTTTATTTTTATTTTTATTTTTTTAGATTTTAGATTTCCAAGCATCCCCAGTCCTGAGCATTCAACCATCGAAAGTATGGAGCGGGAGCCATGAAACGGGTATTAATGTACACAGGTTATGTCGGTATTGACCACCTTAAGAGAAACAAAGATACTGACTTTCTGCCGTGCGGTTAAAAGAGACATATGTGGAAAACTCCGGTCTGTCCTTTATGCGAGCGCCTAGATCATCGGTATGTTTATCTCCCTCGAGTCCGCTCAAGCGCATGTCAGCGGTGAAATCTACGAGATGTATGTATATCTTATGAATAAATATGCGTAAAAGATGGGCTCTTACATCTATTACGGCAGAAGAGATACAAAGGACCGTGTTCAACCCTTGGAATCAATAATGAATGATATATATCAAGCGCTTTGCGTTAATCCCTGATGATGTTCGTCCACTCGTCACTCGAGTGGTATGGTCTCCTTTTGTAGAGTGACCTGCATTAAGTAGGTAAGCCTAGGACCAGTGGTAAAGGAAAGGGATAAAGAAGTGCGCATTGCTGGAAAACGAGACAAAGAACGACTGGTTTGTTGACAGATATATTCGAAGAGAGGGAGGGATCTCCTCTCTCTGTTCAGGTTGAGAGATCTCTTACTCTGTACACGCTGGCCCCGACTAATCCATGGAAAGTAGAAATTCGGCACTGAGTGCAGGCTAGCTACGTCGATAGACCTACGTAAAATGGGGTTGCGGCAAAAATGGCTATGACTAGAATTTCAACTACCCAGCTAGGGTTACCTGATTCTTGAATCAAATGTTCCACAATCTATACTCTTGCCTATCACATCTTTTCTCCTGCTACCCAGGACACCGGCTCAAGATGTCATTAGGTGGGTAGTTATAAACCCAAAAAGCGTATTATATCACGTTGGGCCGCCACGCCATCTTCGACTCAGCGCAGAAGGATGAGAAATACAAGAGGGAAAGAGAAAAAGAGTCAGTTTTTGGTGCTTTTTTAAAACTTGGTTTTCATTCATCTCGTTCTCGGCTAATTTGGGAGAGACATAGACAGTAGGTAGAAGAAAACGGGAATAAGATGACAAAGCCCAAATTTAGTGAGCACCGACACGGCGGGCCTCGGCGATGACACGCTGCATGTCCTCGACCTTTCTCTTGCCGCGGGTGAAGGTACCGAGCTGTTGGGAAGATATTGGTTAGCTTGCTTTCTTAGCAGGATAGAGTATGGGCGGGTTGGATGCGTTCAGCGAGCGAGATCGGGGACTCTGTTGATCCATCAAGACAAAACCAAGTTGAGTGATCAAGCTGCTGCTGCATACAACCCATCCGTTGCCATGGATAACCAGCGAAAGACGCAGACATACCCTCTTCTTAGCGAGCTTCCTGGCGCGCTTGTCCTGAGCGTTCCTCAGAAGTTCAATGACACGGCGCTCATAAGGAGCGAGACCGACGACCTCACGGGCGATGTCGCGAACGAAAGCGGTGCGGCGGGAGGCCTTGCCCTTGGAGCGGCTGATGCGGGTCTTAGGGGTGTTGAGGGGGGTGGTTTTCTAAAGCAGATACGACCCGTTAGTTCAGGGGCCCTGGAATACTGCAGATTGAAAAAATAAGATGGATGGATTGTTGGATGGATGGTAGTTGTATGGTCCGGAGTTTCCGTGTCGAATCGAAATAAGCCGAGCAGATAGAGCCGAACTGTATAGACAATGTAGGCTGACGCAAATACGGTGACTTCCGATAACATTCCTGACGCTATAATCTCCCTGCTAGTCTCCTGTTGACTGCCGTACACGGGCGTAAAATTTCGTTTCGTTTTCTTCGTCGCCCGCAATCTCTAATTTCATTTCAACTCAATCCCATTGTACTTTCCACATAATCCGAACCGAACCGTACGTAAAACCGATCGCTTTCTGCTCGTCTCGCTCAATTCGATTCGACTCGACATCGGAAGCTCATTCCATCCGTCCATTCATCCATCGAAAATCCATCCACCATTTGCAGAATATCAGATAAAGGAAAACAGGATACATACGTGGCCCTTGTTGAGACCAACCGCAATACCGGAACGTTCTTGAGCCATCGCGACGGTGGTAATCGGTGAGACGACTGGTTGGCGACGAAGAGATTGTTGGCTGAAGTTGTCGAGGCACGCAAAGTTCCTCCAGTGTTTCTGGGTTCCGCTGGTGGGTCCACCGCCTTTGCGTAGCGAGGGCTACTTAGGGCTAGGGCTAGTGCCAAGAGTTCAGCGGACCTCAGCGGGGTTCGGCCTCAAAAATCAGGCATGCAACAAAGCAAATATAGTATCTACGACCTAAGGTATACCTGAGGAAAGATTGGGGTTAATGGTCTAACTGTTGGGCCATAACGCTGACACTGCTACCAGTTATCACATCGGCATTTGACTGTTGGATGTCCCGGGCCAGATTCCACATCTACCTCAACGACTTTCAATATTCCCCTACAATGACCACTGCCATCCTCTCCATTCAACTCCGTATCATCTCCATGATAGGCCCTTTGGCGAGGAGTTCTCCCTTCCACTCTAGCCTCGGTCACCGCATAGCTAGGCCCACTAAAAATCTGGGTCCTGTCATCGTCCAGTTCCCGGTCTTGATCGATCAATCGGTTACCGGTAATTACGTGATGTTTTTGGCTGCGCGGATATGTTAGAGTATATAGCTCCGTTGCTTTCTCCAGAGACCGGTCTTGACTACGATTCGAGGATCCTCTTGTACGACTCCTTGAAAGCATCGTTCTAGCTTTGCCGAAGAAGTGGCGGAAAAACGTTGGGAGTGCAGGGAGGCAGCTCGCGAGAATCCCGCAGGTGATCTCAGCTGTACTGGTAGCAGTCAGTCTTGGATGTTTTAATTGAAGTCTTAGGATGGTGAGCTCACGTCCACAAAAACTCACTGTACCAGTCGTATGTTGGGTCCTTAGTGTTCCTGTCCCTGACGCTGACTTCAAGACGCATAATACTTGCAAAGCATCCGCTAGATATCAAAGTTAGAATGCCGCCGGCTTCCGACATCAGGCAATTGCACCAAGTTGATGAAACTTACAAGATACCAGCAGCAAATATAGCAGAAATACCTAACTTCCTCCTAATCGACATTTGCAGCCGCCAAACGCAAATAATGGGTAAACATAGCATCAGGAGATCAGACACCACATTGATAGCAGCCGTCACGAGAATCGGTATGTTAATATTGATACAGTGGCCTGAAGTATTCGAGTCCCAAATTTTAGCACGCGGAATACATTGGAAAATCTTCAAGAAAAAGTTGGCCAAGTAGAAGGCTAGATTGAACCAGATCAGCAAGTGAATGGATAGATATGTCATGCCTCGCCGGGCTGACGCAAACACGCGCAGGTACAGAAGGAAAATGGACAGCTTTGTGACAAAGATCAAAGGCGCATAAAGAATTTGCGAAGCGTTGGCCAGCTACACATGCCGCACTGTCAACATATGCTGCAACCCACCGGGCAAGGAGACAGTCTTACTTTCGCGTACTGGCGTAAGTCCGACGGCGCCACTGTTTCCTGATGAGCCCCGTTACCATGTTTGTCCGCTTCAATCGTGATCACGGCATATGCTATCAATCCGAGCTACACGGCCCCGGTTAGCTTGGAGCGATGCCTGGAGAAAAAAGCCCGCAGGCGTTATACCCAAGCTAGAAAACAGCTGACTGGGAATCCAGTTTAGTCACCCTCCGTAGAAGTCTGAGGCTCAGAGATACTTACAGTCTTCCCATCCTGGCGCTTTCAAGACCTGAAACTTCGTGTACATTCGCATCCCTATGCAGATCGTGCTTGCACTAAGGCACACCGACTGGGTAATTGTATCCCATGTTCGAGCCGAGTCTCGGTAGCTATATGGCTGATCAGTGGATTGACCGCCGGTCTCGCGACCAACCAACTCGGCGCCAAACATGCTGAAAGTCGGCGACAGGAGAAGCCGTGCTCAGTATTGTCCAGGTTAATCCATATGATTCAACAAGAACAGCTCCAAGTATATTACGCCAGACGGGCATGAGTCGAACGAATCTGACGATGGCTCATCTTAAGAGGCTCTGCTCTGCCTATAATCTCAGTGTCAGAGGGGGGCACCGGGAGAACAGTAGCCAGAGCAAGAGATGTAACTCGGGAAGCAACACACGGGAAGGCAGCTCCCCATAGTCACTAGAAGGGATGGCCACCTCCCGTGCTGATTTGGCAATGGAGGGTTCACTCAATGCAGTGTAACCCCGCTCTTCCCTTTCCAGGTCGAAACAAAAAAACCGACTCGAATGGTCGCTTTCCTGCAGTAGATGCGCTATGGCGAGGAAGAAGCGGAGAATTCAAGAGGCACTCCAAGCATCAAGGGTAATCAGCACAAAACAATCATTATTGGTTTCGCGGAGATCCCTTGCTTGCAGCGGATCAGCATTCCCTTCAGTGCTCAGAGTCATGGTCTCCCAATCTCGTGAGAGGTGTGACTTCAGTGCTAGGTGGGACACAAACATTTTTTGTTGGACAATTGATCATCGCGTCGTCGTTCTGCTTGGATCCCATGCAGGGGCCAGGACAGGTATCCGGATAATCAGAAAAAGAAAAAAAAAAAAGGCAAAGTCAACGAAAAAGCCGATGACGTGGTATGCAGTCTGCGGAGAATCTGAATAATTTTAGCAAAATTGTAAGAGATCAACCGAGGACGACATCTCTATATTCAAATATTGCTAAAACAGTAGATATCTATATGCCATTATTCACATCCTCACAGCCAAAATTCCACCAAGTGCCTCATCCCAACTCTCCATTAACTCGCCACAGAAGAGTTCCAAGGACGATGTATCAAGCATTTTCTCGAGCTCACCGCGAAGCCGGTCGCCATCTTCACCAATGCCCTTGCCAGCAACAACCAGGTCCATTAATGAGCCAAGCTTCCCTGGCTCAGACAACCGTTTCTTGAGGGCGCGGATGTTCGCATGGGCGCCCTGGTGTACCTTGCGCCCCAAATCCAATAAGCGTTCGACTCGATCCTTGGGTAACTTGGCGCCCTTTGAGCCCTTTCTCGATGCGGTGGAGCACAGAGAAACTAACGCCTTCACTGAGTCAAGTATGCTGAAAATACCGTGGAAGAACCGCCATGTCGGTGCATATGGAGCATCCGACTGTAAGAAAACGGTTGTTTGTGACATGATCGGGGAGACGCTGTTCCTATCCGTGGCCAGAGCTTCTAATTTGGACTTCAACCACTCCTCCAGAAGACCAAGACTCTCGTCGACTTGCTCGGATGTAACAGATTTTGATCCACTGATATAAGCAGCCAGCCTTAGAAGACTCAGGTTAGTTCTTGTGCACTCGATCTCTGAAGGAGTCATCTCAGACTCCGCGCTAGCTCCCACGAGGTTATCAAGCTCAGGAATCTCCGGCGTTGCTGAGATCGGCTTCTGGGCCGCCAAGTCTTTGAGGAGTCCCCAGAGTCTATCAGTCATTTGTGCTGACGTAACCCAGTGTTTCTGTACCCATTAACTTTCTAGTCATATACATCACGGACATCGGAAGCACGTACCTGGGGCAGAGGGCCTACGCGCATCAGCTGCTCGAAAGTAGGCTGACCAGGCGCTTCGCAATTCATGAATGCATCAAACGTACGCTGGTCAACTAATGGCGAAGTGTCTCTCGCTATAGGATGGATTAGCAGGTAGCTCCTCATGCCGGGTGATAACACAAACCCATTTCATCGTAACGTCCAACAGGCTCCCCACCCGTCAGTCTTTGTACTCGTTTCACTTCCAGCGCCCACATCCTGCGGCAGATGCTTCGTTTAAGTCGCCTTTGAAGCTCGATGGTCCCCTCGACGTTCACATAGCTGCCGTACTCCAGACCATTTGAGCGATGTCTGGTCGACGTGGCATTTGCACTAAGGTAGAATATCATAGCTTGCACAAAGGCTGACTGGGGATTGAAGTCCTTGTATTCTGCACCATCGATGGGCGGTGCTGAGTGAGGATGAATAGTTGCAAGACGCGTCAAGAGATTATGGGCGACTGTCTCGAACTGCATCTGCTTGACCGAGAGCTTGCTAAACGTTTTCAGTGCGAGAGATCCTGCGCCCAAGCGGAGGTAAAGCCGCACGAGAAGGAGCAATGCTTGGTAGTTATGCGGAGAATCGACGATCAAACGCTCTAGAATTGCAGCGGCGCGGATGAGCATAATATCAGGGATTTCTTCCTGCTTGCTCGAGACCCAATTACCACTGAAACGAAGTAAGCCCATGGCTGCGAGGATGCATAGGTCATCACTTGGCTGGCTTTCAATAGTAGACGGCGCAGAACCTCGGTCAGGACGTTCGACCTCGCGATACTCTTTCAAACAGCGCGAAACAAAACCTTCCACTTCCTCTCTAGACACGTCCGACGCATTTGACGACAATAGGAAACAGTACTCCAATTTCAGGGCGTTGATTACTGCAACCCCTCTGAATGGGCCAGTTACCTTAGATGATAGTTAGTAAAATATTAGCTGTCAACCGCAAGCCACATACCTCGGTATTTCCAGAATTTTTTGACGCATATTCCACAAACGTTTTGATAGAGTCTTTACTTAAGGATGGTAAATAACCCAAGAGATCGCCGAAACAGTAAAGCTTGTTTTTGGCATGGTCAAAATAAGCCTGGCAAGCTAACAGCAAGTCTTCCTGTTTCACCGCTCCCGATTGAAAGCTGGAAAATACCAAGTCTAAGCGTGCCAATTGCGCGTTTCTGGACTTGGGTTGGGCCATAATAAACTTATCTATGAAGTCTTGCGTCTCGGATGTGGTCCTAGAAACCAGCGGTCACCTTCAGCCATGGTTTATCGTTATTGTCAGACTTACTCTGCGGTGTCAATCTTCTGCGTAGCGGTGACAAGTAAATGCCAGACAGCCCAGTCGTCACGCTCCTGTATAGCCTTTCTCTCTTCCTCACTGGAAGGGATAGCAAGAAGCTCCTTAGCATATAACAAGCCTTCAGTCCACATCTCGGCCTTTTCCAAGTTAGACAGCTTGACGCCAACGAAGGACCAATCGTTTTGAATAATCCTCGAGTTAATGCCAAGGTTGTCACTATCTAAGATCTTGATGATTTCGGCATGTCGCCCTTGAGATTCGAAGATCTTAACAAGTAGCAATAGCTCCTCGGCTGATTGGATAGCTCTAGGAGGGCTCAGTAATTCCTTCTATATTGTTGAGCAAAAATATTACTATCCTGATTCGAGCAATATCACGAAAAGTAGGGTTGAGGGCGACGGAAAGAGTACTAAAAGGGCATAACATACCGGATCTGCCGGGACGCTTTCAGCGGCCTTTGAAACCATGCGATAGGCGAGGGTACCAAAGAGTTTTCGGTCCGTTTCGGAGCTGGCTTCGTCGACCGCAAGAAGGTAACAGAGGAAGACGGCCCAGATATAATACTTTCGCTTCTTTGGGAAGTTATTCTGCAGAGACATAGCAGCCTGTTGAATCCGGATCCTTAGTTCTCAAGTCCTTCCAAGCGCTGGGGTATGCAAGAACAAGGCACGCGTACCTTTTGCGCCGACTTCCAGTCGTCCCCTTCGAAAGCGTAGTCGAACCACCTCGTCTGTATGTCCCGAAGCTGCGGTTTGGCTTTCGCAGCCCTCTCCCAGATACTCCTCATAGTCTCCTCATGTCCACCGATCTTCTGCAACGTTTCATACAGCATCTCCAGCGTGTCAAGGTCGGTCACCGCTGGGTCCGCTTTACACAGCTGGAGAGTCTCTGCAATTCCCCGCTGGCGGTGGGCTTCGTCGGCGTGATGGAACAGGATTTGCGCCCTCCATGCCTATCAGACAGTGTAAGCGATGCTAGAAACCATATATTAGATAAAGAAGAGTAATCTTCTCTTAAGGAAGTAATAGAAGTAAGGCGGTAAGACAGCTTCCATACGGCAGTCGAAGGCCTACCTTTAAAAATGACGTATCCTCTCCTTTCTTCATCCTCTTTTCAATCAGCTGCAGTGCCTGCTTCAAATTCTGACCGTCAATGGCATCTTCAATCTGCTTGTTTCGCCGTTGGAACACGGCGTCGTTGGTCGACATTGTGAACGGTGCTCGAACTCCAAGTACCGATATACAGGCTAGGGTCTGCCGGTTCCAAGTTGCAGTCTCGTATCCGGTAATAGAGGATCGTATGCTGCGCGGTCAAGCACAGCACACGGTGTGCGGGGAAGGTAATCGAAGGATGATGAGGGGGAAATATTTCTTTTCATACTGGCAGCCTAAAGTGGGCGGGGAAACCACTCGCGGAAGGCGGTGATGCCAGGAACGAAAGGTATACCTAGGGTAGGTCAAGTGCATAGTGATATGGAAAAATCATAAATACAATAGCAGTTAAGATAAATTTTTCGTTCATGAAAGGTTCTACTGATTATACTGTGCCTCATGGTCTAAGTTATAGAAGCGAGCTTCTGACTACACCATACTGCAAATTAATGCTCCGATTGATAGATTCATGGTGATTTGCTCAAATTTCGACAAATATATTAACGAGCCATCATAGCGAACCGTTAATACACTACGTAGATACCAGCAATCATGAGTAGCATGGATAACTAAGTCCAGGATTCGGCTCCAACATGCTGATCGCCATGCGGTGCACGAGATCAACAAATGATGGTATGGGAAAAGGGTCCTAAATGAGAGACAGTAATACTTATAGCCCACATATCAGCATCATGGCCAGTTGTGCAGGGAAAAAATATACATCCAGGAACAAGATAATACAAATGAGTCCAGGGAGGCGCGAAAAGACGCTTATTGTGCGTTGCAGCCAACTGAACCGCGAGGACAAAGTCTAAGCACCAGAGGAAGTTGGTGGCCTGGCTCTCGAATTTATGAGACCATTGCGGCATATTCTGAGAGATGTCAACAGTTTTTATCGATTTTAGATCCGAACGCTCGTGCTGCGGATCCTCTGGATATTAACGGCTCGAGATAGCGCTCTAAAATCCAAACAAACTTAGTGTAGCAAGTCCGAACTTGACATGATATCACAATATGCATCATGAAACGAGTTTGGCCTTCCTTTGCTTCATTATTTGGCGGTTGAGGCTGAACCGAGCTTCTTCTGAGTCAACTGTCGATTTGTCAGCTTCATATAGGCAGAGCCAAGGGCGTAGTAGACTTCACAATGGAAATTCGACACTGTATTCTCCTGCCAGTCACCCAGAACACAAAGGCCAAATGGGGCATTGGTACTCACCCACTGCTTTTTACAATCGCGATATGCTCTAAATAATGGTGTCAGTAGGATCAAATGAACTAGACCGAGTGTAGACCTTGGACCTTCACAATTCCATGGCTTACAACCATATAGCCAAGGAAGAACAGATAGCTCGATGTAATGATAGGGGTTGAACATCGTAGGGAAATACATACTGGAAGTAATCGTGACACATATCTCTATCATCAGGGTTGCGCTTCATGCATCTAAGACTCCGGTCCGCGAAATCCTGACAAGGGTCGTAGTACTCGCTGGCAGATTTGCTGGATATTGCGTTCAGAGTCAGCCCAACGGCAAATAGGACGAAATCATGACGAGGTAGTTGCGACTGGTATACACAGAGGTGCCTTGCCCATGAAGCGGGGCTGTAATTCCCCAGGCAAGATTTACTAGTTGAATGTTGGGAGAGATTTAATGCAGCTCAAGAGCAACGTACTTAGTGAACTTTCGCTCCACCTTCCCCCAGGAGTTGGAAGAGACGTCGGCGGATGAGGAGGACGATTGCTGCTGTTCTGGATGGGAGGCCATGTCCGTAGAGTTCGGTATACGGAAATGAAATATGAGCCGCTGGTAGAGCTCAAGAGAGCAGCAGAGTTGGTAAGATTTGCCGTGAGCAAGCAGCACAAATCCCTTGTGTTGGTGAAGGATGGATGGTCTACATAATAGATATCGTACGCTCAGAGTTGGACGGCAAAAAGGCCGAAGACAGATCGAAGTCTTGGCACGGAGATCCGCAGGGACCACCAAGTTTATCAATCTTCACTCAACATATTCGCTGCTGAGAACATCATCCCATGATCCAGGAGAGTACTAAAGGTGGATTGTTCTGGTAGCTATTAGAAGCTCTGAGCTTTTATAGTTATTGTCCACTATGTTAGGGTAAAACAAGTTATGATACACGAATGTCTAAGTATGAAAGTGAAGGGCCGCATTGCAGCTTAAAAGAACGATAAAGTCTAGTTTATAATAACAGACACTCAACCGAACTTCCTCATGGGTCATCATATCGCGGGCATATGTTAGGCTGCCAGCAAATGGATAGTATAGCGCTCGTAACCCGCAGTAGGAACTTTCTACTTCCCATGTCTCTCCACAGGCATCTTTCGAGGCAGTTCAGAGATAACGTAGATGCAAGTGAATAAGCAGCACTCATGGTAAGCGGACCGAGTAAGAGCCTCATTGAATCGTGTCTTGCACTTCCCTGCGGCGCCGAGATAGAAGATATCAAAGCTCGCGGTCTCTGTTAGTAAGACTCAACACACGACCATAGGCTGGTCTACACTCGCAATGTCGAGGGATATGCCGTGATTGTTTAGGAATGTTACATTAACGACAAAGCTCTCACGCGTCGGGAGAGACCAAGAGGAGCAGTACAGTGACTTCATTCTGGCCACGGTCGTTTCCGGCAACACCAGTAAAATAAACGGGATCGGCGGCGTGCTCGGCGACCATTCGACAAGCATCAGCTGAATTAGTTCATTCAAAAGTAAGTCTATTCTTGTTTTGGAGCATATGAACAGAGAGATAATCGAGGAGAAGGTGGTTCCAAGCGTGATAGACGACTGTCAATTCAATTTTCTGAAACAGGGTTGATATGGGAGATGCTGTGTCGCCGTCCATGACTGGGTCCAGAAACGGCATATGCATGCGGGCAGCAGGATTTCGCTGATGGATAAGATGGTTGCATTTTTGGTACACGCGGTATACCATGATACTAGGCTGCTGCTGCGCCAGATACACGGGAGATTTGAGGTTGACAATTTACTTATTCAACGATTCCCTTGTTTGCTTTCGAAGCGTTGACGATTGGTTGAAAGCATTTAGAATTGCTTTTGAATGTTTGCTTTACATTTGCTGGAAACTGCGCTGCGATATGTGTGACCAAGTCTCTACAGATCAGGAGATTGGTCTCCCTAGTTGATAATGCCGGTGGTGCAGAACATTATGGGCCCCATCTGCGTGCCACAGGTCAAAGCCCTTCAGAATACATACATCTACCAACAGGGAGTCGGCTTAGTAACAGGGGAACTATACACCAGAGTACGTGACTTCACCAAGAACCAGTGCAGTAAATAATCGGTAGCCAGAGGGGGCTTGTATGTAAAGTCCCACGAATCGGTCCTGATTAAGGTCAGTTTTGACAACCAGGGGCGGTGGCTGTCCGCTTAAGCTGGTCAAAGGCGAAGAATAACTGGTAAAATAGGAAAAACGAAAGTAGATTAAGTTTAACGCGGCGCAAACGTTGTTAGATGGCGCAATATTCGCCGGCTCAACGACCTATTGCTGAGGAACTTGTTCGAATTCGAAAATTGTGCTAACACGATAGCCATGGTCGACGCAAAGCGCGCGGTAAGCGAAAGTAACGTAGTAACATCAGGAGTCGAATCCTGCCAGCAATTGACACGGACTATTTGCCTGTTGGTGCTAGGGGCACCCACGAGTCTGAGAGGTTGACAGCCAATCGACACCGTTGGATACCCATAACAGCTCCAATGGAGTTCGTTTCTCACAGTCCATAGCACAGATAACTTAGCACATTAAACCAATTGCTGAGGAGAGTTGAGGGTTGAAGTCTAGCGTTTATATAGAGTGGGGAGAAGGAGGGAGACGATCAGGAACCCTAGGAGTGGTAGTATGAGGGACCATTGACCCCAGTCAGTGGCGATAATTGCTTTGTCACGCGTGTTTGATCAGTTTGGTTCCTGCGCGCTGCGATCAATGCCGCCAGAAAAAAAGTTATGCTCACAGACCGCTGGTCGGTTGTCATCACCTCTTCTGAGACTCCTCGAGTCCCTGCGCTTGAAGCCCCTTGACTTGGTCCTCTTACTCCAAAATCTCTCGCTGGCTGGCTGCTTATCGAGTTTCGGCGTTCCAAGGACCTTCATTTATCGCTCAACCGCGATTCATCCGCCCGCGTTATGCCTGTCGTTCCTTCGATTACCTGAACAACCAGCTTGCTTCGATCGCCTTGTTGCTGGCTCCATACGACCACTTCTAGCTTCTATTCGACAGTGAGGGCGCCGTTTCGAGCCCACTTTCACCTCCGTCCCACATTTGTGCGAGTAGTCTTCGCAAAATATGTCAAGGCACACCCCGCCGACAGATGCCTTGGGCAAGGAGTCTGATTGGAAAAGGGCTACCACGCCACAGGATGCTTCCGGGGTGGGTAACTTTGGTGAACATTTTCTGAGCTACGCTGACTGAGATATTGTGACTAGCTCTTCAACACTCTGCAAGGTCATGTCGATGACATCCGCAGCCTTCTACAATGCGGTATTTGTATCCGACCACTCTACGAGCCCTTTACTATCGCCTGCGGACACACGTTTTGCTATGGCGTCGGTCTACCCTCTCCTGAAATGCGTTGTATTTATGCGCTAATATCGTGTCTAGTGCCTGACCTCATGGTTTGCCGAAGGGAAGAACAATAAAACTTGCCCTGATTGTCGAGCTCCGGTGAAATCACAGCCCGCGCCAGCATATTTGGTGAGTTTCGTCTAGAGTTCGGCTATCTTCAACTCTGCTCTAACAAGTCTCAGGTTCGTGCAGTTGTTCAATTATTCACGAGTCGTGCAGAGCTCTTGGATAAAGGGGAAACGACAGAGCAGCACATAGCCCATCAAAACGAGGAAGCAGAAAGGCTAGAGGCGGATAAGAAAAATAAAGATCCGAAAGAAGGGGGTCTTTTCCGGGGTATATTCAATCAGACACGGCAGCGACCTGCTCAGCCCATCTACGACCTTGAAGATGGTGTTGTTCGTTGTCCATACTGTGCACATGAACTAGAGGCTGATGATTGCCTGAATTGTGGATACCGCAATGATGACTCAATGTCCGATTTCAGAAGTGATTCGGAGGAGAACTCGGAAATGACGGATGACCCATACGCAGAAATCGATGATGACGGTTTCGGGGAAGCACCAGGCTCCGACAGCGCCGAGTGGTATGATGATGACTTGACACCAGAGAACTACCCCGGAATACAGCGACTTCCAACTGGCTTTCGGTTGCAGAGTTTTCCTGGATTTGGCAATGTCCCAGGGGGAATGGCTCGTGCATTTTACGAACATTTCCACGGACATTCAGATTTCGATTCTCACGGTTCTACCCATGAGGATGACGACGATGATGAAATGGATGACGAAGAGGACGAAGATATGGACTCCTTCATCGACGACGAGGAACAGCCTGAAGATTATGATTCTGACTCGGACCGAGATACCGTAGTTGGGCGCTCTGAGTACGGAGGTGCGCAGTTGCGCACCACACTTGACTCGTCGCCCGGCTCGCGATATAGCTCAGCACAGTCCAACATATACGACTTCGACACGGTGCTGGACAGCGACGAAGACGGCATGAGCGATGAAGATGAGGACGAGGATGGAAATGAGCATGAGGACGAGGAGCTTGAGGACGATGACGAAGATGGCGATGAAGATGATGATGATGATGATGATGACGACGAGGAGCCCATTCGACCCTCCGTTGCCCGAAGTCGACGCACAACATATCAAATACTATCAAGTTCTTCTCCTCTCCGCGTCAACAGTGCGGCGGCTACCAGTACGTGTTCGCGACCTCAACCTCCGGCAGCTGGCTTGTCCGCCGCTAGCGCCATTTCTTTGGATGATGACTCGGATGAAGGTCCGGTTGGGCCTGCTACGAGACGGGCAAGAGCTCGACCAGCTGCAGCCTAATATAACCCACTCAATTCAT
Organism: Aspergillus foveolatus; assembly: GCF_047715535.1. Taxonomy (NCBI): domain Eukaryota; kingdom Fungi; phylum Ascomycota; class Eurotiomycetes; order Eurotiales; family Aspergillaceae; genus Aspergillus; species Aspergillus foveolatus. The sequence continues at coordinate 491,970 of NW_027396076.1, forward strand.
TTCATCTTATGATATCATCCTCGTTTTCTCCCGGTTCTCCATCAATTAGCGACTGGGCACATCTACTAGCAGTTTTATGACTTTATGCTTGTCGGAGTTTCAGGTGCTGGACAGACCCCTTTTAGCGACTTCATTTCTACGTGTATTTTATAGAATGGTACAGGAATTTTTGGGTGTCTCTGATTTAAGAATCTGGCGACATGGGACAACATGGCAGTGATGCTGTCTTTAGGCTCACTATTCTTACCCTACGTAATCGTTCACAGCATAGCTGGCGAATATCTATCTCAAAATTCAATTAATCCTTGTCTTCTAGCGGACACCTCCGTCATTTAGGACCATCAGTTTCCTCCACCACCGTTTTTTCAAGTTGCACAAACATTACCTAGTAGTAAGACTTATGTCTGAACATAGCAAAGAAGAATCGTAAAAGAGCAGTTGCTTTTCCGGATATGCTAAATGTCGCTGGTAATTCATATAAATACATCATTTATTGAAAAAGGTACATACATTAGGTCAATTAGAGGGTTCATCCTCCTGGCCAACCCTACCAGCAATAAAGGGAACCTCAAAAACCATGGCCCCGTTTCGGCCGTCCGACGTAGACCCCTTGTGGTAGTTATTCGCGTAACATTTCCAACGCCCGAATCTGTGCTCTTTCCCAATTGCAACAGCGATACAGAGACCGCGCGCTTCCGAACTGGTTTTTGACGGTTTTGAGTTTGATTCAGAGGGGACTTGTCCCGGTTTCGCGGTTTCTGCCCGACGCTCGAATACAGCAATACCGTTGACGACACCCTTTACGAGCGGCTCAGACTCTGATTCGGGGTTCGTGTTGGTGAGACTCTGTCTGTGGGATGGATTGGCAGACGCAAGGCTCTGCTCTAGTTGTTTGGAGGGGGTATCGGGCGCGTTTGTTGAGGAGTATGTGCCCGCGCCAACGGGGCCTAGAGGTTGAATCGTCCTCTTGTCGTCTGAAATCTTCCACGCGCGGATCCAGCCGTCCCAGCTGCCGCTGAGGACGATGTCTGTGCCCGGGACTGTGGTAAGGGCTGTAATCCAACGAGGGGTGGGCCTCAAAAAGCGCGCATTCGACTCGGCGGTTTGTTGGTCAACTTCCGGTGATATTAGCTCTACTGGGGGAATTGGGTCAAAGCCATGAGCGTGAGGAATGGTGTAAAGAGGTTTCTTTTTGTGGATGGACCATAGAGAGATGGAGCCGTTGTCAGAACCGGTGACGAAGTGAGTAGGCGGTAATGGGGCGATACAGTCGATGTTGTTCTCTTTGTAGATGTTTTTCGAGGAGCCACCGCGGAAGATCAGCTGAGATTCTTCAACGACCTTCCACAACCTGGCGGTGCGGTCTCGGGCTCCGACACTGATACACTGGTCGATTGTCATAGCGGCAACTGAAGCGACATTATCTTGGTGGCCAAATAATGTCTCTACGTAGGCATGGCCGGCGGTGCTAATAGACCAAGTCTTAATCGTTCGATCAAAGGATCCGGAGAATAATTGCTCGCCTGAACTCATGGCGGAGATGTGGCGAGCAAAGGCCAGCCCGCTGACAGAATCGCGATGTTGGGGGAATGTTTGCAAAGGCGTCAATGTTGCAGCATCCCAGATGATAAGCTTGTTGTCTTCTCCTCCAGTAGCAACAAACTTTCCAGATGGGGATACTGCCACTGACAGTATGTTCTTGGTATGGCCTTGCTCATCTGCGCTTTCCGCAACCTTCTGCAGGCCTCTTGTGAATCGCACCTGTTTCGGCTTCTTCCGTTGCGGCTTGGGATGTCGTTTAGATGTGCTCTCTGCTCCATTTGTTGTAGCTGTGCCTGCTGCCCCGGGGGTTGCAAGCTCCCACTTAATCAAAGTCCTATCCTTCGAAACCGTATAGATATATGGTGCGTGTATGGCAATCGAAGTTGTGGTTTGAGTGTCTGCTCGAAAGAACGCATGCGAAGCGGCCGAAAAAGCCAAGTCGGAGGCGATTTGCCGGTATACTCGTCCTTTGAATTCGTCCTAATAAATAGTCAACGGGGGATCAAAGTGGTAAGGTGCTTTCGCTCGTACCACGTCCTCTTTAAGTCGCTCAGCAATCAAGTCCCGATCAATTTCTGCAGCGTCAAACCCGTAATCATCCACCTCCTCTCGAACATTTTCCAGGTATCGCTCCGCCAACTTCAATCTTCGATCCGCGGCGGTCTCTCCATCATCCGACTCAGAGCCACTTTCTTCCTCTGAAACCACTGATGCCACACTCTCCGCATCCTCGTCTAAATCGCTACCTGAAATAGACTCGTCCCGTTCCCTGCTCTTCCTCCCACTCTTGTTTCGTGCATCTCCATCAACATCAACACCCCGTTTCTTTGAAGCGGGGGCTCCAGCGCGGTCCTCCCTCTTGCGCTTCCGCTGGGAAGCGGGTAATGTAAAGAAGGATGACATCGGGGATATATGCCGAACGAAGGTTGACCGGTAGTATTGTTCTCCAATTGAGACAGTCGTCTACAGCGGTTCTACTTGGTCATTGAATTTCCCGTCAGTTTCGAACTTTTTTTTTCTGCCCATGGTCCGTGTAGGCGGTGTGGTGGGCAGCGCTCGCTGAGTCAGCGCAATAGCTCTCCGCCTGAGGCTGCAGGAAGCAACAGCTAGGTCCAGGCAGTCAAGCTCCGCGCGGCCAGTGATAGACAATTAACGACTTCTTGCATCTTGTTTCTTCGTCTTCCTCCACCTGAAACCCGTTACCCTTACTCCAGCACAGTACCACCTTCAAAAGCGTTCCAGACCTGCACCGTTACCATGTATGTGCCCACCTCTGCCACATAGCTAGTACTAATCATGCTGACCGACACTGTCATAGGGAGGTTCTACTTGGCATCACAGGCAGAGACTTTGTCATTCTAGCAGCGTCAAAGGCTGCTATGAGAGGCCCGACTATTCTCAAAGCTGAAGATGATAAGACAAGGCAACTGAACGAGCACACTCTTGTCGCTTTCTCCGGAGAGGCGGGAGACACCGGTTCGTTCGCGCTTATATATTTTAGAGCCTCAACACCAGGAAACTAATTGGGGTCCCGTTACAGTACAATTTGCCGAATATGTTCAAGCTAATGTTCAGCTATACACAATGCGGAATGACACCGAGCTGTCCCCGAATGCCGTCGCGAACTTTGTTCGAGGAGAGCTGGCACGCAGCCTACGATCGCGGAACCCCTACACAGTCAACCTCCTTTTGGGTGGTGTAGACCCTATCTCTCAGAAACCACACCTTTACTGGATTGATTATCTCGCGTCGTTGGCCCGTGTTCCATATGCCGCCCATGGCTATGCTCAGTACTACTGTCTATCAACCCTTGACAAGCACCACCATCCCGATATCACCCTGGAACAAGGCATGAAGCTGTTAGAAATGTGCACAGATGAGTTGAAGCGACGGCTGCCGATCGACTACAAAGGGGTATGCTATTTGGCCTCAATCTTCTGGATGCCGAACAAGGTGGCTAACAATCTATAGGTCCTGGTCAAAGTAGTGACCAAGGATGGCGTGAGGGAGGTGGACTTTGACAATAACCGAATCGTCAAAAGTGCTTAATATATGATAACAAGCATTTTATGTTTTCCGGTATCATTTCCGACATTATGGGCCTGGGGTTTCTGAAATGATTGCTTGCATTTGACTCCTGTGTAGTCTCTCGGCCGAAGATGGCTGCTAGGTAGACAATAAATGAAATGACATGACACGATATCCAGAGCCAAGCGTCTATATAATTTGTCTAAAATCTCAGGATGGTTTTGCTAAAGCTCCAAGCGAGCTCCGCTGTCGAGCAGTGATGCAAGACGAACTGTGTTTGTCCTGTTTGCATGCGTCCTTAGGTCTTCCGCCGTAAGGTTTTCAGAACGTCCGCGTCTCTACCGCCTTCGATTTGCTATTCCCCCGAGGAGTCATGATGACCAAAAGACAGGCGGAGCTGTCGCTAGAGCAAGAAGCTGCGGTAGGCTCTCCAGCCTCTAAAAAGGCGCGCACGGAGAGCGACAACCAGCAGGAAGATGACCCGCGTCACGAAGCGCTGCCCTTGCGCCGAGCTCCAGGACAAGAGATGGAGGACGATGAACACCGCGGAATGAATATCCTTGCAGCTGCGGATCGAGAGGGAGAGGAACTTCAAGAAGCAACGCAGGTAGATGAGCCGGAGGACGACGAAGATGAGGACGACGACCGGCCTGCAATTGTGGCCCCCCAACGCCAAAGTGCTCCGATGGAAGGATACAGCGATCTCTACCTAGATACGATCAATCGACACATCCTCGACTTCGACTTCGAGAAATTGTGCTCCGTGAGTTTGTCAAATATCAACGTGTACGCTTGCCTCGTTTGTGGGAAATACTTTCAGGGCAGGGGTCCTAAGTCCTACGCGTACTTCCATGCCCTGGAAGTTTCACATCATGTCTTTATAAACATGGGAACGAAGAAAGTCTACGTCTTGCCCGAAGGATATGAGGTGAAGAATAAGAGCTTGGATGATATTAAATACGTGGTCGACCCATACTATACCAAGGATGAGGTTGCGAAACTGGACAAAGTAGTCACAGATGCATTCGACTTGTCGGGGAGACGCTATCGACCAGGTATACCACTACCTATCCCTGCAATTCTTCAGATAAACTAATTGATGTATTTACAGGCTTTGTTGGTATGAACAATATCAAGGCCAACGACTATTTGAACGTCGTGGCTCAGGCTCTTGCCCATGTCCTTCCCATCCGCAACTACTTTCTCCTCCACGAGTTTCCACAACCAGGTACACCCCAGCTGGTCATGCGTTTTGGTACACTTGTGCGCAAGCTCTGGAACCCCAAGGCTTTTCGTTCTCACGTATCCCCTCACGAACTTTTGCAAGAGGTCGCTTTACGTTCATCCAAGCGGTTCACCCTCACTCAGCAGTCTGACCCAGTGGAGTTTCTATCCTGGTTTTTGAACAACCTACATCTTGCGCTTGGCGGCTCCCGAAAACCATCTAAGACACCAACCAGTGTTGTCCACGCTGCTTTCCAGGGTCATCTCCGAATCGAAAGCCAGGCAATCACAGCACACTCAGATACCCAGAACGCCCGCCTGGTCTTCACCGAATCCGGTACCATTAACAGTCAAACGACCCCCTTTCTCATTCTCACCCTAGACCTCCCCCCAACACCCCTCTTCCAATCCGCAAACAGGGAATCTATCATCCCTCAAGTACCCCTCACCACTCTCCTGAACAAATACAATGGCATTACCGCCTCCGAGAAACTCGCCCACCGTGTCCGCCACCGCCTCCTCCACCCGCTCCCACCCTATCTCATGTTCCACATCAAGCGATTCAGCAAGAACAGATTTGTCTCAGAGCGCAACCCAACCATCGTCACTTTCCCATCCCCACGCTCGCTTGACATGTCACCCTACGTAGAACCCAACCCAGAGATCTGGCCTCCGGGCGAGCCAATCCTCTACGACCTGGTAGCAAACATCATCCTCGACCCCATGATCACCGCTCCCGGTGGAACGGAGGACGCTGCTGAAAAGGGAGTCAACGCAGCGTCGGGCGGCGGCGCCTCGTCCAGCGGTGCCGGTGCGGGGACTGAGAAGGTCTCTTGGCTCGTCCAGCTGCATGATAAAGCTATGGCGGCTGAGAATACCCGTATTCAGAATGAGCAGCATAGCGGGGAACAGCGGGGCCCGGAGTGGCTAGAGATCCAGGACTTGTTTGTTAAGCGCGCCGAGAGTGAGACGCTTTTCACCAAGGAAGGGTATCTTATGGTTTGGGAGCGGAGGAGGGTTCCAGGTATGAATAAGAAGGGGAAAACTGCTTCGAAGTGAATTTTTTGTTCTTGGGTCTAAAGCGTCCTCGGCTAGCTAGCTTTTGTATGTATCATTAAAATGAGATATAATGATAACTTTCAGAAGAGAATTTACCCAAGTTTACATTGTATTGAGTTTGGCAAATGTAATCATTTAGAAAAACATATTAGAACAGTGCATTAGTATTTTACAAATGCAACATCTGGTATCGTACATGCCGTTCAATTTCAGTACATGAACCCTTTCAAAATGCACCCCATCCGCACCATTTCCTCCCAATTCGAATCGCAGTCCCCGAGATAATCCCCCAAACGGAAGCATTCACGGCAGCCTGGATCCCCATCATGAGTGCAAGTTTACCCAAATAGGCGAGTGTATCGGTTCGAGAGCGTCCACCACCCCAAGTTCCCAGAGGATAAACATCGGACCGGAGAAGGGCTGGAGCTCCTTTAGAGGCAAGGTATGATCTTGCAAGGGAACGGAGGTAAAATGACTCGAGAGGCGCGAAAAGGGCCGCGGTGATCATGGCTGCTAAATGAGAGGCCAGCGAGTCCACTGGCAGAGAGGAGAGGATGGTTACTCTATGGGATGGGATAAAGGCTGTTGTTGCGGCGGTATCGCTAGCTGAGTTCTGGCGGGCTGCGGAATCGGCTAGGTGTGGAGGAAATTCGGAGTCTGCGTCGGCGGCAGCGTCGTCGTCTCGATTGGGTAGTTGGTTGTTAGCGTCGTCGACGACTAATTCTTCTACGTCCGATGGGTTATTGGTTGGGCCCGAGACCGTCGGCTCAAGAGAGGAGGCGGCGGCGTTTTGAACTGTCGGTATGCCATTTGGTTGGTGGCCGGAGGCAGAGGCTGTTATGGTTTCCCAAAAACTGGGGTGTACCACAGCAGTCATGTCAACAGCGCTATGTGTAGCTTCGGAGTCGAGGATTGTTGTTATGTGTCCGCCCTGGTCAGATAGAATTGTATCAAGGAGATCCGGAACTGAGTGACTACCCGCCGGTCCTGCACCGGCATTTTGTGGATCGGCATCGCTGTCTCTGATAGCATTCCTGTCATGTGTATGACGGCTTTCCAGCTCCAGTTGCATGGCAATGACATCTGACTCCTGGACAAACTGGGCGCGAACCCGAGGAGATGATTGGGAAGATGCAGGCGACTGAGACCTGGAGAGAAGTGTATCTGGGTGTGACTGCCTTCGGCTTTCGTTCACTGTGATAGCTTCATGTTGGTGGGTGTCTGGGCCTGGAGATGATGTGCGAGTAGAAAGCGTCAGGTTCCTTGCGCGTCTCAACAGATCCATATTGTCTGTATTAGGAGCCTGATGTTCTTCGTTTGATAGCGCGCTGTGACTACCAGTAGAACGTGCATCAGATCCACGGATGGACATAGTTTGATCGGCAGGATGCCACTGGGCACTCCTCAACCTCCGATGCTGTTCCTCTGGATCTAGGGATCGATAAGCTGGTTGACCCTGCGGCTGGGGAGTCTCAGATTGCTGTTGGGCCGTATGGACAAGAGAAGACCAGTGTGACCTGAAAGGTATCTTAGAGGACAGCCATTGCCGAAGTGCACTCAGCTCATAGGACAGGTCTTCCATTAAGGATAGTTTGCTGCGCTGTGTCTCCTCTGCAGCCCGACGCCCGAGAGTAGGCACCATCCAATCGACAAGATCGTTTTCAAATGCCACTTTAATTGATAAATCGTCTGTTAGATTAGGCTTGGGTAATCGTCTGCGAATCAGCCTATAAAGTCGGACTTCAATCACTGGCCGCAGATAGACATAAATGTAGAACAGGGAAGGCGTTTTTAAGATGTTCCAGGCAAAATTGCTCACGGACCACAAAGAAAGGTCTGGAGGAAAACTTGGGAGAAGCATCGAGCTAAATTCGCCGAACGGCATGAAGGATCCAATACTTGGCATGGAGGCAGGAGGGATTAGATGAAGAGATTGGAGTAATGAGTACATGTAGGTTTGCATTGCGAGGACGAGAAGGGCCCCTCGGGTCCTGCGAACTGATTAGTTTTGGCATATTCCAGTACCTGGGCTGCTTACGCAGAGTGAAGGACTGTAAATGAAGCCCTCACAAGCTTCGAGCCCATGTCATCGTTCGGAAAGAAGTTTTGAAAAGTGGAAATCAAGCGCTCTAGGGGATGATGCCGACAAATTGATAAACACGTGGACATAGCCCAAGCGGGAATCCCGGCAAAATAAAACCCAAGAGTCCCAAGAGCAGCCCGTTCCTGGTTTATAATTCCTGTAATGGGGACATGGGCATAGCTTCTGAATGTCTGTACAAACTTACGATTAGCCCCGAAACCTCTTCATGATGGCATTGGAGTGACATCACCTGTATTCGACCAATAAGCGACGTAGTCCACCACGAGCCCAGGAAGACTGAGATTTGATCGAGTGTCACCATGACCAGGCCGTAGTCATTTTCAGCCACAATGGCATCAATCTTCTGCTGTTCGTTGCGGCCGCGATTCGCATCCTCACTTACGACAATGCCCATCGTCGAAAGTATGTCGTTCTTGGCTCTTCTGAGATCTCGTCCAAAAGACTTTGACTCTGGATTAACCGGGTGACCCCTCTCATCATAGTGCTGGACATATCCGTCCGCATTCAGAGGAGAGATCCTCCGGTGTGTCGAAATTCCGTGCTCTCCTGGACAGCCAGCAGGAGGCTCCGGGGCTTCATAAGGGGACCGGCCCTTGATCTTCGTTAATCAAAAATCCAGAAAGCGAATATGAGAATCAAAGATTAATGTCCATGCTATAGCGTGGTGGAATCAAAGGTGGTGGAGTCAAAGGAAGGCTAAAAATACGAACAGTGCCACAGTCCTTGAGCACCATAAAGCGAATAGTTGGCCGAAGACAGCTATATGTAGACAACCTTCGGCACATATCGAAATAATAAAGAGCAGAATAGTGATAGCTATTGATCAAGGCGGGGTGAAAGAAAGCTGAGAGCATACCAGAGCTAGGCGATTCAAGTATGCGCGTCGCCCCATTGTAAATCACGTTTCTGGTCTCATCACGCCGAGAGAGAGTCTGGGACGTAGCGAAACTACGAAGTAGATAAGATGGCGATGCGAAGGAGGTCGCCCATGCGTAGATGGTTAGGCGGCTGCGGCTGCGGCTACGGCTACGGCGCTTATTTGCCTGTACATAGAGTGGATACCATGCCTGCTGGGCGGCTGTTTGATAGCCTCACAAACAGCGCAAACAGAGCAAACAGCTTTCAAAAAAAGTGATCGAAAAGTTTCCGAGAAACGACCCTGAGACGAACTGATCTTGACTATACTTTATCAACGATCTTTTGGATACGGATCATGGCGCGTTAAAAACTTCACACAGTTCCAGACATAATTGTAACTCTCAGCCATGTCCAAAGCCGTTGTCAAAACGACCTTCGAGGCGTCTCGAACGCTTCGTCCTATCTATACCGGAGGAAGCACCGCGCTCGATGCCAGCGGCCGCCTGCTGGTTGCCTGCGTCAACGAAGATGCGCTCGTCGTCGACCTAGAGACTGGCAACCAGCTCGCTACGCTTGAAGGAGTATGACTTTGTCTCATTTTGAGTGTCTATTCATGTGCTAACCCAAGTTATAGGATGGAGAAGTTATCACTAGCTTGGCCAGTACGTTCCTCCATTCTAAAACCTGTCCAAGAAGAGTGCACTAACGAGGATATTAGTTACTCCCTCGGCTTCGCACGTTATCCTCTGTTCCCGATCCATGTCAATGCGCATATACTCCCTCTCCCAATACGAAGACACAACTCCTACCCTTGAAACGAAGCTCGTTCGGAGTTTAAAGCCTCACACAGCGCCCGTTGTGACGACCGCCACTGACTCCACCGGTACCTTGCTAGCAACTGGAGCTGCGGATGGCTCAATCAAAGTCTGGGATATCCGAGGTGGTTACATCACGCATAGTTTTCACGGCCATGGTGGTGTGATCTCAGCGTTATGCTTCTTCCAACCACCCACAGCGGAGCACGACGGAAAACTGCCCTCGAAGAAAAAGTCTAAACGGAAGGCTGGGGTGGCAGGTGAAGATGAAGACAACGAGATGATGGACCTAGATTCTGCTTCCAGCTCCATCGGTGCCTTCCGGCTTGCCTCCGGTAGTGAGGAGGGTAAAGTGCGCGTCTGGGATCTGAATAAAAAGAAGTCTATTGCATCTCTCGACTCGCATGTTTCTGTTGTACGCAGCCTATCATATTCGTTAACGGAGAATGCTCTATTGTCCGCTGGCCGAGACAAAACTGTTATCGTGTGGGATATGCGAACTTTCAAGAGTCGGAGGATAATTCCTGTTCTTGAAAGTGCCGAAGCAGCTTCCTTTGTTGGCGAAGGCGGACTATGTCTGGTTGGAGGGGAGCATGGCAGGTTACGCGTTTGGGACTGCAACAGGGGAGGAGAGGTTACCGGTGACCAGGAAGCTGCGCCGGAATTTGAGGCAATCATGGCGATTCACTATACACCAGGGATGTCGTTCGCTATGACTGTTCATGCCGATCAAACGCTAAGGCTTCATTCTCTTGAGCCTCTATCAAACCTCAAGCCTGGAACGACCATCGATCCGCTGCCGGTTGTCAGACGCATATCAGGCAACGATGATGATATTATTGATCTTGCATACGTCGGTCCTGATCGTTCTATGCTTGCTTTGGCAACCAATACTGAGAGCATCCGGATTGTCTCTGTTGGGCCGTCTGACTGCAGGCCTTCAGCAGATGGGAAGGAGTATTTCGGTGCTGATATTGCTCATCTGGATGGCCACGACGACATCATCATCTGCATCGATGTGGACTGGTCCGGTCACTGGCTTGCTACAGGTGCAAAGGATAATACGGCACGTTTATGGCGCCTCGACCCGCAGAATTCGTCATATACATGTTTCGCCCTGCTAACGGGTCACGCAGAGTCTCTAGGAGCCATCAGTTTTCCACGGGACTCACCCCCTCCTGATACGCCAGCGTACAAGACTCCAGTAAATCATCCCCCTCCATTCGTCATCACGGGTTCCCAGGATCGTACAGTCAAGCGATGGAACGTCGGAAAGCTAGGCCCTACCATTGGCGACAAGCCCCATACACCGAAAGCGCTGTTCACTCGCAAGGCTCACGACAAGGACATCAACGCTCTGGACGTGAGTCCGTCATCAGCACTGTTTGCTTCAGCCTCACAAGACCGGACCGTCAAAATCTGGTCTGCAGACGACGGGTCCGTTGTGGGTGTCTTGCGCGGTCACAAGAGAGGAGTTTGGTCGGCGCGTTTTTCCCCCAAGGGCACACCGATCCTCAGTGCAGATGCCAAAAGCAGCACTAACAGAGGCATGATTGTAACGGGCTCAGGTGACAAGACTGTGAAGCTCTGGAATTTGTCCGACTATAGCTGTCTTCTTACGTTCGAAGGCCACACGAATAGCGTACTCAAGGTGCTCTGGCTCCCACCACCCGACATGTCCAGTAAGACCGAAGATGAGGATGATGAAGATGCAGCAGCAGCAAACCCCAACTCTATTCAGCTCCGACCCCTTGTTGCCTCCGCAGCCGCAGATGGGCTGGTGAAGATCTGGTCCCCCTACACAGGCGAACTGGAAACAACCCTCGACAACCACACCGATCGAGTCTGGGCGCTAGCCAGCCCTACACCATCCGGGTCGCGCGACGACGCCAATTCCTCCTCCGCAACCAAATGCACCTCCCCCTACGCCATTGCATCCGGCTCCGCAGATTCAACAGTCACCTTCTGGACCGACACAACCTCTGCAACCTACACTGCCGCCGTCAACGCCAACTCTGCCCGCATTGAACAAGACCAGCAGTTACAAAATTACATCGTAGCAGGCGCGTACCGTGAGGCCATCACCCTCGCCCTACAGCTCAACCACCCCGCGCGTCTCCTGTCCCTCTTCAGCGCCGCCATCGACGCCGCGGACGATCCTCACAATACCGACATCCACTGCGAAGATCGTGCAAACAGTTTCACCGGGAACCCGTCCATTGACGAGGTCCTCCAAACTCTTGACCCCGCCAACCTCTACGTCCTCCTTCTTCGTCTCCGGGACTGGAATACCAACGCGCGCCACTCTAAGGTCGCGCAGCGAATTTTATTCGCTCTCTTCCGCTCCTATCCGGCCTCTACCTTTGTTGAGCTCGCTTCCTCAAGCATAGCGAAGCGAAACGGAGATGGACGCGCTGCAGCTGCTATGAAGGATATTCTACAAGCCTTGGCCTCGTACACGGAGCGACATTATCGCCGTGTAGAGGAGCTCGAAGATGAGAGCTACCTCGTCGAATGGGTTCTAGGTGAGATGGATGGTGGTATCGGACTAAGTGCGCTTGAAGCTCCTACACAGGGCATCAATGAGATTGAAGATAAAGCTGAGCACGCGAAAGATGTTGTTATGCTCGGTGCTTAAACGTGATAAGAGCAAACTTTTGGCTCTCCAATGGCTCTCCAACTGAGGGATATTTAAACATATGAGGCCATGTACGACTAGACATTTTTTCTGTTCTTGTTGTCTGTTTCTGTCGGATCGACTCGGTATATACCTATGGGTGTTTGTCAAAGGAGTACATATTGCATTTACATCAAGGTCTAAAAAAGTTTTGTTTCCTAGTTTATTCAAGCCGCTAGACGTGGAGCAGCAAGTACTCATTATTTGACAGTTTGGGGATATCCAAGATGAAATGGTGGGATTCATCGTTATACGTAAGATAACAATAAACAGAGGACGAAGTATTTGTCCTAAGCGGAGTGCGATATTCTTCCATTTACTTGCGCCGACGGGAATCACGATCACTATCTCGGTCCCTGTCTCTGTCCCGATCCCGCTGCCTGCTGGAGGCAGTCGATGATGAATACCATGAACCATTCCGGTCATCATCGTAATATCTGCTCTTTCGATCTCGGTTCCGATCTCGGTCTCTATCGCGGTCTGAACGACGCTCGCGGTCTCGATTTCGGTCACGGTCTCGGTCACGATAATATCGATCGTCTCGCCTACCGCCATCGTCATCCTCATATCTTCGTCGCCTAGAATGCCGATCACTTGTTGACCGACTCCTATCTCTCCGTGATGAACAATTCCGCCGGCTCTCATACCGATCGGTGTCATCGTACTCCAGACGCCGACTGTCTCTATCTCGGTCACGGTCCCGATGATGGTCTTTATCACGCTCGCTGCGTTCAAGATTCCGGTCCCTCTTCTCCTTCCAGTAGTCACTATCATCTCGTTTCTTAGCTTCCTTCGCCATAGCCGCGAGTTCCTCCTCCGTAATCGTCTCGCCAGTCTTCTTGTTACGCATGAGCACAGGCATGTAAATGCCCTCTGTATTTCCTTCACCATTCTTTGTGGCCTCCCCAGCTTTCCTGGATCCTTTGCGCATAGCTGCCTTGCCCCATGCACCAAGTTCAACTTCCGCCTTTCCATTAGAAACATCCTTGGCTCCTATTCCTAGAAAGCCAGGCCGACGAGCAGGAATATGAGGCGTTGATGCCCGGCTGGGGTCCGCGCTCCCGTATTTCCCCTTCCCAACGGCCTGCCCTTCTTTCCAGCCCATACCACGCAGAAGAGCAGCGCCAAACTCTTCCACAGGGATGGCATTATACTGCTCCAGGGTCGCTGGCTCCGGTCTCGCCGCAACATCTGCCCGGAAAGATCTCGTCTCGCTGTTATGACTGTCATAGGACTCGTTGACATCTTCCTCCGCCTCCACTTCTCCCGCTCGCGTAGACTCTATGACAAGATCCGACCTCCCCTCCACCTCGCCTTTACTCTCCCTCACAAGCGCCTGCAGCGCAATCTCATCCTCCGTAAGCGGCTTCGCCTTTTCAGCGGCCTCTGCAGCCGGCAGTGCCGCATCTTCCATCTTCTGGTCACCATCCTCATTCTGGGACTGCTTCGCAAAGCTCAACCCATACTGCATACTCGGCCCCACAGCATCCCCTTCCCCCGGGACCTCTCCCTTCCTCTGTGCCTCTTGCAACGCCTGAACCTCCTTCGGCAGTAAATTTTTCCTCCCCTTCGGCCTCCGAATAGCGCCCGGCCGATCACGCCAGTTATTACCGCTCTCCACAGGAATCGTCAACGGCTTCTTTTCCTCCGCATCGGATGCGTCTAACGTCTTGCCCGTGAGAGTGTCGAAGCCCGTAACAGACTGAAATGCCGGCTCGCTATCGCCCCCGTTGTCATCGGAGTCAGAGTCATGATGATATGGCAGATTCTGATGTGGCCGGCGCGCAAGGGTGTGGCTAGACACGGGTTTTTTGTTGGGTAACTTTTTTGAGGAGCCCAGCGAGAGGGAAACGGGTTTTATTGAGGTTTCATTGGCGTTGCCGCCGTCTGGCGGCGGACTGGATGGCATCGCTGGTGAGTTTCTTGAATAAATTTAGAGGACTGTTCTAGTAGGAAAGGTAGTGAGAAACAATTGCGGTACTGCACTATGACGATGCGGCTTAGAGTTCCTTAGCGGAACCGGTCCAAGATTTGATTATAATTTTAAAAACGCCGAAGTGTAATCAACCAATGGGGTGATAACTCAGTTGGTATGAGTGCTAGACTGAAGATCAAACTTCATCCTAAGCCTGTTCTAGGTATCTAGAAGTCCCCGGTTCGATCCCGGGTCATCCCATGGCTTTCTTTTTCTTTTTCGACTTATTTGGCAAACCTCCGTTCCTTTTTTTTTTTTGAGATTGCATTTGAAAAATAGCAAAAAATACCCTTTAAAAGCGAGATATAAGTAGATATTTATCATGCCGAGGAATCAAACAAATAACTAGCAAGGATGAACTAAGTTTGTTGATCATCATATCATAAAACTAAACTAACAAACAACATGAAGAGCAACAAAAAGAAGCCCTAAAGGCCCAGACCCATAGACATATATCCGTGGTCACTAGCTTTCTCTAACAAACGATAAAGTATCCCTATCCCGATTGTCATCGCCGTACAGCCACTCCTCCGTTCATTTATGAAAATAGAAATAGGGTCAAAAGATCCAGCCGTCAATCCCGCCAACGTATGTTCCCTTCAGATTTTCATTACTAAGCCTTGGCAATCTTGCAGATGAGGTCCTGCCCATCAACAGAGTCGCCCTCCTTGACCAGCAATCCAGACACCTTGCCGCTGTGCGGAGCGGAGATGACCATTTCCTAGTGCATGATTAGTGAAACGCCTAGAAGCCTGATGAAAAGACATAAACATACCATTTTCATGGCGCTGAGAACAGCAATCGGGTCACCCTTCTTAACCTCGGAGCCCTCGTGGACACGGACTTCGACGACAACACCGCTCATAGGAGCACCGACCTGGCTGCTGTCGGTGACATCGGCCTTAGGGCGGGCAATGTTCTCGACGGACGCCTTCTTATCGTCGACGGAGACCTGACGAACCTCTCCGTTGACTTCGTAAAAGACCTCACGCTGACCAGTCTGGTCGGAAAGAGGACCGATGGCGAGCAGCTTGAGGATCAGTACCTTACCCTTTTCGAGTTCGACATGGAATTCCTCGCCAATCTCGGGCTTGGCCAGGAAGAAGCGGGTAGGAAGAACAGAAAGGTCTCCGTACTTCTGGACGAACTTCTTGTAGTCTTCAAAGACTTTGGGGTACATAGCGTAACTGGCAACGTCGTACTCGGTGGCGGAGCCGTACTTCTCACGAAGGTCATTTTTGATCTTCGCCAGGTCCAGGGGCTCCAGGAAGAGACCAGGGCGCTTGTCGAGCTTGCGGCGGTCACGGAGGGCCTTGGAACGCAAAGGCTCGGGGAAACCGCCGTACGGCTGGCCCATGAGACCTTCGAGGAACTCAAGGACAGAGCCAGGGAAATCAAGCTCACCTGCGCGGTTGATGACATCCTCAGGCGTCAATTTGTTGGAGACGATGAATTGAGCCAAATCACCGACGACCTTGGAGGTAGGAGTGACCTTGACAATGTCGCCAAGCAGGTCGTTGGCAACTTCGTAGGCTTTCTTGGTCTCGGCCCACTGCTGGCCTAGACCGAGCTGGCTAGCCTGGAAGATGAGATTGGTCAACTGACCACCAGGAATTTCGTGCTCGTAGACTTCAGGGTCAGGGCCGGTGAGACCAGCTTCGAAAGGCGAGTAAAGCAGACGCAGCTGGGCCCAGTAGCTGTCGAGAGCCCGGACTTGAGCGCTGTCAAGACCGGGGTCCTGCTCAGTGCCCTCAAGAGAAGCTAGGATGGCACCAATGCTGGGCTGAGAGGTCATTCCAGAAAGGCTATCAGTGGCCGCGTCAACAGCATCAGCACCTGCCTGAGCGCAGGCAATCATGGACGCCACGCCAGTACCGGCAGAGTCGTGAGTGTGGACGTGAATAGGGAGGTCGGGGTAGCGCTCACGGATACTACCAATGAGAAGGCGAGCAGCCTGGGGCTTCAATACACCAGCCATATCCTTGATGCCGAGGACATGGGGCTTGAGAGCAACGATCTTATCAACCAGATTGAGGTAGTATTCGAGGTTATACTTCTTGGACGGGTTTAGCATGTCACCGCTGTAACAGACAGTGGCTTCGACAACACCGCCAGCGGCGTGAACCGCCTTTATACCAACCTCGAGCTGATCGATGTCGTTAAGAGCATCGAAAACACGGAAGATGTCAACACCGCACCTCTTGGCTTGCTTACAGAAGTGGTAGATGGCATTATCAGGAAGGGAGGAGTAGGCAACTCCGTTGGCACCACGGAGCAGCATCTGTAAGGGAATGTTGGGAACAGCCTTGCGCAGCTTACGCAGACGGTCCCAGGGGTCCTCGTAGAGGAACCGCATGGCGACGTCGAAGGTAGCACCTCCCCAGCACTCAAGACTGTAAGCGTTGGAGAGAGCATGACTAGTCTCATGGGCGATGTTCAACAGGTCAATGGTACGGACACGGGTGGCGAGCAAGGACTGGTGAGCATCACGCCAGGTGGTGTCCATAATCAAGCATCCCTTGTTGGCACGCACCGCCTTCGCCCAAGCCTCTGGACCCTCCTGGTCGAGGATCTGCTTCCAGCCCTTAGTGCAGGGGGAGGAGACGTCGATGGGCTTGCCAGCAGCATCGTGAAGAGTGGGCTTGATAATGTCGCCCTTGAGTTTGGGTTCACCAATCTGACCCTTAATACTGCTGCCGTTCACGGCAACATCACCCAGGTAAGCGAGCAGCTTCTGAGCACGGTTTTGACTGCCAACCAGGGCAAAAAGTTCGGGGGTATCATCAATGAAAGTGGTCCAGCAATTGCCATCAATAAAGGTGGGGTGGCTAAGTAAAGAGGTCAAGAAAGGAATATTGGTCTTAACACCACGAATACGGAACTCGACCAAGGCACGCACAACCTTACGGCGTGCAATCTCATAAGTGGAACCACGGCAAGTACACTTGACCAGCATGGAATCGTAGTGGGGAGTAATGATGGCACCAGCGAAGCCGTTACCACCGTCAAGACGGACACCGTTACCACCAGCGGAACGGTACACCTCAATTTTACCAGTGTCCGGAGAGAATCCCTTAGCCGGGTCCTCGGTGGTGATACGGCACTGAATAGCGAAACCGCGGGTGGAGATGCGGTCCTGGGTCAGGCCGAGCTGCTCGAGAGTAGCGCCAGCGGCAATCTGGATCTGAGCAGCAACGATATCAATGCCGGTAATTTCCTCTGTGATGGTGTGCTCGACTTGGATACGGGGGTTGATTTCGATGAAGTAATAGCGGTTCTGCTGGTCGACCAAGAACTCGGCAGTACCGGCGTTGCGGTAGTTGACGGATTTGGCCAGCTTAACAGCGTCTGCAAGAATGCTATCCCGGACGTTTTGAGGGAGATCCTTTGCGGGCGCGATTTCGACAACTTTCTGATGACGACGTTGAACAGAGCAGTCACGCTCGAAGAGGTGGACGACGTTGCCGTGGTTGTCACCCAACAACTGAACCTCGATGTGCTTGGGCTTGTCAAGGAAACGCTCGACGAAGACTGTGCCGTTACCAAAAGCTGAGCGAGCCTCCGAAGTAGCACGCTCAAAAGAGTCACGCAGATCGGCCTGGTTACGAACAACACGCATACCACGGCCACCGCCACCGAAGGCGGCCTTGATGATGATGGGGAAGCCGTAGGTGTCAGTAAAAGCCTTGACTTCCTCGAAACGCTCAACAGGACCCTCAGTACCGGGAACCACCGGGACATTGGCCTTGATGGCCAGTCTTCGGGCAGAGACTTTGTCACCCAGTCCCTCAATAGTCTCAGGGGTCGGCCCAACAAAGACCATCCCCGCTTGTTCGACCTTCCGAGCGAATTCTGCGTTCTCTGACAAGAAACCATAACCAGGGTGAATCAAATGCACCCCATGTTCCAGGGCGATCTTGACAATCTCGTCAATTGCCAGGTATGCACCAACGGGGGTATATTGGCCCCGCTTTCCAATCATATAGGCCTCGTCAGCCTTCTGGCGGTGCATTGAAAGTCGGTCTTCGTGGGAGAAGATGGCGACGGTCTGAAGGGACAGCTCATGGGCTGTTCGGAAGATACGAATAGGAATCTCACCACGATTGGCGACGAGGATCTTCTGGAACTGCATGATGGCCGAATTGGCCCGCAGACGGTGGTGGACGGAGTCCCGGTGATGAGCATGGTGGTGGTCATCAACGAACTCGGTCTCATCAACGGCCTCCTCGGGCTGGTTGTGTGGTACAATGGAAGCCATGACGGGCGATAATGTGAAGTGAGGAGGGGGAGGGCGGGGTGAGGGGAAGAGGGAAAAAGAGCCCAGGAAAGGGGACAATCAGATTGACAGGGAGGGGAAGAGATCTAAGGTTCTGGAGAAGGTCGGGTCTAGAGGTCTTCAATAAATATGGACCATTAGTTGAAGAAGCCAGAAAAAAAGCAGGAATGAGTCACCTTGTGGGAGAGGACTTCCCGGCGGAGCAGACGGGGATTGACGCTATACGGCGGAAAGCAAGAAAAACTTCCGGTTGCAGGCCGGAAAAGAGAGGAAGCAGCGGAAGCAGCGGGATGATCAATTGGTAGATGAAGGACAGGGATGGGAGAGAGAGAAGAGGAAGATATCGAAGAAAATCGAATGGGATCTGATAAAGGCTGGGAGGGAGCGATTGAAGAGGGCTGGACCTCGAGGCGAGGCGGAGGGGTGGGCGTAGTACAGTAGTAGGTAGGCCCCGTCTTGCAGGTGATGATGACGAAGGAGGGGCAGCGATCACCGATACTCAGGCAATTCAGTCAGATCTAGAAAGTCTTTCCTACAGTAAATAATTCTTGGTCGCTGCTCACCGGCACACCGGACAGTGCTCAACGAGTCCTCGTTTCTTCTTCTCTTTGGTCCGGCCTGTTCTCCTCCGCCATGAGCTCATGCTGGTTCGATTAATGCCTATATTTTGTACTCCGCAGTCTTCTCACACCTCCCCCATGTGTTTGTATCTCAACAGCCTACAATAACCGAGCATCTCGGGTTCTTCAGGAACTTCAGCTTCTTTGCACGTCTCTCTACCTCGGGCCCTCGGGTTAATACTCTCCATTCCCTTCCCATGCGTGTAGATGATCATAAGAATGTCAAACGGCCTCTAGGCCTCTAGCAGTCACACTGTCCTGAAGAGGAAACCGGATGGGTCTCCCACCACTTAAAACCATTTAAAAAGGCCGGAGTAGGAGTGCTATGCTCCGGGCCTCGGTCCTCCAGCCGTCAACCCTTGAGTGTCTGGCATTGTGCCCCAGTTTTGATTGAATCGCGCTAGAAGAGATCCACGATGCATCCAGCCTGGTTCGTACCTCACGAACAGGTCTCGTGATCCTGTCCCTTGCTCTGCTTCGCCCTCCCATATCCACAGTTTCCTTCCTTCCAAGACGGGACAAGAGTTCGCAACCCCGTCTAGACTGCATCTCCCTTCCCAGATCATCACACCGGAAACCTCCCAGAAATCTGTCATCCACCATCCATGGATCCCACTACGACTTCTCCATCCAATAGTGCGCTCGCTTCGCCTCCGCGGTCCTCTCTCTTGGCCTCGGTCAAGGCTCGGTGTTTATCCGCAATTCTGCCCAGCAAGGCTCCATGACAATTATTGCAGCGCAAATCGCCTTGGCACCCGTCTCAAGGTTACGCTTGGTTACTCTTACTTATTGAGATTGTTCCACGCTCTGCGTTATACACCAATTGGGAAATGCTATTAACTACTAAGACGACCTCTGGCGGTAAGCCCAAGGTCACAAGACACATTGGAGAATCGCGATCATATCAGAAATAGTGAAATACACATGCGGAAAGAAAATCTACCCCTCAAAAACACAACAAGGCGAGCTTAGAAAGGACGGAACCCCGTGGCCTGCGGCGTTATCCCATTCGCTTGTCCGTAGACAGGAGGTGCTGGCGCTGCTGGACCCTGTGTCAGCATGAGCCTGGATCCGCCTAGAATCGGCGTGTTGTCCTCGTCCTTCTTTTGCGTCACCTCTCGTGCCTTCCGTTCCTCGTTGTCCTTCTTCAGCATCTCTATCGTACGTGTTTGCTCGCAAAGGAAGTTGATCATGAAAGGCATTGTGAAGTCCTGGAGGCCGTGGCGCCATGACAACTCCAGGATTACATCTGGACGGATCAAATCGTAGCAAGCATACAGCATGCCGACATAACATTCGCGGCTGCCAATGTCCACAAACTTTACACAGTTAGCAAACAGTCAAGTGAATCGAAACAAGACTAGAAAACTTACGTAGCGAAGCAGCTCCTCGACAACATCGGGCTTGGCTGAGATGGCCGCCGTCTCGATGGCATCCTTGTAGAGCTTGTCTTGCTTTGACAGTTCTATCGACTTGGCCCAGCGCTTGTTGTTGCGATAAATGTTCGCTGCAATCTGGCGGAAGAAGATAAGATCATGCTTCTCCAGGCGCTGGGCAAGTTCCACGGCGTCGAAGTTGTCGTGGTTATCTACTGAGTCGCGGAGAAGCTTGTAATCTTCCTCCTCAATCAGCAGATCGTTGATTGCGTCGTTGACCGCCCGCTTGTTCTGGGACTGGACGTTCAGGAGGAAAGGCTTAATCAGAGGAATGTTGTCTGAAGCCTGGAAGATGCGAACGACACGGTTCACGTCAATGCGGGGTGTCAGCACCTGAAGCAGATCGGTGAGGAGCAGCGGCTGCTCTTGCAGGTAGAAGTTGAGGGCACGGTAGTATATTTCCAGGTTAGCAACCTTGACGATGATGTCCTTGAAAGAGTGATGCTCCCAAGCATCGGCAGCACGCTCCATCATCGCAAGGGCGGCATTGTCCCATTCGTCGTAGTGGCAGTACAGGAAAACAAGCTCCGGCCATAGGTTAGCCTCCTCGCAGGCCCGGATCATCTTGGGAATGTTGATACGAGACCAGAAGAGCTTGAGATGCTCCATGACACGGTCAGGGTGGTACTTGGATAGAGCAATGCCCAGTTCGGTGAACATTCCCATGTGTGCCCGCTCCAGTCCCAGACCAGCTTCAAGCACAGCAATTAGCTCGTCAAAGTACCCGTTGCGCTCATACTGTCGAACAAGGTCTTGCAACTCCTCCGCGTGCACAATGAGATTGAGACCACAGATCTGGGCAAGGCGGAACTCCTTCTTGTCAACGCATGCCTGGTTGACCTGCTTCCAGACCTTGACGCTGTTGGCCTTACGGGCACACTCAACAGCCGCTTGGTAGTCTTCCAGATGTACCAAAGTGGTGGCCAATTTAGCCCAGTTAGAGATGCTGGTGTAGAAGATCTTGGCAGCCTGGTGGTAGCCCTCCTCATAAGCTTTGTCACCGGAAGCTTCAATGTCAGCAACGTTTGTTGACCGCAGGAAATCTTCAAGTTCTGCGAGCTGATCCAGGCGAGCATAGCAGAAGGCAAGGGCAGTATCAATGGCTGGCTCCCGGAGTGTCTTGCGGGCCATCTTCAGATACTTGACGAGATCCTCGTCCTTGCCGGCATGAGTCGCGGTCTCGATAACCTCATTATAATTGGATGGGTCATTGGCATGGATGTAAGACTCGATGGAATCAGAGACACGAAGGCCGTCCAACTGAGCCTTGGCAACCTTGCTCCAGACATCCGGCAGCTCAACACGCTCGGCGAACTCTTGTGCCCGGTCAATGCTGACAATGTTCTCGACAAGGACATTGACGGCTGAAATGTAGTTGTTAACCTTCTTGTAGATTTCGAACGCCTCTTCATACAACCCGACAGAGATACACATCTCAGCAATCTCATCTGGGCTGAATTCGTTGAGCTGGTGGATATAATCCATGAGACGACCCTTATCAGCCTTGGCAGCAGTAAGCATCAACAGGTTTTGCAAGCTACCGTTGTCGCTAAAAGGCGACGGCTCAAGGATTATCTTCTCGAGAAGCTCAATCAAGTCGCCTGGAAGATCAGCCTCAAGGAAAGCCTTAACGGCAACAGAGACCTTATCGGGTTCAGTGGACTCTGGAACAGCAGTGGCGACAACCTGGTCAATGAGAGAACGGCGATGCATGTTGTTCTCACTCAGCACGAAAGACCATATTTCGGGATCCGCCCTCTCAACAAGGTAACGAGCCTGCGCCCTGTACATAGCGTTCTCGTTCGTGATGTTGATAAGCTCCAAGTCGTTCTGTCCCTTGCGGTAAGCAATGTACGCAAGATTGGGATCACGCTTCTCGCAGTACTTTCCAACAACCAAAGTGTCATACAGATCGTTTTCCTTAAGGAACTTCTCTGGGTTGTTGTTGCTGTCTATGTAAATCTTGGCGAGAGCGTTGTATACCGCCTGCTGCTGATTACCAGTGGCAAGTGTGGCCTCAAGGAAGGGCAGGAGGAGCTTGAGCCTGTTGCGGGTCTCGACCTCGGAAACGAGCTCATCAATGGGAATCACAGAGGGGTCAACGGTGGTCAAAAGGTTCTTGATGATGCTCTCGTCGCAATCAACATCGAGCAACCCGCCAACAACTGCAGGGGTGCGCGAGGGGTTGACACGCTGCACGTAGACCTCGATCGACTTGTACTGTTGGTTCTGGTAGAGGTACAAGACCAAGTCGTGGACAAAGTTGAACCGGTCACATACAGTAATGAGCGGCAACTGTTCGGTCAAACGAGCTTCCTTGAGGAAATTCTTCACCTTCTCAGGGTTGTAGTAATTGCTTTCACGGCAGATTCTCTCAACCTCGGAGATCTGGTTCATCGCAGTCGCAGCTTCAATGTACTTAAAATGTACCTCGGGATCCTCAGAAAGGTTGACGATACTTCCAAGGTAGTAGTAGAGACCTTCGGCGGTGCGATACTTCTCTAGAAGACTGATCAAACGACTAGGTCCGAGAAGGTCAGAGAACTTTGTGCAGATCTGAACAACGGCTTGCAGGTTATTGCGGATGTTGACTTCCAACATTGTGTCCATGCAGTCGAGGGTCTGCTCAACAGAAAGACGGCCAATGAAGTTCATCAGCCACTCGGTACTGAGTTGATCCGTGCGAACAATGTTGCGCTTGATGACGGCAGGGTCGTCAGTGTTTTCTAAGGCTCTTTGGATAAGACCAGCATTCTCGCAGAGTTGGGAAACACGGGGACGGTCGTAATGTGTAAAAATCTCGTTCCCGAGGATGGCGTCAGCGACCTGCGGAGCGTTGACCAGATTCATCTCGAGGAGGCGTGTCTGAAGGTGGCCATGTTCAGGTTTGTTATCCTTAAGAGCATCCAAGAGGAAAGAAGTGGCCTGCTGAACCATGTTCTGGGAAAGGAAAACATCCACAACGCGGTCAAGGTCGATGAGTGCGCCGGACTCTTCGTTGGCAAGCTGAGTCGCAAACTCAGCACCCTTTTCCGGATTCACGCGAACGATGTGTTGGAGGAGCTGTGTGTAATCTGGCTGATATCCGACTTGCTTGGAATATGCAAGGATCTTGTCGAATTGACCAGTTTCAGCAAAACCCGCAATGACCTTGTTGGGGACATTCGCTTGGAGGTAAATGCTCAAGGCTAGGTTCATGTCATAAGGTCGGACAATGTCACCCAGTTCCTCTGAGCTCTCCAACTTGTTTTCACGCATCCACTTCTCCAGCAAGTGCTTTCGGTTCTGCTGGAGGACAGGCCGAACAAGCTCAAGACTCTCATACTTATTAAGTGTCCCCTTATCCAGTAGCATACCGAAGTATTGGAGGATGACAGACATTTGCCCAGTTTGTGGGGCATTTTTGAACTTGTTGATTGTCTCTGGCGTCCTCAGAAATCCCCTGGGGGAATTCGCAGCAATCTTGGCTGCTTCAGGGTAGTTACCCTGGGCAAGCAGGTTGTCAAATTGCTGTTGGTAGAGGTGATCGGCACCCGGAAGGCCTGCCTTAGAAGCCAGCTTGACAGCGAGACCGGACATGGCTGGATTTTCCATCAAGTATTGAACAATGTTGTTTTCGTCGACACTGACAGATAAAACTTGACCCTTGCGGTTGACGCCAACGAGACCGGCAGATTCGGAGTCGGGAGCGGTCGTGAATATTGTCTCACTAGATATCCGGTTCATGAAAATGCAGGTTCCAGTCTCTAAATCGTAGAGGTGAATGAAACCGTACTTGGTGACCAGGTAAACAATATCGTACTTTCGCGACACCTGCATCGCAACTGGGAAGTCGTTGACTGCCTCTTGGGGGAAATACACCTCCACTGCTTTCTTTTGAAACCTGGGGTTAGGCTCCTGGTGGTCGATTTCGGCGATCTGCAGCTTGGCACCGGTCTGAGTCCGCACCGCGAAAGTGAAGAGTTTATGTTCCAGGGGCGAGCCCTCAACTCGGATAGAAGCGAAAGAGGCTGCATGTCCTTCGATGAACTGCGAGATCCCCCGCTCCTTGGAGTATAGCTGCATTGAACCAACGACACGACCCTGCTGACTGCTGATTCCGACGACGACCATCCATTTTTCCTCGTCGTTTACTCGATAGTTGATGATTTGGCAGTTCTAGAATACGATATCATCAGTCCCCGTAACCAGATTTCCGTTCTTTGCTTAAGTGGCAGTACGTACGCTAAGGTTCGGAAGTCTATCAAAGACCTTCAATGGCTGAGTCTGAGTGGGATCAAAAACATCCCAGTGGTAGACTGAGGATTCCGTCACCAATCCCAGACTCTTCTCACTGAACCACTTCCAGTAGACAACGTCATCGTTCATGACCGCAGATTTCAGCTTCTGCTTGGCTGAGAGGTCGAAAATTTGGATTGTCCGGCCCTGCGCCCTGAGAGCAATGATGTTCTTGGACCAGTGCATAATCGCACTGTCCGCGTTGATAGGTCGCTTGATGATCTCATTGTTGTTCTTTAGATTGAGGATGATAACCTGGGGCTTATCCTCGTCATCGAGTTTTTGGCGGACGCAGACGAAGTGATCCGATTCTAGAGTCTGTATGATGTACGAATGTCAGCGTCTATACAAAGCCGCTAATAAGCTGTAACAGACGCGACTCTAGACTTACACACGTATTGAAACCAATCGACGCCGGCTATCAACAGACGTTGCATTAGTAAAGTACACAAGCAAGGGGCGCAGCTGAGTTATAAGAGCTGAGACGGTAGCGTCGACGGTCCGGAGCGGAGGCCGTGGAGCTAGAGCGCAGAAACACATACCGCGATTTCAGCATTCGTCAACTGTAGAACAGACAGCAAGCGTTAGCATCTCTATCTACCCCTATAGAAGCTGTCAGGAGAAAAGGGGCTCACATTAATGAGCTCCGTGAATTTGATGGGAAGAGGAGCCATATTTACAAAGGCCGTAGTACGACCTAACAACCCAA
The DNA here is from genome assembly GCF_047715535.1 of Aspergillus foveolatus. Taxonomy (NCBI): domain Eukaryota; kingdom Fungi; phylum Ascomycota; class Eurotiomycetes; order Eurotiales; family Aspergillaceae; genus Aspergillus; species Aspergillus foveolatus. The sequence continues at coordinate 517,571 of NW_027396076.1, forward strand.
AACGCCACGCAAATCAATCGACTGAAATACAAGGAAGGTGTATGGTAAAAGGGGACGAGTTGAAGGTCGGCGAAGGGAGAGTAAGAAGAAAGAGGAGAAAAGGAAGTGTACTGAGGAATGGAGACAAGAGGTGTTGATTAGCAGGGAAACACTGGGGAAGCGGAAGGTGACCTCAGGAGGTTGCTGAGGTGTCGCTTACCCGCTGTCACGTGCACGTGTCCGGTACCTGAGCTAGTGATGGCCAGTTAAGCGAACGGTGACTCGAGAAGTTGACTGAATCGGAATTTTCGTTTCACTTGAACCAGACGATAAGAGGAAGTGGCAGGATATCTGAGCTTCTCGAGGTTACTAGTGTTGCAGCTGTGAAGCTGAGACGATGGAGCTGAGTCCACGAGCCAAGAACTATATCCGACTCTAATTGAATGCAATCAAACGACGGTGCTGGTATGGGGTGGTCTAGAAATATGGAATATGTATTGATTCGTTGACCTCTTGCGGGGGATGAGTTTAAGTACTCATTGACTTCAGAAAGCCGCTCTGCTGAGAAATTGAATGCGAAAACGAGACTGAGATTCAGATATATACTTGCAGTTTACGACGTGAATTCTATTACTAGCGAACAGCGCCCAACGCCAGAAAACGCAAAGCTTAAAGAGAACTTCACTTTCCCACTTACTAAGGCTACTTGGTTCCATCATGTAGACCCAGGCCAGTATTATATTCTCTCCAATCTCTCCGCTACCTTAGAAGGAGTGACGTCTGTCGTTAGGCAAAGAGCACTCCACATCCAGCTCTCCGACCCACGATACCAAAAACAGCTCTAATGAAGCGACCTCCTTATAAAGATCTACCTGCGCTGTCCAAGGAACCTCGCTCAAGCTTCCTGGTAGAAGCTGGTAACTCGGCATTGTTTAGAATACACTACTAGTAGCCCACCTAGCTGACCAACTTCATATTACAGTTTTATGAAAGAAATTCCCCACGTCACCGTATTCTACCACATCTTAAAAGCGAATCAGAAGACCTCAATAAATAACATATCCCATTTTGTGATCCTCGAGGTGATCGAACAATAAAATCGTTACAAAAACATGTCCTATAAAGCTAAGGCAAGGTAATTTAAAGCCGTGGGTATTCCTTTTCTGTACGTAAACTACCTTGCTACTGCAGTCTAGAAGTGTGACCTGACCGGACACCAAGAGTTTAGTGGTGGAAGAGACGAGTGCCTTGCTCGACGAAGGTAATGCCAAGCTTCTCCGCGGTCTCGAAGACAGGACCGTCATTTTGGCTACCGCTGGGAGCAGCAATGTACTTGACGCCAGAGCGGGCGGCGCGGAAAACGTTGTCGATGAAGGGGAACTGGGAGATGGAAAGTGAGTAAGAGACCATGAAGACATTGTTGGTGGACTTACGAAAGCGTCCGAGGAGACGGCAACCTCGCTCAGCTGCTTGAGCCAGGATTCGCGCTCCTCCTGTGTGAATGGCGCAGGCACCTCCTCGAAGACGCGCTCGTACTCGGCCTGCTCAATCTCGTTACGAGGAGTCTGACCTGAGCACAGCAGGTCAATGGCGTTGCTCTTGTCAGCACGTTTGGTGCCAGCCTTCCACTTGATATTCAAAACACGTTCGTGGAAACGCATCCACCAGTTGTCGGTCTTGTCACCTGCAAGACGGGTGCAGTGGATACGGCTCTGCTGGCCAGCGCCCAAACCGACAACCTGACCGTTAAGGGCGTAGCAGACCGAATTTGACTGGGTGTATTTGAGAGCAATGGTAGCCACGGTGAGATCCCTCAGAGCGGCATCGGGGAGGGTCTTGAGATCCTTAGGAGTAATGATGGTGTTGAAGGTCTTGGAGGGAGAAATCACAACGTCGTTGCGGTGCTGGTTAAGCTGAACACCGTAAACAGTACGGGTTTCCTCGCCAGCAGGCACGTAAGAGTCGTCCATTTGAAGGACAAGGTATTTGCCACCTTTCTTCTTAGACAGGATCTCGAGCGCCTCCTTTTCGTATCCAGGAGCGATGACACCGTCCGAAACCTCGCGGGAGATGATCTTGGCGGTGGTGACGTCCACAACATCGCTGAGAGCCAGGACATCACCAAAGCTGGACATGCGGTCTGCACCGCGAGCACGAGCATAAGCCTGAGCCAATCCAGAAGACTCAATGCCGGCAATATCGTCGACCATGTAGACCTTGCGCTCCTTATCGCTAAGAGGGACACCTACAGCGGCACCAGCCGGCGACACATGCTTGAAACTCGCAGCAGCGGGGTATCCGAGAGCCTGCTTGAGCTCCTTGACGAGGGCCCACGCGTTGAGAGCATCTAGAAGATTGACATAGCCGGGGGAGCCGTTGAGAGCCTTAAAAGGAAGCTTACCCTGAGGCATGCAAGCAGACGCAGGCTTCTGATGAGGGTTGGTTCCGTAGCGAAGAGAGAGGTGTTTCTCGCCGTTACCAGCGTATTGCTTGCGGAAGAAGCCAGAAATGGCGGTATCGTAGTCCGCAGTGTGTTCGAAAGCCTTGAGGGCGTAGGATCGGCGGCTGGTCTCGGTGATCTCACCTGCTTCGAGCTCCTTGAGGAATTCGGGGTAATCCTGGGGATCCGAGAGAATGGTAACGCGGGAGTGGTTCTTAGCCGCAGCACGGAGCAGGGTCACACCGCCAATATCAATCTCCTCAACAGCCTCTTCGATGGTGACGTTAACCTTATTGACGGTTTCTTTGAACGGGTACAGGTTGCAGACAACGAAATCAACCTTGGCGATGTTCTGATCGGCCAGATCCTTCTCGTCGGACTCAATATCACGGGCAAGAATACCGCCGTGGACGGCAGGGTGGAGGGTCTTCACACGACCACCCAGCATCTCGGGCGCGTGAGTGATAGCTGAAACATCTCTGGTGTCCGTCAGCCTCTGGAATAGTCATATAGCCACTAGTAAACCCTCCATCGAATCGACAACCAAAATCACATATACGAATTTACGAACGCCGGTGAATGAGAACGCACTCAACTGGGAATCCCGCCTCCCGAATCATCCTTGCGGTACCACCGGAGGCGAGCAGGCGGACATTGTGTTTGGCAAGGCCTTTTGCCAGGTCCAGAAGACCGGTCTTGTCGTAGACAGAGAGTATAGCTAGAGAAATAATTCGAATCAGTCAGGGTTTTCTTTATTTACACAGCAGTGAAGCCAGGGAAATGTGGATTGTGGGGAAACAAGACCCAAGTCTATACTTGGAAGAGAGCTGGGGAAGTTCCAAATGCAGCTTAGGAAAGACCCGAGAATGATGGAGGTGACGAAAAAACTCAATGGCTTACCTGACTTTTGCTGAGACATCTTGAAAACTGACGGCAATTTTCTGAACCCCAGAGGGAGAAGAGAAGTAAGACAGGGCCGATCAAGAGAAAAAGAAAGGCAAAAAAGATCGGGACAGTCAGGAGCTCCCCCACTCTGATCTACCCCTCAATTATACAATTTTTCGATGACGAACTGTTCACAATGTGATATATTGCAGAGAGTATATGCTTTGAGCCTTTGTGATAAAAGAAGATGAGTTGATTGCACTTTTCTATGTCTTCCTTCGCGGAAAATAGCTTTTATTCCCTCTTTCCTGCCATCGCGGGGCACGCCGCTTTCGGAGCCCTTACATTTTGAATCTGAAGTAATACTCGAGAGCACATCTGCGCATAGTGCGGCTGACTAAAGAAAAGTCTCATTGACGTTATTCACTCGCCAAACACAATCTCACGTGATGCACCGCGCACAGACCACTACGCGCCAAACAAAAACGAGCACCAAAAATTCCTCCCGATTTCCTTTTTTCTTTTCTTCTACATGAACAACGCAAAATTCACATTCTTCAAAAAGCGTTCCTACAAAGGAAACTATCTCCTAGATAGGGACCTATGAAGTACGGAAATCGTCATATAGAATGGAGACAGACTGCAATGCAGAGTATCGATCTTGGGTGCAGTGTCTGCCTGGCCTTAAGGCTCTATGGGAGGGACTGCAATGATTGGTTCTACAGAATTTGGAAAGCTGTGATTCTTCTATAGATCACTCTGTAGCGTAGTACCGTTATGTTAATGTCCGCCTTTGGCTGGGAATATCATTCCAGCCGTGGCGGACAAATGCTGCTTGATGTCTTCAATTTTCCAAACTCGGTATTAAGGGCATTTATCAAAATGAAGGAAGAAGAGGACAGAGCTTTGTCTGGAGACATTTATTCGCTTCTGATAAAAAGCAAGACTGAAAGGCCGGACCTGGATTCAACCCTTGATAGTTTCACGACGAGACCCTCCCGCAAGCTGCCTGCCAATGTTTCCAAAGCATACGCATGCGCAGAAGAGAACACTAGCAATCCACGTCCGAACCGCCATGCTCTCCTGGGTGAGTCTTGCCCCTGGTGTGGCTTCTGTCCCGGGCCCGACCCCATTGAGCGAGGGGATAATGGGGGCTGAACCCTCTGTTGCTGGAATTAGACCAGGCTTAAGACCGAGCAAGAGGCTCATTCCTCCGATAGCGAGGGTTGTCGATAAGATGAAGCCGGTCTTGGTGCGGTCGATAAGGTACCACAGCACAGGGTTGGCCAGGGCTAGTGTTAAAGATGCTTGGGTTGTGGACTCCCAGGGGGTGCGACGCTGTAACAAACAAAAACGTATATGTTAGCTTCTTGGGGTTGGAAAATGTCCATATAACAGGAAAGTTTACCATGGCAAATGCAATTCCCACAAAAGCTCCAACGCTGCGAACCACCGCAGACCAGGAGAGAGCAAGCTCCGCGGAATCATTGCTCGACTGTTTCTCTTGTGCGACAGCTCCGCCTAGATACGAATCCAGCCAGGGAAGCACATTCCCAATGGCAACACCGGTAAAGCCCCAGAATCCCAAATATTCCCACGACCCGTAGAAATGGGTATATTCCAGCTTGACCGGGGTGATCCAGTGATTTTCGTGCAGATGAATGGTAATAATGCCGTAAACGACGCCGAAGGCAAAGAGTAGCGCGCCCCTGATCGTCTGAGGCAGGATAACGCCGCGGAACAAACCGTGGCTGAGACGCGAACGGGTGCGGAGAACAGCAGCAGACTCAGTTCTGCTTCGGGCCAGCGTCGGCTGAACTTTGGGGATGTCTGAACTGGAAGGTTGTACGTCTGCTTCCGTTCCCCAGGCGCTGTCTTCATCGCGAGTGCCTTCAAAGGCTGTCGGAGAGTAGATACCATACAGTGTCGGCGATGTGAGGTTCATTATAGACCCATTTCGACTGATGGCGGCCGAGCCAGGCTCTTTGGGAGTTAGGGTGCCCATGTTCGAGGGTTCTGCGGGAGTAGACGATCCGGAGGAGTCATTGACGCGAAACACGCGCTGCGGACGTGGGCGAAGGAGGCGGGTTTCGTCGTCGGACATGATGGATAGACGTGCTGGCAAAAATAAAGCACTGGGAAGGGTGATCGCGTGGACGAGAAGGTGAAGAGCAAAAAAGGGACGGAGACCGGAGCGGAAGCGGGAGGCCGGGGTGGAGTTGTTGAGCAATGAAAGTTTGCTGCTACCGGCGGCGGACGTCCTAATCGATAACAGGCTGTGGGAGACAAAGGACGAGACTGTTTGACTCAACGTCTAATAGTAGCTCCAGTATCTCATAAGGTTTGCTGTAGTAGTAGTCTCAGAGGAGAAGAAGAGAAGAGGAGAAATGTGTCGCTAAGTGTGGAGCATTGGCACATGCAAGAGCAACTGGGGGAGGACACGATTTAAGTATCAGTTGTCAGGCTGGAGTCTGCTAACAAAATGGAGTGCATTAGTACTGTACCTAGTAATACGGGAATAGATAGACACTTGAAGGTTGCTGGTAGCCAATGCGTTCCTGGCTGGAAAGGTGAATGGCCGTCTCCAGAAATATGATTACTACGGTAGGTATACGGGGGATAAAGCATTGTTGAGCGCCTCGGTAGATCTCTTCAGTTCAACAATCCAGGTCATGCGCGACACGCGGCCAACGAGCGTCGAGGAGTCATTTTCACTCAGCTTCTTTGTTGTCGATCACTACTGCAAACTTTTGGCCTTTTCCAAGCGCCAGCCTGCTGGACGTCATGAGGTTTGATTTTCAATTGCTGAATATTCACACTCTGGGCGATCCGTGTGACGGCAAGCCACACTATGTCACTACTACAGAATTATTACAAAATATAGAAGAGGGTTGCTTCTTTTGGCTGTGCCACCTGGCCCAACGGTGTTATTCTGGGCCAGTCGCAGGGGGTGTATTGACTTCTATTGAGACGCTTGACTATAAATCTAAATAGAAAGATAACAGGGTTTGGTCAAGAAGTAACGAATAAGGTATTGACCCCAGTGGAAAAGCTAGTGCAATGCTGGGTGCAACCAACACAAGGGACTCCAGCTTTTTGAAAGGGCAGCTTCGGAAAAACAAAAGAAAGAGAACGCATTGAAGTCTGTCAGGGCGGGGGTAGAGACCTGAATGGGCCCATTTCCGGTGCTCAATTCCACCCCGGCTTGCCGTTAGCCATCTCGGGCCCCGAAACATCGCTTGCCGGGTAGCGACCTTCCCCGCCGGGTACGGATAAATTATCATCAGCCTCACCCTCGACATCCATTTCGTCAAGCTCTTCATCTTCCGCCTCTTCCTCCTCTTCATCAGATGACAAAGCATCGTCGGCGTCTCCGCCTAAGAAGCTGTCATACCCTAGTTCGGCGTGTCGCGAGACTTCGCGTCCACGGGGCGGGATGTCATCTTCATCGCCGCTACCTTCGCCCAGAAGCTCCCGGTCAATGTCATCAAGACTCTCCTCTCCTTCCAGATCCCCTTGTACTGGAGAGAGGGCATCATCTCGACTCGGTGTCTCCAGCCCAGTGTGGGCGCCAAGAGAATTTGCTGCAGCGACCTTCTCATCGCGCGGATTCCGGCTTCGGTTGCCTTTAGAGCGGGCTGCAGCTGTCTTGGGAGTCGAAGCCGATGGAGTGGACGACGCCGCCGCCGCAGCTCGAGCGAGCTTGCGCTTAGCGTTACGCTGGGCTCGGGCTTTGCTGCTTCGAGATGACACCTTTCCGTCTACATCACCGTCAAAGTCCATTGCTTCCTCTCTTGCCTTCTGGCGTTCTTCTCGTTCCTTTTTCCGGTCCCTTCTCGGTCCGTTGGCATGTTCATAGTCCCACCGGTCTAGTCGTCTAGATGCCTTGCGGATGACTGACAAGAAATAATTCGCACACTCGCCAAAATCCTCTTCTTCCTCTGGATTAGGCAACAGACCTCCCTTTCCCCAGGACTTATCATCATCCGTGTCATAACCATCAGGTAAGTTCTGCAGCAAGCGCCCGTAACGTGCAAAAGGTATTTCAGTTAGTCTCTTGGCACGAAGTAAGCGATACGCTTCCCCTTTCCTCTTGGCCAATATGTACTCAATGCGTTGTCTTCGGTTTCGCTCGACAGCCAACTGGTGTTGGGTGAGTGGGCGGGGTCGTCGGCTTGAACCTTGGTGATGTGGGGAAGCTTCTGTAACGAACCGGTTCAAAATAGGATAGCCTGAACCTGGCGGTGCTGGGGACGCGGCATCGGGAGTGTTTTCCGCCTTTGTCCTCAACACAATGCGCGGTGATGGGCCATCAAGACTGCCACTTTGGTAGGCGTAATCTTCGTCCCTAGGCATCTTCAGAGTGGAACGGATAGATCCATCAGGGTTTCGGAACTCGATGAGATCATCGGAGTCCGCCGCTGCCCTGTATGCATCCCCTTTGTTGCTGAATTGACGAGAAGGAATTTTGGTACCTAAATGTGTTAGTGACGGAGCATGGCATGTATGTGGATTGACGAAGCGCAACATACCAGGCTCCATCTGTTTCAAATATTGGAACTCCCAATACGGCACTAGATAATACCGTTAGTATGAGCTCTTGATAAATCGGCAGAAACATACTCTTTTTCGGACGTTTGGGTGCTCTAGGAGTTGGCTCTTCTTCTTCTAGAATCCCTAGATACAATGTCAGCTACGTTGTGGGGACACAAGGCGATATGTTGGCTTACTTTTGCGTTCCAAGCGCTTCTCTTCCCCGTATTCGATCTCGGATTGAGTGTCAACATTCTCCTCATTCGCCTGGTCTTCGGTGAGGATTTCAAAGGAGGGAACTTTGATCGGTAGACCTCCGGTTCCCTCGCCCTCCAACCCGGGACCGAAGGGATTATTGAGGGCGGCCTCGCGGGAGAAGTCACTCTCCAGATACCACCACATGAGCCAAAGGAAGGCCTTCGCCCGAGATTTGCTGCTTAAAGTTGATCGCATGACGAGATCAAAGAAATCACGGGGCGGGAAGAAATGCATCTCAGACACTTTAGGCGCATATTGTGCGAGGACGAATATCAGGTTTACCGGATTGGTACGGGGAACGTTTTCGCGCTTTATCTTATCCAGAGTATTTGGTTGATCCACATCCTCAGACGCACCCTTGAGGATGGACTTAAGGCGGGGGGCGTCTTGTAACTGCTTGTACGCGTTCGGGTCCTGATGCGCTTGTAACGAAGGAATTGAGTGGTAGGTTCGCAGCTGGGCACGCATTTCGGGAAAGACTGACGTCGAACAAGGTAAGTCTCATGCCAATAATCAATAGTTAAGCAGTAGACATCGGCAACATACAGTTGAGGGTCGTATTCATCCGTCCAAAATTGACCAACAGGCAAACCATGGCCATATTGATCGCCGCCTGCTTATCGCTCTGAAGCTTGTCCTTGAGGATCTTGCTGGTCTTGCTGCTCCTAGCCATAGCGTCGATGTAGATATCTGCAAAATCCATGTTTTTCTGTCCGTCTGGCCAACGAGTGAAGACCGGCGTCTTGTCTTCAAAGACGAGCTTAAGAAACTGATACTGGATATCTTTGCGCCACAGAGGGATACCGTCCTCCTTTTTCAAGTGTCTGATTTTGTTCCCAGAGTAAACCGAACCTATTGTCCCATTCGGTTGGCGTCTCGTGCCGACAGTCATGTTGTGGATTTGCTGCTCATCATGAGGTTCGGATTGCGCAAACGAATCGTCCACGCCTGCGCTTTCGACATCAGCCATTACGTATTGGAGCGGCGGAAGCGTCGATATAAGAAGGATTAAATATTTCGTTAAAAGTTAATGAGAATGATGTTTCCTAGCGACGTTCTCAACCACACGCCCTGGACTAGGTCAACGGGCAGGGCAGAAATCCGAATTGCTATAAAGCGGATGGAGTAGATTGAATCGATGGACGAATGAGCGCGAGGGATATTGGCGGTAAAGGCCAATCAGGGATGAAGAAAAGGGAAGGAGAGAAAATGATGGCGGAACGAGATGGAAGGAGATGGGTGAAAGGGGAAATGGAGAGTAAAGAAGAGCCTGGAGCGTGAGCTGGGATTGCTGCGTGAGTCGCTGGAACGCGACTCTCCTTTACTCAAAAAGTCCCGTACAGCCGCTCCAAATTCATTATGGTACATCAACGCCATGCGAATTTTACGGCTAGTATGCCGAGATACAGTAAATTTCATGCACGGATCCTAAGCCAATTCACAAGAGGCTTTTACATACTCCATACGTATGATCTACGCTACATACATACTACAGCATTCAAAGACAACTCGTCAAACATCAAACTTTTTGTAAATTGCGACTAGCTCCTTCTCGAAACCCAGTTCCATAGCAAGCCGTCTTCGGCAGATCGCGACTGACATGCAATGATAGATTACGCCGTTCAACCACGAAGTGCCAGCGAAGAAGCTCCCAGCAGCCTCCACGGATCCGAGTAATGATCATAACATAAGAGAGATCCCGTTCAATGTCAGCCTCCACAAGACACCTGTAGATTTTGGTGGAACCAGCAGCAAGCTAACGCCAGATATAATGCAAATAATCCCTTCTCTCTATCACCCATCCGTCATGATTTCGTGTGCCACTAATTTGTAGACGTGATGTGAAGAACCAATACTCGGCGAAGAAGGCCCTAGGTCTTCTCGTGAAAAAGAAAACAAAATGAGAAATGAGAACACACGAGGCCCTGGTTCCGTAGATGTCATCTTTTGTCCCGCAAGCCTTTCACTGCGCCAGAAATGACCCATTAGAAGTTGAACATGAGGATGACCTAGGTCAGAGAAGGAGGTATGGTTTCGAAAGAAAATATAGGAACCATATTCGCGAATGAAACCAAAGGCGAGAAAACGAACACACCCCCCTTGAGAGGAAACCGAAATCGATAAAAACAACTCTATGTAAGACACGGTCGATGCAGTTGCTGTAGCACCAAGCAGAGGAAAATCATAAAATGCACTTCGCTTTACACGAAAAAGTCGGATAGCCTGCTCGGCACGCGTCATCAATCTCCATATGGCCACCTGAGAACAAAATGGGTATCTGGTAGAAGCGGTCGTAGGAGAAAGTCAACGCAGTCTATGATGTTCATGCAACTTGGCTCGAGAACCCTCGACCACGACTTGAAACAATCGAGAGTCGAACAACGAGCCCAGACCACATCGAAGGCCATGTCTAAACAAAAAAAAAAAAAAAAAAAAAAAAAAAAAAAAAAAAAAAAAAAAAAAAAAAAAAAAAAACCCGGAAGAGGAATATCAGGCAAGATTGAAAAATGCGTGAAGTAGCAAATAACACCGCAAATTGCTCAAGGGGGATCAACGAGAAAAAAAAGAAATTCTAAATGAGTCGTCGCAGTCATGACAAAGCCGGTCCCGAGATGCACTAATGGAGTAGCAACCCACGGACTTGTTCTGATCGTATCCCGTAACCATCAGGGAGGTAAGAGACAAAAAGAAAAAAAGGAGCCAATCAGACCCAGCGGCCGCGTCAAAACCACAACCTATCGTTTACCACCAGGAAGAAGGTCCGGTAGGGCCAGACGGGTTGCCATAGCCACCACCGCCGTAGCCACCTCCATAGCCGGCACCGCCGTAAGAAGGAGCACCACCGTAACCACCGCCGTAGCCGTTCGCTGGAGCGCCGAAACCACCACCGCCGCTATACGAAGGAGGGCCGCCCATGCCACCGCCCATGCGACGCATGTCCCGAGTGGCGTTAGCGCCGCGGCCACGACCTCCACGGCCTCCACGACCGCCATATCCACTGCCTTCACGCGCAATACTTTCCAGGAAGGAAGGAACTTCCTGGTGAGCCTCCTTGAGCAGATCAATCAAATCACGGACGACACCACGGTTGCCACGGTTGAAGAAAGCAGTGGCGATACCGGTGTTACCAGCACGACCGGTACGACCAATGCGGTGGACGTAGTCGTCAATATCGGTAGGAAGATCATAGTTGATAACATGGGTGACATTAGGAATATCAAGACCACGAGCAGCAACAGCAGTGGCAACAAGAATCGGGTAACGACCGGAGCGGAACATTTCAAGGGCACGCTCACGCTCACGCTGAGTGCGGTCACCGTGAATGGCAGTGGCGGGGAAACGTTGGTTGATGAGGAATTCGGAAAGGGCATCAGCCATACGCTTAGTCTCAACGAAGATAAGGGTGAGGCCAGTGGTGCCGTGGGTGTGGAGAATATCCAAAAGAACAGAGCGTTTGTCGTGGTCCTCAACGTATTCCACCTTCTGGGTAATGTTCTCCGAAGTAGATCCAACACGACCGACGGAGAGGAAGACGTAGTCCTTCAGGAAGTCACGGGCCAGCATCTGGATATCCCGAGGGAAGGTGGCCGAAAACATGAGAGTCTGGCGGTCGTTAACGCTAGGCATATCTTCTCCTTCCACAATACGACGAATCTGGGGCTCGAAACCCATGTCCAACATGCGGTCAGCTTCGTCAAGGATGAGGTACTTGATGTTGACGAGAGAGATGCGGCCTCGCTCGATGAGGTCGACAAGACGACCGGGGGTAGCAACGAGGAGATCGCAACCACGCTCAATCTGGCGCAGTTGAGAGCCAATATCAGCACCACCATAGACTACGCAAGGGCGCACCCATGAGCGGTAAGCGAACTTGCGGGCCTCGTCAAAAATTTGGGAAACGAGCTCGCGAGTGGGAGCCAGAATGAGCGAAGTTGGGTATGCCTTACGCTGGCGACCAAATTGACCAGCTGCCGAAGGAGGGGGGGCGGCAGGACCGTTTTGGTAAGCCTGAGACAAGATGGGGAAGAGGAAACCACCTGTCTTTCCGGAACCAGTCTGAGCGCAAGCCATCAGATCACGGCCGTTCATGACAATAGGGATCGAGTACTTCTGGACAGGGGTGGGAGTCTGGTAGCGGGCGAGGGCGATATTAGAGATGAGGTGGTCGTCCAAAGGAGGATTGGTGAATGTGTTCACGGGCTCGGGGACATCGTGACCGGAGGCCTCGACGGGGATATCATCATAGTTGGCGAAATTGATACCAGTGTTCTGCTTGGTTGGGTCGTTGGGAACACCGAAGAGTTCGCGCTCCAGACGGGGATTTGGCGGACCAGGGATATGCTTGCCGTCGCGCCACTGGCCATCTCCGGATCCTCGGGCTGAGGCACCAGCATAGCCGCCTCCATGACCTGGGTTTCCGTAAGCATTTGGGTTGAATAATGGACGACCGGCTTCAGTGGCAGTCCAGCCGGGGTTGGTGTTGGTATTACCATTGGGACCACGGGGGTTGAAGTCAGGAGCATTGGCGTTAGCCCAGTTGCCGCCACGAGGGCCTCTGTATAGGTGAGACAGTTAGTGAGCTGACCTGGGAGCTGATAAAAAAAAAGGGCGTAAACCGACTGTCGCACACATACCTAGGACCGCCCCACGAGCCACCTGTAGGACCAGGGGGGGGAGCAGAAGCGCCATCTCCATTGGCGTTAACCTGGCGCTGGCGGAGGTGTGGAGGAATGTAGGCAGCGCGGCCTCCTCCAGAGGGGGGACCTCCAGGCGCAGGCGCATGCTGAGAGTCATTGAGGGTAAGGCTTCCCATATTCAAGCCGTCGGCCATTTCTGCGGTATTTCACGAACTGATTAAATCCACCACGAGTAAGCTAGAAGAAGCGCGAAAGACGGAAGACCAGACAAGAAGACGTACGACGTAAAAAGTTGGAAAGTGAGCTTCTCAAAAGATGCGTATGTGCTCTCGCTTCCGCGGACCGAAAACAGTCGATATTTCCTCGGGGTTTCGGGTAAAAGAGAGCTGTAGAATACCAGAGCAAGGATTCCCGTAAGGCTCTATCAAGCAATAGAACACAAGAATCGGATGGCAAGTGAAAGTGTTTGAATGACAGAAAAAAGGTGATCTCCTAGATCTAACCCTCTATGAAGTACAAAAGGGGCGAAAAAAAGGAAATCGGTAAAAGAAAGGGATGATATGTAGGTCGGATGATGAAACGAAAAACACTTCAGTGGTTATTGAGTTGGAGGGAAGAGGGTTTTAAGGAGGATGAAGAGTGGGAGAAGAAAAGAGAGCAAGAAGGTTTGTGGGAGAGGGAGAGGAGGCAAGAAAGGCTTAGTCCGCAAGACTTGCAGTGTTGCTTCACCAGCGTATTAAATTACTGTCAGTGGAACTACGCAAAAAAAAAAAAAGAGTAATACGGTGTCACTGTTTGGCTCTTACTTTTCTCTGCTAGAAAGTTGCCTTCGTCTTAGTCAAGTAGTTACAGCCAGTGGCTCCGATTGGGTTTTTTCTCTTTTCACAACGAAGGCGAAAAAGACCCCAAAAATTCTTTACTCCTCTAAGTCCATTGCCAAAAGTTGGACTCCACAATTACAGCGCCCTCGCACAGCAACGGGCTGGCCACAGCGGCTGGTCCATGGACTCTGTCTATTAGTTCTATAACATGCTGAGAGGTAGTTTAACTACCCTGATGTTTTACGAAGTACAGACAGAGGACTAATCCGTGAAAATCTCCATATGCATCTTGGTCAGTGGCCACTTAATACTACGGAGTAGAGCATGTTACTCCATTATAGTTGTACTGCCTCTCTGGCCCATCCCAGCCTATGATGCAAGGCCATGTCTGTAACAGGGTTAGCCAAGCGATAATTTGCCCGGCAGGAATAATTCTCAACATATCTACATCGAGTTTAGATCAAACCCGCCCCCGGCCTTGCCACTGATATGCAAGCCGGCGTCATGTGACCAACTTTGCCACTGCTCCGCGCTGGTGGTATATGCGGGCGGGAGTATGGGGAAATACTACGGAGGATGATCGACTTGACGAATGTTAAGGGGTAACAGCGTACGATTTTGAATTCAATGATGTTATTTAGACAATGTTAACTTCCTGTTTTTTCCCGGTGAAGTCCTTGACCTTCCTCTTCTTCAACAGGAGCAAAACCACACCTACAACCACGACGAACATTGCGACTCTGGGAAACATGGAAGAAGAGTGGTCAATAGTAGCTGGCGAATCTGCTACTTGAGTCGTATCGTACGGTGAAGATGAAGGGCTGCTCGGCAAGGCTTTCCATAACAAAACCCATCAGCATCGGGCATTCTATGACGGAGATAGAGCCAGGCACGGCTTTAAAGCTCGTTGTGGCTACCTTTCTTGTCACCTTCGTTCACGACGTCGGCCTCCATCTCCAATTCGCCGCTCTTGACGATCTTGACGTCCTTGAGGGGTCTGTCGTTGCGGCCCTTCGGAACATTCTGGATCTTGTCGACAATGTCGTAGCCCTCGAGAACCTCACCAAAAACGACGTGCTTGCCATCGAGCCAACTAGGCAGTGTCAATCAATAACTGTCTATAGTAAGGCGACAGTGCAACTTACGGGGTGACAGCAGTGGTGATGAAGAACTGGGAACCGTTGGTGTCTTTCCCAGCATTGGCCATGCTCAGGAGACCGGTCTTAGTATGCCTCAGCTTGAAATTCTCATCTTTAAACTTCGCACCGTAAATCGACTTTCCTCCGGTACCTTGTTGGAAATTGGTTAATGTCACACGCTAATACCTCCGCAATTCTGTGACCATAACTTACCATCGCCCTTGGTGAAGTCACCACCCTGAATCATGAAATCCTTGATCACACGGTGGAAGTTGGACCCTTCATATCCAAAGCCCTTTTCGCCGGTAGCGAGAGCACTTGAATAAAATACTGTCAGTATTGCTAAAGCCACTGAAGTTCAAGTAACTCAAAAGGCCATACCGGAAGTTCTCAGCAGTCTGTAGTTTCTCAACTCAGCACATGTAACACGCGGAGGAGAGAGGGATGCCTACCTCGGGCACGGTCTTCCCATAGAGTCCCAACACAATTCGTCCTAGACTCTCATCTCCATGCTGAATATCGAAATACACCTACCAGATCCGTTGCGTTAGTAATTATGAGAAGCGCACAGTCAACACAAGCGTTATGCCGAGCGTCAGGGCAATCCTCACTTTGTTGGTGATTTTCGGTCCACGGGGCTCAGAGGCATTAACAAGAGCCAGGCCAACAGCCACGACTAGGAAGAAAGATAAGAAAAGGTTTTTAAAGCTCGTCATTGTCCACAGGTTTCCAATCGCTCCGATTATGGTAGGTGAGGGCTGGTTAAAGATCAGGAGGAGTCCCAGAGCTCAAATCGCGGAGGACAGCTTGCCTTATCAGTGGACAGCGGACTAATTAGCGGTAATTCACATCTCGATAACACTCTAATTTAGCTGCAGAGTTGCAGCCTAAGGCCATAAATGGCCCGTGCTCAAGGCTCCAGATTGCGAATTAGGCTTAAAGATATCGGAAGAACGCTGTTGCGGGACTCAATTTCTCGCGCTATCATCCAGGGCAAAGAAGCCGCTTGACAAAGAGCTGTATCATCGAGACGACACGAAAACAATCGCCAAAATGGTATGCCGGATATTCTCATTTCATTTCAATTCATTTCAAGAAACTAACCGCAAGGCAGGTCTTCATCTTAGGCGTGAACTTCCCCGAGGGCCAGCTCGTCCAGGCAAGAACCCCCGTTAATGAAGCCTCGATATGCGGCGCTTTGGTCGACTGGCCTCAGATTTAACCAAGTTCGTTTATATAGAAGTCTCTCCAAAGGTTTTTCGGTGTCGGCCCGCAAGTCTCATCGCGCATCATGTCCCGTTTCCACATCCACCAAACATGCAAAGTCGGCGAGCTGGCCAACAAACAGGTCCTCGACCTGACGGCTGTGCTCTCAGAAATGAAGATTGAGAACGATCTCCGACGACAAGTTCTTGATGACATCAAGCGGTTAAAGGAGACTGGAACTTACCGTGGCCGGCGCCATGCGCTTGGACTCCCGGTTCGAGGACAGAGGACAAGAAACAATGTAAGTCTAATGCGACCTTGGGAAGTGGTATACTAATTGAGTTGCTATAGAACAAAATAGCCATCAGGCTTAACCGTATTGACAGACGACTTTGAATATAATCTTCAGGGTGTGGCTCGGACCGCTTTGGTCGCTCTGGCGGCTGGTTTAGGTTATTGTGCAAAGGCATGGCAAGGCGTTGTATGTTAGTATTATGTATTTTAAAGGATTGATACTTTTATTCCCCTAGAGATCGACGGAATGTAACGGAAAGGTATATATCGGTTTGTAGCATGGTGCCAGAGATTAAACTTTTGTTTATATGTAGGACTTCAAATCTGTCTGTATATGTTAAACTTAACTAGAAGACAATACGCCCTCGCCGCGGTTGATTTGAATTCGCTTGTCTTCACCAGCGCTCACAATGCCCACCTCACGATCCCAGCACACGCTGAAAACTTTGACACCCTCACCTCCCACGCGCTTGCTGTTCGCCTTGCCCTCTTCCTCTAAGCTCTTCCGTGAGATAGAATATACGCTTTCACCCACGGCACCACCTTTATCTGTTTTCGTAGCACGCAAATCCCAGATTCGACATGTACCATCGTGACTACCACTAATAAGGCCATATATGCTGTGCGGGTCCCGAGCTAACGAAACGACGGCATTTGTATGACCCCGGAGAGTCATGGCCGAAATAGTTGTTGCTGACGCACGGGGATCTATGAGAGTAATGTGACGGGCAGATGTTCCAGTGGCGAGGAGGTTGTGATCGGGCAGGTGCTGGAGCGAAAGAAGCGAGTGGGACGTTGTGCGCGTATCTACTAAAGCGGCGGTAACAAGATCCCAAGTACGTAGCGAGTGATCCCAAGACACTGAATACCCGACTGTCGAGTCTCTGGCGTCGAATATTGCATCGGACACAGGTGCAGTATGGCCAGATAGGAGGGCCAGGGGCCCGCGTTGTGAGACGCTCACGGAAGCATTCAACTTCCTCCTTTTTGAGGTTCTCGAGGCAGCTGATGGAAGCAGACTTTCAGGAGCGGCCGGGGCGTCTGATTTCTTGGTCGACCAGAAACCAACGTTGTGGTCCGCCGAAGCCGATAGTATGCGATTTGAGGACGCATGTACGGCTAACGAGTTGATTCCTGACTTATGTCCATAAAGCTCGACTTGCGGGACAATCTTCCCGGAGAAGTCGTCTTCGGCCTCAGTGTACTTCCATAAGCGCACTGTCCGGTCGAGACCTGCCGACGCAATTGAGCTCGGAGAGATGAATTTGGCGGATTTGATAGAGGAAATATGCCCACCCTCGGTCGGTGACGGCGAAGTTGCGATCACTTGGGAAGACATGTTCCAAACTCGAAGAAGCCCGTCATAACTACCAGAGAGAATCCGCTCCTGGCCACGGGCTACAGCATCTGAACCTGCCGAAGCGGGCGAAGATGGGGAGAGCACATCTATAGAGCTTACCCAGTCGTCATGCTCAAAGGAAGCGATATGCAAAGGTGGTATTAATGCGCGAACGTACTCAATCTCCAATGTAGTTTCCGCTGATATCCCGTTCGCAGTAAGGTATTCATCTATCGACGTCCGGAGAAAAGATCCGTTGATAAGGAATTCGAATGGGATCGGCTTGTCATTGCCCAGAAGGTTGTTTACCAGTGTCGAAAGTGCATATCGCTTCAAACCTGTATAATGGAGAGGTTCAGTATACTGGTTGATTAGGCAAGCTGCGAACAGATGACTGACCGGTAGGAACTAAGATTGGGCCTGTGTTGTCAGGCAAGGCAATATCCTCTTGTTTACTGGTGAGCTGCACGCGCACTTGCCGCTGAGCGGCCTGCGATGAGACAGAAACCTGGCTGGTGTTCATATTCCAACCGTGAGTTCAGGGAAGATTATCTCAATGGCGACGAAGAGTTCTGCGCACCTACGTCGGACAGAAAATCTCCGCTTTGGCGAGGAAAAAAATTACGGCGGGCGACACGGCCAATTTTGCAAAACGCGGAAGTTCCCCGCATACTGATTTAGACCAGCAAGACTCTGAGCATTAGAATTGACTCAACTGAGGCGCAGTGGCTAGAAAACGACAATCTATGTATATTACTATCAGCCCCTAGACACTCTCTTAATTTCAGCAATGGCCCTCCTTCGATGGTCAGATTCTGCAAAAAGGGCCTCGATCAAATCCACAACCTCATCCGCTGAGAATTCGAGGGACAGCTCTCCCTCCAGCCACAAGAATTTGATATCGGCCAGAGAACTCTCGAGTATGTTAATCAAGTACTGAAATTTGAGCCAGTTTCGCACATAGACAGCGGTAATGGGTACCGGTTTAGCGTCATCCGAATGCTCAGGCAGAAACAAATCCTCTAGATTCGATAACTGATTGCAGAAGGAAACCAGTTTCTGGGACTGCGACTCCGATATATCGCCTAGGTCCTCAATGTCGACAATGATCTTCTCAGCTACTGTCGATACGAGAGACCCGATTGCCTGAAGTAAGGCTGAATGGGAGAGGATCGGCTGCCACTCCTTGTAAACAGTCCGTAGTCTATCGACGGTTGCGCGCACGGCGTTCTCGCAGTCCCCAAGAAAAGGTTGCTCCGAGCATTGACTGAAGCCCTGGGCACCATCCAATAAGTCAGTGACGATGGTTCGCTGTGTCTGCATCTCTTTACTATAGGCTAGTTTGCCGAACTTCTCAAGTGCTTCGATGTCGCCATCAAGTCTTGAGAGTTGATGGTTGTTGGCAACTTGACGGACTTGGTCTGCAAGATATAAGCTGTCATTGTAAAGGTACATCTGGCCAGCGTTGAGTTTGAGACCGTAAAAAGACGGCGCCACTGCCTTGAACATGGCAAGGATAAGGGTTGGAATAGCAAGGAGGCCGGCTCCGGAGGAGGATACGAGTGTGCTGGAGTGCCTACCAATGTTGTTAGTTGAGACTAGCCTGTTGGAGTCGGTTAAAACATACGAAGGTTTAGATATGATCTCATAATCTGAGATCTGTTGGCGGATAATCTGAAGTATAGAGTCGGGCACATCGGTAACTGTGTAATACTCCCTCAATGTTATCTCCTTCGAAGTTGCGTTACCCCTATCTTCATTGGCCTTGACAGGTTCTGCTGTAGTGTTCCCCGTCTGAGGATTCTCTGCCGCGGGCTGATCTTCGTCTTCGTCGTCCTCTCCCCAACCCCAAGCATCCCCGGTTTCATCGTCGTCAACGCCTGATGCATCATTACGTTTAGTGACCTTCGGGTCATCCGTATTATCGTCCAAGCCCCAGGCGCTAACGTCTTCTTCATCGTCATTGTTTTGAGCATTTCCTTTCTCGTCATCCCAGCCGGCGTCCCAGTCGTCCGAAGTTGAGTTGTCTAATAATACCTCGTCTGTCTCAGAGACTTGCCTCCTTTCGATTCTCTCTACCTGCCTCGAGTCCCCTTTACTGGCAGCAAGCACCTTACGGACCTGATCCAACGAGTCAACTCTTCGCCTAGTCAGCCATAAACGAGGGGCTTGAGTGGTCCAGGAAACCAGTTCCTCTTGACCGTGCATATCGAGTGACTCTAGCGTCTTGGTAAATTGAAGGACGTGGTCCAAGGTGGCCTCAAACTCGCCCAAGTCAGCCAGCTTTGTCGGTATGGCAGTTGACAGCCAGTGAGATATTATCTTGGACGAAATAGCAGGAATGAATGAGTCGGAGAGGGGTGTTATGATAGACGCAGGCAGAGACCGGCGGAGAAACTCGAGAACTTTGACAACATAGTTCAGCACATCTGAAACTGAAGCTCGAGACGGTTCAGGATCGACGGATATCGTCGACTCTTCAATCTGAATTCCGTGGCTATACCCGTCGCTATTGGGAAGCAATATTGGGTCCAGAAGTGCAAAAAACAAGTCCTTCTGGAATTGGTTATTCGCCGGGGTAAGTTGATCCAAGCGCTCTAGAGCAGAGATAGTCTCTTCCAGTGCACCACCTGCTCATCGCTTAGTGCTCCGCTGCGCTAAACATGGGAGAGTGTATAACTCACGGGAGATAACCAGCTTCCCTTTTTTGCTGTCAAGTTCCAAGTGGCGCTGCCAGCGGCCGCGGACGGACTCCACGATTTCCCGTCGCATCGTGGCGACATTTTCAGTTAGTAATACCATCACATTAGTCTTCTTGAAACAGCTGTCTAAGTTTATGGCATGCTCAATTTCCTCCAGCTTGTCAATTGCGGCCGTAATTTTACCATGCTGATCAAGAGGCCGTATGGCGTCTAGTTGTTGACAGAGGCCCTGGACCTGCTCTAGTGTGTCCGTCACAGCCTGGTTGAACACAATTTCTCTCTCAACTAGTTCAACTTTCGCAGCTGCATCCTCAACCCTCAGCTGCAACGGCTTTGTTTTCTCGTGCTGCTTAACAATTTCCCGCGCTGTTAATCGCGATTGTTCGAGATCTGAGTGCAGCTGTTTTGCTTGTAATATCCATGCATCAATGTCGAAATCATTGTCCTGACTTAGCGAGCTTATCTCCGCCTAATTGCCGAGGGTTAGAATTCCGTTGACGCAGGCGTTGGACCTGGGATCTCAGGTATGGATTCGCTGCAATGCTTACCTCTACCTCGTCTCTGACCTGCGTAATGAGCTCCAATTCCTTTGCAAGAGCTGAAAGCGGGAATTCAGCCGCTACTACCTGCTCCGAATCTGGATATGTGCCCTCAGATACAAAGTCTAGGACTGCGTCACATATCTCCTCCTCCGTTGGCTGCGACATAGTGAATCGTGTCCTTCACGTTCAATCTAAACCTTCCTGGGCAGGGCAACCACAACCTGCTGAGGACAAATAAAACGCTCCGTAGCTTTATGGTAGCATCCCTCGCGGCTATCTCACCGAATCAGCAAGCAACTGAATATGCTTCGTTAAAAAGCAGCAAGTACGAGAGTGAAGGGAGACGTGGAATAGCTCGAGCCATGTGACTGCGGAGCTGCCTGACCGCCTTCGGTGAAGCAAGAGGATTTTGTGCCTCATGGAGGGGTTCGCGACGCCCCGTACATATTCATTCTCGGCGTCTCGGAATACTGGTCCTTGAAAAGTTCATTCAGAAGTGTTCCGAAGTGACCGTATTTGAGTGTGTGGAAGTTTATCTGGGAAAGGAACGGCGTCATAGCTTCTCACCTCTTCCCAATTGGACTGTTCCCCTACACACAAGCAACCGTCCGAGACAGCAAGTAAATTGCCAGTCTCTACCAAGGCCATCCTGTTGGCTCGTTTCCCCTCACGAAGCCTGATTTCGACGTTGCTTGCTCAATTCATGTGAGTGTGTGGTCTGGCAAGTACCCCGTCATCTGTCGTTTGTGTACGCCTCTGTGGAGCTTATATTGAGGTTGGATGTATCATCCGAATATTCACTGTTGGCTCTCTTCATTGCACCTACCCTTCAGCACTTCGAGTGTTTGCTAGAATAGTTCGAATTCCACTGCGGCGTATAGCCTTAAGGCCAAACCCTAAATTCAACTAGCTAATCATCTTCTCATCCAGATTCCCATACAAACCGTCTACGGCACCTAAAATTGCCGCTAATATTCAAGGGCCCTTCGTATCACTCACCAAGATGCCTGCGACTCGGGCGAGCCACTTCAAACTACTCCAGAAATTCAAACCAGACTATTCGCCAAGCGAGTTCGCTCAGTATGAATCACAGAGGACGGGAATGACGGTGGTCGTCATAGATCAGAAAGGTCCCAAGGTGAACGGATATTTCGTCCTAGCAACAGAGATCCATGACGACTCCGGGGCTCCTCACACATTGGAACACCTGATCTTCATGGGATCGCGAAACTATAGGTATAAAGGTTTCCTTGACAAGCTTGCGACGCGGTTTTACTCAAACACCAATGCCTGGACGGCCACGGACCATACAGCGTATACATTGGACACGGCTGGCTGGGAGGCCTTCTCGCGCATGCTGCCTGTCTATTTGGAGCATGTAATTGCTCCGACTCTGACGGATGAAGGTTGCTACACGGAGGTTCACCATATAGACGGTACCGGTAATGATGCCGGTGTCGTGTACTCGGAAATGCAGGGGGTGCAGAATAATGCCGCGGAGCTCATTGACCTGGAGGCACGCCGCTTGACCTACCCTGAAGGCGTAGGATTTCGCTACGAGACAGGTGGCATGATGGAGCAGCTGCGTGTTCTCACGGCCGACAGAATCAGGGCATTTCATCGTGAAATGTATCAGCCTAAGAATTTGTGTCTAATTATCACTGGTGAAGCCGACCATGATGACTTGCTGGAAACGCTGGATCGATTCGAAGACACCATTCTTGATGTCATTCCCAGTCCGGATTCGCCCTTCAAGCGACCTTGGATCGATTCAAAGCAAGCCCCTCCTTTATCACAGTCAGTGGTCAAAACGGTAGAGTTTCCAGAGGAGGACGAGTCTTATGGTGAACTAGAGATTCGGTTTCTGGGTCCAGATTGCACCGACCCTGTACAAAGTAAGTCCTCCAAAGTTTCGCAATGCTCCAAGCAAGTTATCTGACAGCTCCATAGCCGGTGCGGTTAATGTCACCCTACTTTACCTGGCAGGTTCGTCTGCGTCGCTTTTGGATAATATTCTTGTCGAGAAGGAGCAGCTTGCAAGCGCTGTTTATTACGCTACAGAAGACCGCCCTAGTCTCGAGATTCGCTTCACTTTGACCAGTGTGGAGACGAAGAAGCTGGCTCAAGTTGAGAAGCGGTTCTTCGAAGTCCTAAAGGATGCTATGAATAAGGACTTGGACATGAAGTACTTGCGCGAATGCATTGATCGTCAAAGACGAACATGGAAGTTTTCCACGGAAAGTTCCGCATCATCATTTGCAGAGTATGTCATTTCGGATTTCCTCTTCGGAAAGAAAGATGGCTCGACTTTGCTAGATGTCACTTCTCTCAAGGAGTATGAGATCCTAGAAAAGTGGACGCAAGATGACTGGCGTGCGTTCATCAAAAAGTGGATTTCGGATGCACCTCACGTTACCATTCTGGGCACTCCATCCTCTAAGATGTCCGAAACGCTAAAGAAATCTGAAGAAGCTCGAGTTGCGGCGCAGAAAGAACAACTGGGTGAGGATGGCTTGAAAAAGCTTGCCGAGAAGCTTGAGAGGGCCAAAGCTGAGAACGACAAAGAAATCCCGCGGGAGATGTTGGAGCAGTTTAAGATACCCGGAATCGAGTCCATCCATTTTGTGGAGACAATGACTGCAAGGTCTGGAGCTGCTCTACAACTCGGGCACCAAAACAACAAAGCTCAACGAATTGTGGATGCTGATGGATCAGATCTTCCTGTATTCATCCATTTCGAACACATTCCCAGCAGCTTTGTTCAGCTGTCGGTCCTCATCTCAGCAGAGTCTGTCCCGGTGCAGCTGCGTCCACTCTTGTCTGTGTACACAGAAGCCTTCTTTAACCTCCCAGTTGAGCGCGATGGCAAGATCATAAACTTTGAGCAGGTTGTTGTCGAGTTGGAACGAGACACTGTTGGGTATAGCATCGAGGGTGCCAGAGGTCTCGGTAACTCAGAAATGCTGCGCATCTCGTTCCAAGTTGAACTTGAGCAGTACAGCACAGCGGTTGTTTGGCTGCGGGAAATCTCATGGCACACGATCTTCGATGTTAAACGGCTCCGAACAATCACAAGCAGACTCCTTTCCGACGTCCCTGATTCTAAGCGAAGTGGCGATGACATGCTTGCGGCCGTCCATGTCATGGTTCACTATGCGGCCGAGTCTATTGTCCGCGCGCGCAGCACTCTGGTGAAAGCACGGTACCTCAAGAAGATCAAACGGCAGTTGGTAAAGGATCCTGCCGTGGTTGTTGCACGGATGGAAGAGATCAGAAACGCTCTTTTCCAATTCGAAAACATCCGGATCCTGGTCATCGCCGATCTTGAGAAACTGCCTAACCCAGTTTCAACGTGGAAGCCGTTTGCTGAGCGGCTAGGCATCAGTAAACCTCTCAAACCTATCACATCCAGGAGGTCCCTGCTCAGCCCTGCAGGCAAGAAGCTAGGCGGAGAAGCGTACGTTGTCCCCATGCCGACTATTGATTCTTCATTTGCCTACGCCACAGCACGGGGCCTTGACACTTATGATGACCCAAAGCTTCCTGCGCTCCTGGTGGCAATTGCGTATATGAATGCCGTTGAAGGACCTCTTTGGGTTGCCGTTCGCGGCAAGGGACTGGCGTATGGTACAACTTTCGCCTACAACATAGACACAGGCTTCGTCAACTTTGACGTTTACCGGTCACCCAATGCCCACAAGGCGTTCGAGTCAAGCAAGGAGATTGTACAAGCTCATCTCTCTGGGGAGGCCCCCTTTGACCCCTTGATGTTTGAGGGCGCAATCAGCAGTATTGTGGTCACTTTCGCAAATGAACAAGTAACCACTGCCAATGCAGCTCAGGGAAGCTTCATTCGTCAAGTTGTGCGCTCTTTGCCAAGTGATTACAAGGAGAGAATCCTCCGGGAGGTCCGAGATACCAGCGTTGAGGATGTCAAGAGAGCACTGCGCGAGATAATCCTTCCTCTTTTCTCATCTGACACGGCGAACATTGTGATTACCTGCACAACTGTTCTTCGAGAGGTATATTTGTTTTCCTTATGGGATTTGAAAATCAGATTACTGATCTTTACAATAGACGATAGAGAAAGGTCTCAAGGAATCCGGTTTCTCTCCAAAAGTCCAGCCGCTCAAGGAATTCGAGGACGACTATGGACTCAAAGTCGGAGACGGCAGCGATGCAGAAGACGACGACGATGATGACGACGATGATGTGGAAGATGAGGAAGATGAGTCTGAATCGGAGGAGGAATCTGACAATGACGATGACGATGATGAGTGATACTTTTATGACACGGAGTGAGGTCGGATTGGTACGGTCTAAGACTAAGGACGGTCGTCTGTATAGAGCAAGTCAGTCTATCTTTAGTAGAGGTGCACGTCTAGACGAGTTCATCTGCACTGACTGTGGTTTCCGCCTGTTTGTCAGATATAGTCGTTGTCGTTTATAACCCCACGTCGCCGGCCAATCGGTTCTTATGGCATACACATTGCTGACACGAAACATAAAACTGGTATAAGTAGAAATCTTCATCGTGTGGTTTCTATATCGACATATGTTACAAAAAGCTCAAAATGAGAAGCCTTCGTCTCCTCTAGGATTACAAAGGACTTGCCCTATCACTGAACACGAAAGACGCGTAGTCTGTCGGTGACCATGACCGCCTCACCCATAAATATACAAATCGACAATCCTATAGTCTAAGGCACAAGGCCCAATAGAAAAACGAATGAAGAGAAGAGAAAAATCACCAGCTCAAGCTCTTCCTGCCTTTAGCCCTCCGCCGAGCAAGAATCTTCTGCCCAGACTTTGACCGCAGCCTAGCCAGGAACCCATGGCGACGCTTCTGTACCCGCCGCGAGGGGTTATACGTGGCGCGTTTTCCGCCGAGTGATGCACTGGCGGAGAAAGAACGGATTTGCTGTGAGTTCGCAGACGTAGTCGGCAGAAGCGATAGAGTCTGTGTCGGCGCCTGGGGTTGTTGTGAAAGGGGGAGGGAGAGGGTTGGTCGTGTGGTTGCGGTAGTTGCGAAGGAGAAGGGTCGGAGATGGTATTGCAGCTTTGGTTGCGAGGTGAGGCGGAAAGTGGGTGTTATCTGTCTGAATGCAATCTTGTGAGTGTCATCATTCTCCTACTGGGTATATGGGAAGGTTGAGGCTGTTGAGGCAGAACGTACTTGGTTATTGAGGACGTAGCTGCCCTGATGGCTGAGGGGACGGCCCTGCAGTGAAGGCAGAGCATTGTTGGCTGGTGGATTGTTTAACCAGCAAAATAGTCAAATTTTCGATGCCAGACCGAGATGGTAAGCGTGAGTCTTTGTTTGCGTGAAAGCGAAATGTGTAGAGACTACTCCGGAGTAGGTGCTGTACGGTTGAAGTGTCAAAATTCGGTGATCAACTCCAGCGCCGGCGTGCACGTGCCACTTCCAACATCGAAACTTTTTTTTTTGGAAGTCTGAGACCAACTGTACAGCATCACTAGCCACTACAACTCATACTATACATATGCTGGACTAGTTGATCGGGATAATCTGTTGACCTGTATTTGGTTTCAGCTTTCAGCATCGGACTCACGCCAGTTCTTTTCATTCGCAAAGGCCCGCTCAGTACAACCGCCGCATGTACAAACCCAAGCCTCAACCCACCGAACGCCGCACAACTCGCGGTTAAACAGTCTACGAAACAGCAGAAAAAATGGCCACGCAAGACCCAACCCCGCTTCCTCCCACAACAATTCTCTCTTCAAAACCCATCACTCAAGCAGTCGCCCACGACTTCCTAGCCGCCTACTTAGACCGCGCAACCACTGACCCAGCGCTTCAACCAAACGCCGGGATAAGCGAGCACGGTCCCGTATCACGCACAACTGCCGCCGCGCCCAATATTATACTTCATAATCTGAAGCGTGTGCAGGCGGGGCTAGCCGGGGAAGTCCTGGGGAGAGATTTGGCGATTGCAGAGATGAAGGAGGGTGCGCAGCTCGCGCAGGCACAGAGTGGGAACGATAATGCGGACGGAACGTGGGAAGATAAGGCGCAGTTTGAGCAGGAGCAGGATGGAAATCAGGTATATGATGCCAAAGTTCGAGATGAGCCTGAGGGGATGGATGTGGATAACGTTGACCACACTGAGGGGAAGGTGGCTGCAACGACGGGGACACTAGATAAGGAGGAGCGCAAGCGCCTGAAGAAGGAAAGGAGAAAAGCCGAAAAGAAGGCGAAACTGAAGGATGCTGATGAATAGACCTGGTTATTTGTGATTTTGTTTGTCTTGCCTTAGGGTTTAAAAAGCACACGGCGCATTATGGTACTAGACTTAGGGTTTCAATAATTTATATTCTTCCTGAGAATCTAACAATGTTGCTTAACTCTTGATTCGTTTGGGCGAACCAAGACATTGGGTATGAAAATCGGCTTTCTCTATACAGTCGTCGAAGCATAGATGAAATAAGCTATGGCAAAATCGTCGATTCAGAAGAATACTGTTTAGAGTTCACGGTCGGCAGCTTTGACAGGCTTTTCACTGTCTTCCTCCTTGTGGTCTGTAACTTTTCTGCCCTTCCAGCCTAGAGCCTTGAGTCTCTCAGGTAGGATGGGATGAGAGTAGTGGTAGCTGGCGTACATCCAGTCCGCATCCATAGTGCTCAAATTCTGGATCTGGAGCTTGAGGAGGGACTGGGAGAGCTCCTCCGAGTATCCGAGGTTGACTGCAAATGCATCTTTGAATCCGTTAGTTGAGATTGCAATGCTTCTGAGACCTAGCACATACCCGCTTCAAATTCAAATTTGCGACTAAGGATATTCATCAGAAGCTTGACGACAGCATCCATAGGCGCGAGGGCATCAGAAAAGAGGAGGAATCCAATCATAATGGGCTGTTCGGTGTGGAAGCCGAACGACTGGTAGAGTGATCTGTTATTCACGAACGCCGAGAAGAGAGCAAAGATATAGAACATGTGGAACTGTGAAAGTCAGTAACAGATCCTCCAAGTTTTTTCACTGGTAGCGGTAGCAAAACATACTTGAGCGATGCCGAACAGCTTCGTAGTGTGGCTGAGGCTCCAGTGGCCCAACTCGTGGCTCAGCACAGCGACAACCTCCTCAGGCTCGCTCTTCTCAATCAAGGTATCATAAATGACAATGTGCTTCTTCCAAGGGAGACCGTAAAAGTAAGCATTGCTGTGTGCGCTGCGCTTGCTACCATCGATCACATGCAGTTCCTGAAGCGGGAAGTTGAGCTTCTTGGCAAGATTCTCAACGCCAGTCTTGATCGCACCAGGTTCAAGGGGGGAAAGCTTGTTAAACAAAGGCAAAATGGCGATAGGGTAGATGGTGATGGCGAAAACCTGAACAAAGACACCAAAGAGCCAAAGGTAGTAAAAGCATGAAGTCCCGGTCTCCTGGACGATCTTCAGAACTGCGCTAATGATGGGCGCGCCCAGAACAATACCCAACATCTGGCCCTTAAGCATGTCGGAGACCCAGAGCTTAACCGTCTGCTTGTTGAAGCCAAACTTCTCCTCAAGCACGAATGTGTTATAGTAGGAGATCGGGAGCGAGAGAACAGTACTTATTAGGTTAAATCCAAAAAGAAACAGGAGAGTCTGGGGGATTTCGCCCTGGAACCGAGCTGGGAGGTATTGCGCCAACAAGAAGCCGCTGAGCCCCCATAGCTTGGGGAGGACATCGCCGTAGATAAATGCGAGATTCTGAATTTGACCATATAACCCAGAGATAAAACCAAATTTTGCCTTTGCGCGACCGTACGCCTGAGAGTTGTGACAATGATAGTCAGCCGAGCCGTTGCTATTCGATGGGAGACCTGGTTAGGTGCTTACTTGGCTCTGATCATAAACTTTTTGAGACACTTCGCCTTCAAGCACCTTAGGGGCCTTGGTTCGCTGGAGAACCTTATACTGACGGAATGAGAGCATCCCTTCAAGAATGAACTGGCCTAAAGAAAAGCCGACGAGTACGTTCTTCCATGGGAAGAAGGGGCGGTCCAGTAGACGCGCCAGTTGCTAGAAGCAATGACCATCAGCTCCGGTTTCTGAAGAGATATGTTCAGGATGAAAAATTTCAGGATTCGAACACTTACATCGAGAATCCACATCGTAAATCGCCAGCACGGCAGCAGGGAAGTTGCAGGATGCTGGTAGGTGTAGGTCTGAAGGCGGACAAAGGACAGGTTGAATTACTTAGATGATGCAGCTTTACAGTATTAGTCACCCTCCGCTGCAGCCCTGAATCGCCCTGTCGTGTTTCATGCGCATGCCTCTAACGTATGTTTCCTAGTCATCGTCGTGAGACATGCAGCATTAGAGAGTCTTATTTAAGTTCGTTGCATTTCGTAATCCCCTTGAATAGCTCGTCTAATTGTCCATACAAGTCGAAATCAGAATGCGATAGGCACAATATAAACAGGTTTTTTCCCCACCCCTAAAACAAAAAGCCGTCGTAACTCTCATCAAAGATGGCCGTCTCTACTTTATCATTCTCCTCGTCCTCTGATCAGCCCAATCTGCCTGCCGGATAAACCTGCCCGTTTTGCGAACCTCCAACGGACTGACCTGCATGAGAGACCCCACGCGTTCTTGTCTTTGAGTTCCCGGCGGGCAGAAGAGGCGACTAGTGGACCTTCAAGCATACTCTATCATAACGACGTTTGGTATAATCACTTATCACCGCACGCCTCTCCCCTTTTCGCCAGATTTCCCCTGGGAAGGGCTGCTTCCCCCCTTGCAGCCAGTCTCGGAGGCCTGACCTGAGCTTGGCAACAAGTGTCTTCGAATTAGTTGACAATGGGCTCGAGGGTGTTACCACTGCTCACAGTTAGACAGATATACTCCGACTCGGTGGATCAAGCTTGTGAGCAAGGAAGAAAATGGTTTTGACTTACGCAACAATGTTGGCCCATCCAATCAGACGCCAGTGCTTCTCAATTCTTCGACTAATGGCAATCTTCTCGCCAACCTCAGTACAGGCTGGGCTAGTCAAGCTCAGCTTAGCGGCATCAGCCTTGACACCGACCACCTTCGCACCAGTAGCTGTAGAGCCGATGTTAACCATGAGAACCTCGTTCTTAGCCAACTTGGCGACCTTGGCCTGCTTGCCGTCGGCAGTCTTGACACCCAAAAGTCGGCGCAGCAAAAAGTAGTTGACCTCTAGCTCTGTGTAAATAGCGGGAAGGCGCCCACGGTGACCAAGAACGAAACCAACTAAACGATCGGCACGGCAAAGAGTAGGGTCAACACGAGTACCAACACCAATCAATCCACCAGGGACAGCGAATTTCAGGTCGTTGTGTTCGGCAAATAACGACACAACCCGCGAGAAGATAGGGCGACATTGAATCTTGCCGTTCTCGTCCTTGGTGACGAGACCTGGTCGAATTTCAATTTCATCGTTCAACTTGAGGACACCAGTTAAGATGGAACCACCAGCCACACCACCCTTTAGCTCATCAATCTCTGCACCAGGCTTGTTCACGTCGAAAGACCGGATAACAATCATGTGAGGAGATGCCGTGAAATCGCGGACTGGCACGGGGATGTGCGAAACCAGATACTCGTTGACGGCATCGATGTTGTACTTGAGCTGAGCGGAGATGGGAATGATGGGAGAGCCGTCGGCAACGGTACCACGGATGAATTTCAAGATCGACTGGTAATGCTGCAACGCTCCATCTTCCCTCATCAAATCAACCTTGTTTTGAAGGATAATGATGTGGCTAAGCTTCATGATTTCGATAGCAGCCAAGTGCTCCGAAGTCTGGGGCTGAGGACAGGTTTCGTTTCCAGCGATAAGCAAAAGAGCAGCATCCATGACAGCGGCACCTGACAACATGGTACTCATAAGAATGTCGTGACCAGGGCAGTCGACGAAGCTGCGTTGGACCTAAATTAGCAACCCCATGGCAACTACGTCAGATAGCTGGGCGCTACGTACGAAACGTGTCTTAAGAGACGGTAGCGGCCAGAGCATCCATCTCTCTCGCAGGGCGGATCAATTTCCTTCTCACTCTTATAGCTCTTGTAGCATGTCGGCCGAGGGCAAGCGGGGTTGTCGCACTTGTAGATTTTCGCGTTGGCATAACCCAGCTTGATGGTAATGTTTCGTTCCAACTCGTTCTTAAATCGGACAGTTTGAACCTCTGAAATAGCCTTCACCACCGTTGACTTACCGTGAGCGACGTGACCAATGGTACCGATGTTAATCGTAGCCTGGCGGGCGATAATCTCAGGTGACAAAGGAGTTAGTGTAGACAGGTCGAGCGTTTCTGGGTTAGGTTGCTCGGGTAGTTCCGGTCGTTTCGGCTGAGAAACAGGTATGAAGTCCTTCTTCATCGCTGACTTGACAGGTTTCTCCTCTTGCTCGAGGGGCTCTTGGTCTTGGATATCATCCTGGCCATTGGCGTTAAGGATGGGAGACCCGGGCTGGGACTCCTCGTCTGAAAAATCGCCGTTGGTAGCCATGATTGCGCTCGACAACGGGGTTCGCAAAATGAAACGGTGTGCAGGAGAGGGTTGGTGCGTGGACGTCGAGGAATTGTAGGATGAAATTTGTTGGTTTTGCAAATCGACGGAGGCGATACGATCTTTAGGCCTACGCTGGGTTTAGTGGGGTTGGTTGGTTTTGTGCAGTGGAGAGCGAGCAGGCGGTGGGTGACGGCAGTTGTTTCTACGACACTGTAAAAGTTCCAGCTTGACTTCTTTGTTTTCGTCTCGGAAATTTTATCTTATTAATATTGATAACGGTAACATATTCATAATAAAACATGTTGATGGCTGCAGCATCTCGGTTGACCAGGGCTCGCCTAAGAAATAATGCTGGTTGGGGACGGCCAGCGTATAGTTATCGGTTTAGATGTGACTCATCATATTCCGATGTATATTTTCACCCCTATAAAGGATCAGCTGGTATTACAGTAAAGTAGTCCTTATAGTTGCCTCATACTCAATCTATGATTTATGTCTTTCAATCGAAACAGGGTATATACAACGAACTCGTCAGTAGCATTCGGAATGCTGACCCTAATCAGCATCACTTTCCTCGCTGCTTGATACATCTTCACTTTCTCCATCGGACGACTCAAGATCCTCTGGGTTGGGCTCTTCAGTAGGCATCATGACGAATGCCTTCAGACAGGTAATTCGGTTTCCCGTTTCGTAAGAGCTCAAAAGCTTGCCCACTTGGATATCCTTTGTGTCGCTAGACTTCTTCGCAATAGCATTGCGCAACTGGGTGCCAAGCAACTGCCAAACACGCACCACACCCTCGCTATTTGCTGTAACTACAGCAAAGTCATCATCATTGATTCCCGACTGTCCCTTTAGACTTAGCATCTCAAAGCTCTTCACCCTCCCTGGGTATCCTTGAGATTTGCCTCCAAGCTGAGCAACTGGCTCGGCGTATGGAATCGACGAATCGTCACCTTCGTCTGCTTTCCGTACATTCCTAGCTGAGTAGAATATGACTCTGCCATCTTCCGTCGAGATTGCGAATAATTCGTTATCGCCCACTGATATGTACTGTATTTCATGCAACTTGCTTCGCGGTCCCGGGAATACCCTGCAGATCGGCGTCGAATCCTGTGACCGTGTTAGAAAGCTTGACCTAGAAGCCCCAGTGGTAGAGCGCTCACAATGCCAAAAAGTACTGCTCCCCATTCAAATGCCACAGCAAACTCTTCTCCGGCTGCATTCCAAACAATCTTTCTTCCTTCGCCAGTGCTCCACCGGCCCTCCTTCACACTTTGCAAGATCTCCCGGTCAAAATTCAGTACCCCAGCTTTCTTTCCCGTAACCAAGTTCCAGAGCCGCATGCACCTCTCTCCTTTTCCGACACTTAGCATCAGCTTCATACTCGGATGTACGGCAAAGCCATTGATGCCAGATGGAGAGCCTCCAGGAGGAGCGGTATCGCCACTAGGTCTGCCCTGGACCTTGGGATGAGGAGCTTTAATCGTAGAAACAACAGTCAAGTCACGAGTTCTACTAACAGAGACGGTGTTATCCTCTGCAGCTGCCAATAACTTTGACCGTGAAGGAAAGCTAAGAGCGGTGATAGGGGCAGAATGGTGTAGCAAAGCCCCGAGCTCTTTGTTTTTGGGATTCTCCAGAATTTTGTTGCCGGCGAGTGTAGGGACCGTGGGATAGTGCTCGCTCACTGTAGGAGGCGCCGCAGACAGCGAATAAAGGTTGATGCGCTCATCTGTACCGCCACTAGCCAATATGACTTTCGGAGGCTCTGTAGAATCTGCTTTGGGCAACGGGGACAGGGCTAAGCACTTGATCGCAGAGGCATGGGCCTCGAATAGAAACGTATCCACGAATTGAACGGGTGACACATCATCGGAAGACTTCTTGAGACCGTCCGAATAGCAGGTTGAGGGAACTGATGCCGTAAATCCATGTAAAATTCGCTCATATGAACCAGTAACTATCTGCAGCGTGATGGCGGCAATGTCGGTTTGTTCGGAGGACGAAGGTTCCTTTAATTTCGTTGATTTGGCGATCTTCGACGGTTGTGCCTGCTGGGGGGCTTTAGCCACCTCGTCCCTCTTGCGTTTGGCCATCTCTGAAGTCCTATTGAGCACAGAAAAATAAAAGACGAGCTCTTGCTGGTCAGCGGCTGAGCATCAGAAACGCGGGCAACTTTTTTTTCTGCCAGACATTCCTGCTCTTTCAAGGCGGTAGGAAAAGCTGGGGCGCCGGTCTTGGCGTTCATGCTCAAGCCTGTAGCTCAATCTCCGCCATCATGTTAACCACCTCAAAACCTGATTATTGCAAGGACAAAAGGCTGGATTGCTCGTTCGCATAGTATTTCGCAATGACCGGGGCATGGGCTATAATAGAATAAACGCATCTCCCCCTAAACTAGGAGATAACTAGCCGTAAGATCAATAATAGTCAAACATACCTCCAATTCCAAGCGTTCGCTCATACCTGCTTCGCTGCTCCGGGTACCCTTCCAAAAAGCTTTGCAGTCAACCAACCACAACTCGACTCCCTCCTCATCACCACGAACCCTCCCCAAAAATCCCTTCACAGTGCCATCTTCGTGTTGACCATCTTGCATCGCAAAACATCACAACCACAACCATTTCATCATTTCGGAGCGATTTTTTCCCTCTGGATGACTTCGCTCAACCTATTTCCCTCATTTTCAGCGCGTTAATCGGATGTTGTGTTCTTGAATTAGACTCGATGCTCCGGGAAGAGCTTCTTCGGTCTAAGCAAGATGAGATCGCGTGAGTATTATCTATGAATGATCAAGTCTACTGAAACGCATTTTGCGATTTGATTCCATCGCTCACTGGGATTTTTAGACGTTGTCTGTTGTCGCGGAAGCGTAAATTGAGCGAGCTCTACTTTGCGACCGTAGGATACGCGGGCGCGACCGAGACTTTCGCCGACTCCGCGTATCGGGAAAAGGAGCAGGCCTTTCTCGATGCCAACGACATCACCAAGTAAGTTCACCCTAATCTGTCGGTTCTAGTTCAGTATCGGACCCATCTTCTTGCCTTTCCTTCTTTTTTTCTTTTTCTTTTTCTTTTTTTTTTTCTCTATTTATCCTATATCAGGCGGTTGCGATTTACTCATTTCTCTCCAGAGGACGTTATTTCAACGAAGCCACGCTTCCAGCACTACGCAGCTATGCGGTTCCGCCAGTGCGAGAGACGAAAGTAGCTTCCTTACCTGTACCCGCCACAACACCAGCGAGTCCCAATGTTGCTCCGGCTCCTCCGCTGCCGCAAGCAGAGGCTCACGCGTCCGAGGCGGCTTCACAAGGAGCTTCGGATGCTGAGACAGAGAGAGTTACAGCGCCGCATCCAGTAGAGAAACAGCCATCTGACTCTGACCGTCAATCATCCGATAGCAGAGCCCGCCCTCAACTAGCTCCTGGGACCACTGGCACATCGCAGAAGTCTGATGGACCAGCTCCAGAAGTAAGACATGCTGCTCAGAACCTGCAGCATGGCCAGAAGGCAACCTCCTCTTTGCCGGATACTCCTCGCAGCTCCCAGGACTCTAGCGATGCTACAATTAGGGCCGATCAAAAAGACGCAACAAAGGCGATTTCATCCGCTCAGCCATCCATATCAACACCGAAACCCCAACATGATCTTCCCGCATCTCCCCTTCCAGGTCGCCCTGTTCATGTTGCCGAGCAACCCCTATCCCCCGTCTCGTCTGCCGGGCCGTATTCGAATAACACGCCCGCTCCAACTGCTGCATCCCCGGCCACAAGCACTACTGAAGAGGTCTCAGCTGAGAAACTTCCGACACCTAAACGAATAGCAGCTACTCAGGAACGATCAAGCTTTGTTCCAACAACCCCAGATGAACAGCTTCGCTTCGAAGAGGCGCAGTCTCTCCAACAAAATACTCTCCTGGTCAGTCAGGTCAAAGACGGTGCTGGCGCCGGGCCCTTGACAAATCAGGTTATCTCCGAGGACCTCCCGTCGACTTCAACCACAGCAAACGTGGCAGAAGGTGCTTCAGAACAAGTATCTAAAAATCTGCTACCGGAACCCAAGGTGCCGGAATCAACCCCTGCTGCTGTAGTAGAGCCGAGATCTCAATCACAGTCACCACTGGGTCAAGCGTCAAGTCAGGCTGAGACCGTCGTCAAGGATGTAGCACCAGGTACGCAACCTACAAAGAAATCAAGTTCGCCCCCTCATCCGGGACCGCCACCAGAGAGAATGACAACTAGAGTATCATCCGGGGCGATTCGGCACAAGTCTGTATCCGAGATTTTAGGCGAAGCACCAAAGACACCTGTTTCGCCTATTGAAAAGCCGCACACGGTTGAGAGGCCTCCTGATTCGGCCCGGGATGGCGTTTATGACTCCACGGACTCTGCAAAACTACGTCTTAAAGACAGAAGAGCACGCGAGAAGGAAAGAAACAAATTTTCCACTGTTGTCTTTCCGAAACAGCAGCAGCAACAACCGGATAAAGATGGCGATATGGATATTGTCCGCCAACAATCTGGCGATTTGATCAAGTTAAATGAAGAGCGGGATTATCTCTTCACGTTATTTCAAAATAAGGCTTATGCTCCACCACGTGGTACTGCCTTGACGGCTCTTCTTTCTTCTGCGCATAAGACTTTAACGACGAATAACTATCTTCTTGATTATCAGGAACAGATGGATTGCCGTATACTCCGCCGCATCTATGATCTTCAGCATGCTAACAGATGGCCACTGCGCCAATTGAAGCGCTCTGCGGAACCACCGAGGCAGGCAGCTCACTGGGATGTTCTGTTAGACCATATGAAATGGATGCGAACAGATTTCAGGGAAGAACGCAAGTGGAAGCTTGCTGCGGCAAAGAGTTGTGCAGATTGGTGTGCAGAATATATTCACAGTGACCCCGAATCTCGGTCAATGTTGCGTGTTCAAGCTAAAATTCCACCAAAAGAGGCCCCGTGCATGAATGGACCGCAATCCACCACAATGGTTTCTCCCCCAGCGGAATTGGGCAACGACGCTATGGAAATTTCACACCCTACGCCAGACTTGGTGCCTTCAAGTGAGGAGGATTCGGTCAGTGAAGGGTTTCCTGATGAGCCACGACATGGTTTACAGGACACAGTCGCTCCGGCTGCTATTTTCTCCCTCGGTACTGATGAATTTACATTCTCACTGGACATGACCCCGACGGCGCAGAAGCTTCTGGACGAGTTACCCATCTACACACCCGTCCAAATTGCCCCGGATACGAATCTTCCAGGGTTCAAAGACCTCCCAGATGCGTCGTGGAAGACTGAAATCCTTCCCGTTTCCAAATACGCTCGCGGAAAGATAATGTTCCGCGAGGATGAGCCGGCAAGAAAACGTAGTCGCTATGACTATTCGCAATACAGTTCCGGCTCTGAGCATCCCGTTGTAGAACTACCGCCAGAGCAAACCAACGTTGCCCTATTCCAACCCGAAAACAGGCATATCCGCGATCGCATCCATCCAGCTCAACCTTTCAGACCTCCTACTGAATATCCTATGCCTTCCCTTGGTTTCCTGGAATCGAGACAATCTTCTCAATGGACTTATGCCGAAGACGAGGAACTTCGCAGCCTTGTTGAAGAGTATTCCTATAACTGGTCGCTGATATCTAGTTGTCTTACTCCGTCGTCCCAGTTTACATCGGGCGCAGAGAGGCGAACACCATGGGAGTGTTTCGAGCGGTGGGCAGGAATAGAAGGGTTGCCATCTGACATGTCTAAGACGGCGTACTTTAGGGCCTACCACCAGAGGATTGATACAGCTCAGCGTAATGTTATGGCGCAACAAGCTGCAGCCCAACAGCAACAGCAGCAACAACAGGGCAGTAACGGTAACAATCAACCACCGGTGCCTTTGATTCGCAGGAGAGGTACCCAACCCATTCGGGTGGATCGGAGAAGGTCCTCCAAGCACCTAGCGCTTCTCGATGCTATGAGGAAATTGGCTAAAAAACGGGAGACGATACTGCAAAAGCAGCAACATGGTAAGCAAAAGTCAATCGAGCGTCTTGGAAGATGCTAACTTCATTTCTATTTAGCTTCGCAGCTTGCTTCGTTAAGGAAGGTTAATGAAGCCAATCAACCGAAGCCTCCAATCTCATCTCCCGCTGAATTTAGCCGTCTAAAGCATGAACGTGAACTCAAACTTCAAGAGAGGCAGGAGCAATACCGCCAACAAATGATTGCTCAACAGAGGGTGAGTTCCCGTTTAGCTTTCTCCATGGTCAACTCGGCTAATGTGGTGCTAAGGCGAGCCTCGCGGCCCGTGCTGGTCAAATGCCTAATCAGCAGCAAATGATGAATGCTCCTGGACGAGCTCCAAATGCAATCCCCCACAATCCAAACGCTCCTCCCGTCTCGACCAGTACTGCAAATGGTCTACCAAATGGAATATCCAACCCATTGGCTAACGGAATGCCAAACGGACTCCCACAAAATGTTGGAGTCAATCAGGCTAGGCCTCACGTTCAGGGGATGCATGGAAGTGGTGGACCTGTGAACAATCATATGTCTCCAAATCCCATGGCTATGAAAATGATGCCACAGGCTAGCATGCAGCAGAACAATGGCCCCCGCTCCAACATGGCAATGCAAGCGTCGCCGGATAATGCTCGGGTGATCCGAGAGGCTAATCGCCTCCAAGAGCAACAGCGGATCTTACAATCTAGACAGCAGCCTTCCCAGCATCCGCTTCAGCAGCAACAACCGCCGCAAGCGCAGAACCAGCAGCAGCAACTCC
Organism: Aspergillus foveolatus; assembly: GCF_047715535.1. NCBI lineage: Eukaryota > Fungi > Ascomycota > Eurotiomycetes > Eurotiales > Aspergillaceae > Aspergillus > Aspergillus foveolatus. The sequence continues at coordinate 555,598 of NW_027396076.1, forward strand.
CTCAACAGCCTCAGCAACCTCAGCAACAATTTCATGCCCAGCCTCAGTTTGTGCCTCAGGGATCCAACTCTCCCAATCTCAACATGCCTACTGTGAACGGTACCCCTAACAACCCGGCCATGATTGCAGCACTCCAAGCGGGAGGCGGAATGCAGAGTCCGCCCTTCCACAATTCTGCACCTCAAGGCGTTTCTACTCCTTCTCCACGTATGGGTCAACCGAACACCCTCTCTAGTGGAGCTGTCCCAACAACAATTAGCACGATCCAGAGCCAGATCCAAAGAAGCAATCCCAACATGCCTCTCGAACAAGTCAAACAACTAACCACGGAACGACTCCATCAGTACCAGCAGCAACAGCAGCAGCGGATGTCTCAGGTTGCTATGAATGCAGCGGCGGGTAATTTGGGCGTGCAGCCCAATTATCAAGTCTCACATGATGGGAATTTTCAACCTCAAAGTGGCATGAATGGTGGTCCGAACATGCAAGTTCACCAGGCGCAGGGCTTTTCTCCAATGATGCGTGTACCCCAACCTTCCCAGCAAACCCGGGTCGGTGCTGGAGGCTCCCCTGCTATGGGCGTAGCTGCACCGCAACAAAGCCGGAGCGCGACCCCGCAGACACAACGCAGTGGCAGCATTCAGACTGGTACAATCGCAGGAGCGAGTAAGAGCCCTAACACTCATTCTCAAACTCAATCTATGGGTACCTGAATGACATACCTATCGGACCCCCGCCCTCACCATGATCTCCGTCTCTTCGCTTGTAAATATTATCCTTACCGACTTTTATTTCACCTTTTTTTTTCCCCCCTCATTTTCACATCTTCTCACGACCTGCGATACCATGACCGTGCAACACTCATCCCCTCCACGATCAAACTACTCCCACTACTGTTATATGCCGATTCCCTCCATGTCCCTTCACCTCCCCCTCTGCCTTACCCTTTCCCGCGCGAACCCTCGACTCATCTTTATCCTTTCCGTCTTCTTGGACGCCAGTTCAATTTCGGATACTGATATGCATGATCATTGAACTGAACCTACTCAGGGTTCTTGTTGTATCACTTGTACCGATAGGGCAGCCACAAAACTTAGCGATGTATCAGGATGGGCGCTTGGAATAGACTAAATCCTAGTAAAGGAAGGACTATATGCATGTTATCATATTACTTAGAAACCCTGCCAATCCTATTATTGTGTATTCCGTGCTCATAAACCACAGATTTGTTCCATTTGAAATACGAAATGTTGACCACCAGTCTACAGACAGCACTAGTGCAATAGGCCTCTACAGTCTAGATTTTATTTATTACGGAGTCAGTTCTTAGCTGTCAAACTGGCTATACGGTCCTAGTGGACAATAACCACATCCCAAGCCCTAAAGCCTAGCCCCGCCATTCTCAATAACTGCAAAGTCCGCGACCTCCCTTAGCGCCCTCCAGGTCCTTACTGCCTCATCCCAGAGCCCATCGCGCCAAATCTCCACGGTTCCATCCGGCTTCAACGTCCTCATCTCCCTATGATCACTGGCCCCCCACCCCAGCTCCTGCTCCCCATGCACAAACTTAATGAACGGATCGATGACTGCGTTCCTAATAATCTTCTTCTCCTCGGGTAGGACGATCTGCCCATTGCCCCAGAACCAGATGTACTGGTCCGTAGCGTGTGTGACACCCCATCCCGGCGGAGTAGAGACGTCCGCGCATTTGAGACGATATTCAATGCGGTAGCGGTGAATGAGTTTAGAGACTCTCTCGCCGAGATTTGGCTCTCTGGGCCTTATGGGGTTGGTGAGCGCGTAGATGAACCCGCGCTGCATGCGGTGGACCTGCATGTCCGCGTAAATTCGGCCAAAGGCATCGGATGACCAGTCTTTGCAATCTGCCGGTAATGTTCCGTTTGGGTAGTATATCCTCATAAGGGCGTCAACGACGGGCCGCGGATAATCCGCCAGTAGCCTAGCGCGCAGCGAGCCGAGCGTATTTTTGACTGGGGGGCGCCATGTGCCGTAGAGGAAATGTTCGTCACGGCATTCGCCGGTGATGATATGGATGTTGCGGGCGAGTAGGGTGGATGCGAAGGTGCCGTTGTCGAGGGTGTGGAAGAGGTTATTGGGGATGAAAGCGTTGTCGGTTGTAGGGCGGAACTCGTGCAGGTCTATACTCGCTGCAGCGGAGAGGAGGGTTGACGAGGGGGTAGAGCGGAGGCGGGAGAGTTTCTCGGCTGGGGACAAAAAAATTGATATATTGAGGGCCGAAAGGAGCTGGTTAAACTGGGTTTGGGCGAGCGTGGGGGGTTTAGGCTGTACAGTGAAGGAATTGGACCAGATGCAGGCTCGTCTGACGAGGGATTGTGACTCTGGGAAGGTTAGATCGTAGGCTAGTTGGTAACAAACAGAGTATGCGCCTGCGGAGTATCCGGCAAGCGTGAGCTGAGAGCCGTTGCCGCCAAATAAGCCAATGTTCTCTTTGGTCCATTCGAGAGCCATGCGTTGGTCCCAGAAGCCATGGTTTCCGGCGGTTTCGCCTACGGAAGCGGCGTCTTGCTCTAGTTCTGAGGAGTAGAGAAAACCGAGAGCATTCAGACGGTAGGCTGGCATGACGATAATGGCGCTAAAGTCTGTCTCACCCAGGAGGGCCGCAGCGGAAAAGGAGTTTGGGGTACCGAATTGCAGGAAACCCCCGTCTAGTACCCATTAGCTCTGTATTCAAGGCTGAAACAGTCGAGTACGTACGTATAAAGACAAGGACAGGCCATCCTATGGAGAAGCTTAGTATAGACCCCAGAGCTTAAGAGGCGAGATGAGAACTGGTACGTACCGTTTGCCGGAGGCTCTCCAAGAGGAACCCAGATATTACACTGAAAGCAGTCCTCGTGCACAGCCTCCGAGACCGGGGACTCCAAGAACGTCGCTTGTGGACAGCTGTTTGTAGCGCCGGGGCATTGGAAGGGACGCTCCTTGGTGCCATAACTATATCTCGTGGGTAACTTCTGTGCTTTGCGCCACCGTTCTGATGGAGGCAGAGCGTAGCGGAGACCGCCAAAGTAGCGGCACAAAGGGGTATTCGAGGACTTGGACAAGATGGTGCACCCCTGTATGTAGCCTCTAGGGCCGAGAGACTTTAGATATGGCTGCTGGATGGTCTCCATGGTTAGTCGCTTGTAGTTCCGTGGCTTCGGGAGGCTTTTCTAGTGTTAATCTTGGGGACCGTTGGAACAATGGGGATAGGGCTGCCCGAGCTCAGCTCAGTCAAATAGGGTATCGGCTCAGCTTGAAAGACACCGATATATCTTATCTTTCAATGTGGAGGCCTAGGAGATGAACCGGGCAGATAGGAGAGGGCATGAGGAGAGTGGAGAGTTGGAGACGAGCTGATAGCATGCGGGGAATTGATTCGGCTGCGGCCTCAATGGAAGGTCCGCAGGCCACGTGAGGTTGTCTTTTGAACATCTTTCTGCAGGAGAAGAAAGTGAAGAGTTGACTTGAACAATCACCTTCTCTTGCTTGTGTCTCAAAGCTATTCTACCCCGTTTGCTAACAGTATCTCGCCCGCTCCTTCATAACATATGCTCCGGTCGGGGTAGCCTAGATGTGCTCCTGGCCACGGACCGGCTTAAAAGCTCCAGCAGTGACCTGCAAGCTGCAACCAAGGTATGTACTCCAGAGTAAGCCCTGCAGGCTTGAAGAAGCATAATTAGCGGAATCAGCCAGTTTCATGCCTAGCGGCCAGTTAACCACCCTTGGCTCCTCTTCGCCTAAGAGTTCCGTCTTTTATGGCTCCCCGCACTTGGAGAAGCCGCTTGACGTCAGCTTCATTTCGATTGGAAGCAGAAAACATCATGATCTGATTGAAGCGGCACTGCAATCCCACCACAGCTTGCCATCCAATAATTAATACCTGAAGTCTGACATGTCCGTGGATCTAGGCCGCTGGTCAGCCCGGGGTCCATGGGCGCACTTTGCCAATCAAAAGCTCGAGGAGAGCTCGAGGACTGCGTGCTCAATCCGTTACTGGAGCGTCCCAGACGCTGCGCTCTTGAGGATACGGTAGTGGTGTGCTCTATTATCCAAGGTTTGTTCCACAGCATTGACTTACGAGTTGCCTGCCTACCCCTCTTCCCACATATAAGGTCACAGGCTGCCCAAGGAATCTGGGCACCCAGGGATAGTGAAATTCATCATTACGTGAGAGCACAAATTATCAAGTGAGTACTGCTATTTCCAACCGGCTTTCTCTCATATGAGCACATTTGATTGATATCATCAACTGACTGAACTTAGCATACAACCTTGTGTCTACTGTTCGATAGGTTACAATAAGAAACAATGGATAAAGATCAATCACCTCGCCGCCATTGGCATGGTAGTCCTGGCGACCGCTATGAACACCATAATGTCTGGGTGAGAGGAGGTGCGGCTTCAAGCTACAGACGACCTTCTTCAGCCTCCGCTTCGGATGTATTTGGGGCAACTGACAGACGGGTATGTCATTCGAATCAAACCCATCCGTTCCTCTCTCGCTTCTGCAAGAGGCATACTAAAGCGGTCACCTCATAATAGTCCTCCAGTGTATCTGAGGGAGACGCTGGAGCACGCAGTCCTCCTTCACTGGGGGAGCGAAGGAGGTCCAGCGGCCACGGCCCTTCGAGCTTGTTCGAGAGCCTGACTAGCCAGAAGCGCAACTCGAACGACGGCGCCTTCGTGCAACGCAGACAAAGTTGGAATGAGCAGGCTCAACCTGGTGGCTTCTTCTCCAAATGGTGGTCTGAGTATACTGGTGGTAAATAAGGCCGTGATGTAGTTGTAAGACTGTAGGCCTGTCTGCTGTTATAGGCGCAGGACCCCTAGGATGCTCATGTTCATCGTGTTGGCGCTTGGGCCTTGCAGCAACAAGGTGTCAAAACGAGCACATGGAGCGTTGACGCTTGAGGCTTTCGATGCTTTTTTGAGTTCCATTTGCATCCTTTGTCGAATAAATAGCAAATACAGTCCTTGACTTCGTGTCAAACAATAGTAGTCTTCAAGCACCAGTAGACCGGAGTTATCGCATAATGGTGTTCAAAGTTTGTGACTTGCTTAGTGCTTTCGAGCACTGGGCCCACAATTTCAGGATAAGACCGTGGCTGCTAGGGAAGACTACGATGCCGAAGGCAGTTCTATATGTTTACAAGGCAGCTAGCACCATCGATGCCGACGGCCCAGCTTCGGAACCTAGCCTGACACTACGTGAACCACGAGTCGTGATAAGAGAAGAGAACTCAAAACTCAATAAAGAGATCGAGTCTCACGGCCAGCGAAACAGGCATGGACCCCAAGAGGATACGCATGCACGGCATCATATCATACTTTTCATCAATGGTTATGCGGAAATCATCACCCTTCGTGAAGCCTTCATTGAGAAAAGTGGATGCGTTTTTAAACAGTTTGGTAGTTGATATTCTAGCACGCCTATATCTCATGCCGTGGTAGAAGACAGAGCGAATATCATTCGAGAGAAGAACGCCCGCCAGAAAATTTTTCCCTTGATTGATTCATAACAGTCCACCGCTTGACGAAATCCCCGGAATTAGTTGACATAATTTACCGGATGATACCATCGAAGCGCTGCTTGAACCACCGCATGGTCTCGGTCTGGTTGATACGGTGGCTGGCACCGATGGTGGACTTGCAGCGGCGGCGCTTAGCAACGCGCTCACCAGGGCGGGTCCTGTTTCCTTGTATCAGTCTTGATAGCCTTGCTAAAAAGAGAGCTCGTGGCCCAAAAAGTGTCCGACTCACATGCAGCAGTAGAAGTCCATGCCGTAGATACCAATGTTGGGGTCGTACTTGATACCAAGATCAATGTGCTCGCTGATACCGAAGCCGAAGTTACCGGTCTCGGAGAAGTTGCGCTTCCTCAACTCGTACTCCTTGACCTTGAGGCCGCGCTCGAGGATCTCCTCAGCCTTGGGGCCACGGACGGTAACGTGAACAGCGATCTTTTCGTTACGGCGGATACCGAAGGTACGGACGGTGTAGCGAGCCTTGCCTATTGTGCAATTCAACCTCGGTCAGCCACGTAGTCTTTTTGCCATGAAAAGTCTCCCTCTTCGGTCTCCTCCTTCGGTTTCGATCGGGGCTTATCGAAAATCGGGCGTCCTTACTGTAGACAGGAGTCTGACCGCTCAGCTGCTCGAGCACCTTAGCAGCACGGGTAAGTCTGTCACCGGACTCTCCGACACTGATGTTGAGCACGAGCTTCTGGACGCGCAGCTCGCGCATAGGGTTGGCGCTCTTGTCCTTGGCTTCCGACTGCATTTGGCGTTCAATATTAGTTTTCGAACTGATATTACAGAATTGAGGAGCTGTTGGAGAGAGTGATCGAACATACCATGGCGACTGATTTGGCGTGGACTGGTCGACGTTGAATGGAAGAATCTCAGGGAATCTCGAATCGGAGGAAAGTTGTGTGAAGTTACTGTGGGTGGATATGTGGGAAGCGAGAGCCCTTAGCGGCTTGGCAATATCGGCTGGCGCTTAACCGCGGAGCCGCGCGCTAAAATCACGGGTCACGATACCCGCAGACCCAAACTTGGAGTTCAGCGCCGCAGTCTCAATACCCAAGCTCCTTGCCTGGCTAAACTCCTCCGGAGCGTGCAGGTATCGAAGTGATTACTAGCTAGAAGTTCTCCTTCTGCCAACTTGGATATACACATTCTTTGGTTCTACTTTCAAGTCGCATTCGTGCGCACTTTTCAGCAAACATGGCGGCCAACAAGCAGGGCAAGATGGTGAGTTTTCCCTATTACAGACACTTTCTTCTACAACTGGATTTTTCTGTATCATGAAGTAAAATTATCGCTAACATTTATATTCGTTCAGCAAAACCTTGTATGTTGTGATGGGTGTGTCTGTTAATACGTGTGAACATCTAACTTGGGCCTAGATCAACTACCGGATGAGGGTTACCCTGAATGATGGACGACAGATGACGGGTCAGATGCTCGCTTTCGACAAAGTGCGTCTACTACACAACCTATGCGCATTGTTACTTGTAGACTTATCACTGACTTTCCCAGCACATGAACCTAGTGCTAGCCGATACGGAAGAATTCCGTCGCGTTAAGCGGAAAGCGAAGTCGGCACCCGGAAACGCGCCCCTGGTCGAAGCCGAAGAGAAGCGAACCCTTGGTCTTACAATCGTTCGCGGTACTCACGTCGTTTCTTGCTCTGTCGATGGACCTCCCCCGGCCGATCCCTCAGCACGACTTGGAGGCGGTCCGAGTGTTCCCGCCGCTGCCACACTGGCCGCCGGCCCTGGAATTAGCAAACCCGCTGGACGTGGTCTGCCTGTCGGACTTGGAGGACCTGCTGCTGGTGTCGGTGGACCGCCGCCTCCAGGCGGTTTCCCCGGATTTCCTCCTGGTGGTTTCCCTGGTGCCCCCCCACCGGGCTTTGCTGGACGTGGAGGCCCTGGAGGACCTCGTAAGTTGATTCTACCCTGAAGTCTGATATATGAAGCTGACAAGTGCTAGCCGGGTTCGCTCCTCCTCCCGGGTTTGGTGCTCCTCAAGCTCGTAAGTACTCTAATTGGAAATGTTACAACTACGTCATCTGACTTCTCGTGTTCTAGCTGGCGGTTTCCAGCCTCCGCCTGGCTTCCAGCCTCCTGGCCAGGGTCGGGGTTATCCTCCCCCAGGCTTTGGAGGACGGTGATTTGGCTCTTGAGTTGTGTGTGATATGATAGCTTGACAATACACCAACGGCTGCTGCGCACCAGTATTGACGGAGGACAGAGTGGAACTAACTGGAGCTGGGAGCGCGGGCTACTTATTCGGTCTGCCCTCGAATTAGCAGCACCTCATATTTTACAGGCAAAGGCGTTGCGGCGTGTGCGGATGCGAGGAAAGCCCAAGAGAAACAACAATGGACACACTAGGAGAACTGTATTGCTAGAACTCCTCAAGCGTTACTTTTGACTCTAATACATCAAATCTAAAGCTCTGACTTCTTTATACTAGTGCATGAGTAGTAGTTTATCACGTGACCATTCTGAAGGCTCCGCTCGGGAGCGATTCCGCCTGCCGCGCCTTAATGATGACCAAAACGGGCGCTCTCGAGTCTTGCTCCCATTCAGTCCTAACCAGCAGCTGTCTGACACATTCACTCAAACGTCCTGCAAGATGGCCGCTGCAATCAAAGCAATCAATGCGAAGATCCGATCCAACAAGGTCGCCGACTATGTCTGCTCAACACGTAAGTCCCGGCATCCAGCTTTTGTCCTTCCAAACCCATTCCCGAGATCGGCCGCATCAAGCTGCGGTTGAGGTACAGGACATACACACGCCTTACGTTTCCCAAGACACTGCATTGCGCCTAATGATAACCACAAAATCTGAGAAGCAATGACTAACTATACACCTCTCTCAAGACTTCTGGGGCCCTGTCTCCAACTTCGGTATCCCCGTTGCAGCTGTGATGGACACACAGAAAGACCCGGAAATGTATGTTTACGCCAAATTAAACACTTATACTATGCTGCCAGATGTATCGACTATATCAGCTGGTGTTGCGCAGAATTGACACTAAAGCAAAGAACACCTTCGCCTGATAAGCATACCTAAGCCAGCACGAGCTAACTTTGTTTATCTACAGCATCTCTGGCCAAATGACCGGCGCCCTGGTCATCTACTCCGCAACCTTCATGCGCTACGCTCTCGCCGTTTCCCCTAAGAACTACCTCCTCTTCGCTTGCCACGCCATCAACTTCTCCGCCCAGTGTACACAGGGATACCGTTATCTGAACTACTGGAAGTATGTGGCTATCCATCTTCTCTACTCTGCGCTTTCCCACCGTCATTTGGGAGCTTTCCTGTCGATTGAGTGATGTGTTTGCTAACCGCTATCGTAGTTGGGGAGGCCGCGAAGCTGCTCTTGCTGCGAAGGGTGCGCAGAAGGGTACGGAGGCTACCGAGGTAGCAAAATAGAATGATGAGTGGAAAATGGTGGTTATCGGTGATCTGGCATCCCTTGTTACCTATAAATTTATCATAGACCAGGCATTGTACTTATCTTCTAATCCACTTGGAAGTGCATGGTGTTCGTGGTCGACGAATGTTCACTAAATGTAGACGGAAAGTGTTGGTTATGTAGGTTCACCTTTATGCCGATCTACAGAGAAAATTTTCGGCAGGGTCAATGGTACAATCATAGGAAACTCGGGTTTGCAGTCTATTTTCAAGGCAGTCATGAGATGTGTCAAATGTATTCAAGTTACGTAAATCAGCCATATCGACTCAGTCATCGTTGAATGTCCAACAACCATATCAACAGAAGCAGTCGAGTATCCAAGAAATGCGGACCTCCTATGCTCATCATCCGTCAAGATCGTACGCTTTCTTGTGTTAACAGTTGAATCAGATCAGGGCATGTCTTTCGTCTATACGTGAAGAACCTCCTCTATCAAGAACGTAAAGTTTAAAGGAAAGAATGGTTGGGGTGCTGGTGCGAAGGGGATCGAAGCTGAAGATGGGACTTGAATTAAGAGTCACAGTATCCCGGAGCTTTCGAATTATTGCCGTTAACCCAGTTATTGAGCGTCAGAGCGGTAGTGTAGATGCAGCTGACGACTCCAAGGACAGTGAGCGCTATGTCTGCGAGTTTCTGGCGCTTGGTCTCCGCGCAGGCCTTGAGATGAAGGAGGGGCTAGAAAGTCAGCTAAAACTGATAACAACGGCTAGAAGTGACATACCGGGTAAACATAAATGAGAGGAACGCAGGCGAAGCTACCGACAAGAGAAACGAACTTGTCGAGATCATCGGCACCGCCCCATGCAACAAACGCGCAGATCATAACGAGGAAGAACCGAAAGCCGTTCTTCTTCCACTTGATGCCGGGGTTATATTTTCCGCTACGGGTGAAAAGCTCGTTCTCCATGATTCGAATGGCAGGGAAGAGCTGAAGCGGAGTGCTTAGAAGTATAGCTAGAGAGTATAGGAACTGGACCGCATTCACGAGCTTGTCGTCCTGAGGAAGGTTGAGCAAAATGACGGTTTTGGTTGCATGCCCGTAAGCGGCATAGCTGACAGCGCCTGCTGCCAGGAAAATGATCGTGATAATAACCATTACGCCAGCCAGAACGCCTGTGAATTGCTTCGGGTGCTTCATTGATTCCTGAATTGGGATAATAAGGCCAACGCCCTCGTAAGTGAAAATAGCGGTTCCGATGAATAGTGTCCATGTAGACGGATTGAATGAAGCGATTTCAGCCACACCCTGCGTGGATATTGTGAGGAAGTCGTAGTAGAAGAGGTATACCAGACCCAGCAAGATAAACAGATCAGCGATAAGCGCAGTGAAACCAAGCTTGCTTATGTCGCGGATCAGCGAGAGGGGCAGGAAAATGATCAGCTGCATCAACACCATGAATTTGATGTCAATGAAAGACTTGCAATTGCTCACAGCAAGGACAAATGCTTGAAGGTTTTCGGCCGTGAAGACAATGTACGCAGAGACAAATCCCAACTGGCTAAGAACGATCGAACCAAGGATAATCCGGCGCATGTTCTTTCCATAGAGTGCGCCTCCAATGTCACCAAAAGAACCCTCAATCTTTAGCCGAGCGTTCACGAGAAGAACGAAGCAGTAAAAGCTTAGTAGCGAGACGGCGAGGAGTACTAGACTGCTGAAAAGCATACCCCCGTTGAGGAACGCTCTTGGTAGGAAAAGAACCCCAGTGCCCACGAATGATTTGAGGAGAAGAAGCGCCGCTCCGGTTCTCGTGTTGGTTCCTGTTCCTCCACGAGGCTTGCGTCTTCTCTTGCCGGGCGTTTCAGGATGAAGAAGAGCCGAGTGCTCACCCGGCTCGCGTTCTTCCGTTTCGTCCCAGGTGTCCGAGGAAAAGTACTCGTGGGGACCAAGCACCTCGTCGTCTTCTTCCAGCTCCTCACCCGCAAAGTGGCCGTAAAGAGTCAGAAATTCTAGAAAGCTACTCGTTGGAAGCTGGCGCGGAGCAGGGGATGCCCCGTCCCCTGCATCAGATTGTCCCGGACGCGGGCTCCCTACAGCCCTGCGCAAATAGTCTCTTCGAAACCCGCCTGGCACACGAATGCTGTTAATATTCATGGTATCTTCTTCAGGAGTAGGCCTGTTCAAGTGGAAACTTCTGCTGCGTTGGGGCTTCCTGACGGATCCCCCTTCTTCCGCATCCTCAGCCCATCTGTACACTTGTCTGGTAATGTCGCCGCCTTGAAGTCGCAAGCTGGAGAACTCGTCGTCTGCGTTATCCGTACCGTATCCGGAAGACTGAGTGTCTCGACTTTCCAGTGGCTGCACCAAGTGCCTCTTGACGATCTCCGGGTCTTCGTACGGGGCCGCAGAGTATTCCGACCCTTCCCTCCAAGGTTTTTGATCAAAGGAGCCATAATTCGACCTGATTTGCGGGTTCTGATTGGAAACAGGGGACTCGGTACGTCGCGGTGGGGTCCCAAATCTCGGAGGCGATCGGCCGAGGCTATCTTGAAGAGCAGAGGCGATCATGGACTGCCCAGGACCTGGGAGAGACGAGAGGTTATCTACTCTGCTGAGATCCTGTGATTCGCCTACTGAAACCGGAACCGGTATTTGTCTCGAGGAAGCGGAGTTGGATATCGACGGCACCGGAGAAGCTAGCCGGGCTATTGAGGCATGCCTTACAGAGTCGGGAGCTGGAGACCGTGAACGGTGTGCGGAGGTTGCTATCGGAGATGACCCAAGCTTGGGAGTTGACGAACCCTCCCCGTTGTCGTACCTTCCGGGAGACGCCATATTGAGAACAAAGAGAGCTTGTAAAACGACTGATAGATATAAGCGCGACAAGTCGCGCAGCTGTTTTGTCGAGCGATCTGAAGCTCTAGCAGAGTAGACAGAAGAGATGTCGGTAGGATAGCTAGCGATCACGTGCAATCGAGGCGCGCGGTAGCTGACTGAATCATCCGATTGATAACGTAAGCTACAGTACGTTAAATGATCTTTCTTCTACCGATGCAGCATTTACAGATTCTTAATTCGACTATCACAAAACCGCCTAATACGGACTGTGGTGGCTATTGGTCATGTCATGCGGAGCATCTATTTGGATCTCATACGCCCCAAGAGGGGAAACGGCTTCGGCACAAATCGAAGACTTCAACTTCCAGTCAAAAAAGTAAGGAAAGTCGTTAGCAATAGACCGTGGCACATAATACTCTATAAACCATCCTTGATGCTACTAAAAATTGTTTCAGGCAAAAACCTCAATGTAAAGCTTTGAACGGAGCAGATGATGTCTAGCTAGTATTTTTTAGCCGGGCATGTCCAAGCTAGGTGGAATATTCAGCACTGGGGTCAAATGACTGACGCTGTCTGCCGATTACCGAGTAGAGGCGCCAGGGTCGGATAGAATCCACTCGAGACACCTACGAGTATGCGGCAATCCTTGGCAGTGACAGTTCCTTGCCAGCAGGGCTTATGCAACTCGCTATAGACAGGGTGTACTGTAACCTGCGGCAACCAGTCGTCATTGATAGGGCGAGTGTCGTGTAGTAACCCACGGAGCAGTCACTTGCAATGATCCTCTTGGATCAAGATAAAACTAAGTGTTTCAGACCTGGCAGTTGTTGGCAATGGCTACGGAATAGGGCCCCAGGTCGAACTGTTTACCTGACAGGATACTTACTACCTTTATACGCGCAATGTGCCACATGCTGGGCCGAGGCCATTCGTGGTTCCAGGCATCCAGGACATTGTTTAGAAGGTTTAAATATCTATGTAAACACATTCTTGTCAAATCTTGTCTCAAGCGTAAAATTGACCTGAAGTATACACGAGACATCGCGGTTTGCACTGTTTGTAAGTGATGTACATGTCTTGGCAAATGAAGTCATCGTCAGTCCCGCGAGATTGCTCGCCGAAATCAACAGCTGCAGAACGGGGGATTGTTCCCACCACAGCTGTCGTGCCGTCAAAATCGACTTTCCTAAAGAATTGTGCTGGCAATACATAGACGCCTTCATTGCCCTGCGCTTTGCCATACTGACAGATTTTTCAGTCCATGTCGTGATTCGGCAATCGCATCCTCCTGAAGCAGCGGGCTGGTAAAGAGACTGAATTCGATGACGAGCTCAAAAGCGGACAGTGTCTCGACTCGGAGGAGGCCCAACTTCTCCACTCGCTCCGCACCGGAAGATGAGTCTAGATTAGACCCCAGCGAACCTGCAAATGCTTCAGAGGAGACTGCACCACTGCTGAACTGGCCTGCTGGACAAGCCCAAACGTATGGGTCCATGAATCTCCCGAGCTCCGAGATACCCATTCGGTATCGCTCTTCACATTCGAAATTCGCAGAATATTTCTCGAGCTGGTGGAAGAAGTCAGAGAACGATGCTGCGCTACCAAATACCGCGCTTGATGCAGGGCCGCTCCGGGACGCAAGCGTTGATCAGAAAGGGAGAAGTGGGGAGAGATACCGTACGTCGGAGGCTTCAGAGAAGTTTTCAACCTTCTCTGGAGTCTTTGTGCCGACCAGCCTGAATGTACTGAGTATTCTTATGTTTCTTCGCTTCGGGTTCATTCTCGGACAGGCAGGTCTATTGGGAATGCTAGGTAGACTGTTGCTCTATACCTTCTAGGTCAGGACTATTACTGATTATATTATTCAAGGACTACTTGCGATATCATACACAATCAACCTAGTCACCACAATGTCTCTGTCGGCTATCGCAACAAATGGCACGGTCAAAGGAGGAGGAGCATACTATCTGATTTCGCGCTCGTTAGGACCAGAGTTTGGTGGCTCTATCGGCATAGTATTCTATCTGGGCTCGGTTTTGAATACAGGAATGAATGCTGTGGGCCTAATCGACTGCTTCAAACAAAACTTTGGGGCTGAGACTGGCACCTGGTACAATTTCCTCCGGGAGGGATTTTGGTGGCAGTATTTATGGGGAACCATTATTTTGCTTGTTTGCACCGGGATTTGCTTGGCCGGCAGTGCTCTCTTTGCTCGAGCAAGCAATGGCTTGCTTGTCATTCTTCTAATCGCGACACTCAGTATACCAGTATCTGCTGTTTTCATGGAACCGTTTCGGGCTCCGAAGCTGGGGGTTCATTTTACTGGCATCAGTCTCCGAACACTCATGGAAAATCTCAAACCTAGACTTACGAAGGGTGCAGACGGCAGTCAGCTTTCCACGCGGGAGACCTTTCAAGATCTTTTTGGGATTCTATTTCCTGCAACTGGTGGGATATTTGCGTAAGTATCTGTCTCAAGTCTGCTGGATATCAGGCTTATCTGGGTAGTGGTGCAAGCATGTCGGGCGACTTGAAGAACCCCAGCAGATCGATACCGAAAGGTACTCTCTACGGACTGGCTCTAACCTTTGTCCTCTACACGCTTGTGATTTTCGCAATGGCGGCTTCCTTAACAAGGGACTCTCTATACAATAATGCCAATATTGTGCAGATTGTAAGCTTCCAAATGGCCTTGTCCATCATAATCTGACATGTTTCTAGGCAAATCTCTCTGGAGCTATTGTTCTTTCGGGCGAGTTCGCAACTAGTTTCTTTTCTGCTCTGATGGGGCTGATTGGATCTGCCAAGCTGCTCCAGGCTATTGCCAAAGACAGCTTGCTTCCTGGGCTGAATCTGTTCAGCAAGGGCACGAGGAAGAAAGACGAGCCGGTCCGCGCAATTATTGTAACCTTCATCGCTGCTCAACTGACTATGCTGTTTGACATCAATCAGATCGCGTCGTTTGTCACAATGGCGTACCTCATGACATTCTTAGTGATGAACCTTGCCTGTTTTCTGCTGAAAATCGGATCTGCCCCCAACTTTCGTCCTTCCTTCCACTACTTCAATTGGCAGACGGCTGCAACCGGTACCTTGGTCTGCGGAGCGAGCATGTTTTTTGTGGATGGGGTCTACGCCACTGTGTGTTTTGCTGTCTTGATCACCCTATTTTTGCTGATCCACTATACTTCTCCTCCGAAGCCATGGGGCGATGTCAGTCAGAGCCTAATCTACCATCAAGTGCGTAAGTATTTGCTTCGTTTGAAGCAAGAGCACGTCAAATTCTGGAGGCCCCAGATTCTCCTCTTTGTGAACGATCTCGAACACGAATTCAAACTTGTCGCTTTCTGTAACTCACTGAAGAAGGGTGCGTTGTTTGTGCTTGGCCATGTTATTGTTACCGATGATTTCTCGTTCGCCGTGCCGGAAGCGCGCCGACAACAGACCACTTGGACAAAGCTAGTCGAGAGCTTGAAGGTCAAAGCTTTCGTGAACATTGCAGTATCTCCTTCAGTTGAATGGGGGGTTCGCAATATTGTTCTGAATTCTGGGCTAGGTGGAATGCGGCCTAATATCGTCATTATAGACCAGTTTCGGGAGGGTCGGTCTCTTGGCGAGCCAATCTACCACCATAACCACCATTCACATTCATTATCGCCAGACACTTCCAGATCTGAGTCGTCGAAGAAACCGACAGACTGCCGGGCCTACGTTAGGGTGTTGGAAGATCTATTGTTCCAGCTGCGTATAAATGTTGCCGTAGCCAAGGGATTTGAGGAGCTCAAGCTGCCTGGGCAACGTGGATCGGAGTCCAAAAAGTATATCGATCTTTGGCCCATCCAGATGTCTGCTGAAATAAACGCCAACAGTGAAACGAAACGAAACATTTTGACTACGAACTTCGACACATACACACTGATCCTTCAGCTGGGTTGCATTCTGAACACTGTTCCTTCGTGGAAAAAGGCATATAAGCTGAGGGTAGCTGTTTTCGTCGAGTATGAAATCGACGTTGAGGATGAGAGAAAGAGGGTTGAAACCCTCCTTGAGAAGTTACGGATTGAAGCGGAGATTTTGGTCTTCTGGCTCGCATGCGGTGATTTGAAAACATACCGCATCATAGTCAATGGAGATCCCCTTCCAGGATGTCAGGACGTCCACGAGACGGTCCACAAAGTACTAAAGGATGAAAATTGGTGGGAGGATGTTCAGCGAGGCCGAAGGAGCTCAGACGAGTCGTTAACTTTTGGTTTGATGAACAGGTCTGGGAGCTCATCCCATTTAGATGTCTCGAGTCAGGAGCATCGCCAGGCACGCCATCCACTAGCGGGCGGGGTGCGGAAGTTGATACAGTCTTCCAAGCGCAGGCGATCTATTTCCAGCTTCAGAGGCATCGGGGGTGTTAATTTAGGCATGCAAACACACCGATTGCTAGATGCCTTCGTTGATGATGACAGTAGTCCAAGCGACACTAGCGATAGCAGCATTGACACTGAGGAAGACGTGAGCGATGAAGAGACAACGAGTATACACGGGACTACAACCTCACAGGGAGTGGATAAGCCTTCAGCTTCGAACCCAGGGACTCTAATAGGGCAGGGACACAACATTCCGGCCATTGTCGAACCAAGCAAGGCGGAGGCTTCTCAATCTCCGGGAAGTCGGCCACCTTTGAGTCGTTCGGCCTCAAGCAATAGATTCAGCTCCTCACCAATACCTGAAGCTCAGGTCAATACAGATGAAGGCGCCGGGCCAAGTATCATGTTCGCCACAAACATGTCGCCTCCTCGATCGTCCCAGAGAGCCGTCCAGTCCATCTACAAACGTCGTTCCCCTTCAGAGGTATCGTCAGATAAGGCAAGCGCCTCCGGATACCCACAGCAAGCTTCGGTTGCGCTGTCATTCAACGAGCTCCCAAGTCGTGCGCAACATCTGATTTTAAATGAGTTGATTGCTAAACACAGCGGAGATACCGCTGTTGTTTTTACGACTCTGCCATCGCCACTCGAGGGCACCGCAGAAAGCGAAGCCGCTAGTCAGTCGTATCTGAGTGACCTGAGTGTTTTGTGGCAAGGCTTACCACCCACCTTGCTGGTCCACAGCAACAGCATGACCGTGACGCTTAACCTCTAACGAGCTATGACAATGCGTAGAAAAGATGGTGGTGAATACGAGCGGATGGGTTCAATACTTTGCCCCTGGGGTTGCACGCTACAGTACGAATGGAAGAACACTTATCGAGCTATCATATATTAGTATATAACCGCATCCTCTTCGCCTTCGGTTTTGACATTGGTGGGCATGGATGTTGACATCGGAGAATACATTGTAGCTTCAGTCCCGTGACATTGCTTATTCTGAACTCAGACCAGGTTTTCTTCTGGTTTTTTGTGGCCGTGAGAGCTCTTACTCAAAGTCAAGGACCAGTCATAGCGCAGACAGCTGCTTGCTGGTCTCACATGCCCCTCCCTCAGGATCTCGGAACAGGTGAGAGGGTGTGATAGGCAAACGCCGGGGTATCAGACACCCAAGGATCGCCACCAGACTGGGGAGGTGATCAGCAGCTCACCAATGAGCGCGGAGTGTGGCTGGAAAAATGTTAGCAAAATGGCCACGCACGGCGGTCAAGCGGATTCTTTAATCAGGCCGCCCTAGTCTCTTTGGCTGCCCGCGCTCTGTCACCAAGAACCGGCGTCTGTTAGCGCGGTGAACAAATCATGGACTGCCTCCACGGCGTTCGGCATATGGCCACGCACTTTACCAGTCGAGGTTGGATGTTGACCCTTGAGAGGGATCTTGAGTTCCTGAAGTCTCTGATCTTTAGTCAATATTCATATTAGACTCGGATGTAGAATTGACGAGTTACTATACTGTATTCGGTAGAATCCCATTGCTGATGGCAAACAAGCATGCAGTCCATGAAAGTAGACTACTGTAAGCCGTCGTCGAGGTCACGTTGTCTCGTGCAGCAGCAGTCGCCCATCGAGTCTCAGGAATCCTCCACCAACCGCCCGGATACATATCACCAGAATTAACCAACAACAGAAGACTGTTGGCAGGCAAAACCAAGAAGATTTTGGGAAACCAATTTAGCCCAGCATCTCCTTATTAATATTGGAGCCCGTTCTTCCTGGGTCAGGTCAAACCGAACCAACCCGGACAGGGCGCAATATCGTAATCTTCCATTCCGACCCCTCTCTGGCCGCCGTTCGGTGTTCCTCACTCCACTTACAGTTCGCTGCTCGTCTTTGATTCGACTCATATTATTCTGATTCTCACTCTTACTGCTTTCTCTCGTGGACGGTGGATAACCAAGTCTGAAACGTTCAAACATTCGTTTCCCTTCAGACTCTTTTCCCACCAAACTCCAACCTTCCCGAGAGCCTCCCTCCCCGAGTCCGCCCTTTTCTCGCCAGTCACCAATGTCGTTCTAGGCGATACCGCTCCCTCTGTCGTGTCAATAACGCGGATTCCCGCCAGGTACGGCCTCTCGTCCTTTCTTTTTGATTTGCTTCTTGGTCCCTCTCACCACGTTCGTCTCCCTTGCCGCCGCTTTAACCCTTCTCGTCTCTCCTTCCCCCGAACTTCAATAGTCCAACTCTCCGGCTTCCTCCCCTCGTCTCCATCTCCAACCATTCGCCCCCAGCTTTCCCTTGCCTCTATTGTTTTTTCATCCGTCCAAGCCTCGCATCACTTTTTATTATTTTTTTTCTTTTCTCCTATCTTCTTAATAGGAACTTGAAGGTTTATTACTTCTTTGTTTGCCGTTTCATACTTTTCGTCTCCGTCTTATTAGACTTTCTTCACCCCCTGTTCTAGCTCCGAGTGGCCTCCCTCCCCCAAAACCTTGGTTTCGTCGGTCATCACACGGACCATTTCATTTCTACGCGTTGCAACCTCTTCGCTGGGATCTTCTACCTTGACATGTCCGATTTTTGACTGAGTATCCCAGGGCAAAATGGCTTGCGCGGACGAGACCCTGACGGCCGCTGCTGCCATCATTCAAAATCTCGTCAGAGAAGCCCCTTCATCCGGTTCTCCTTCGTTCGAATTCAACTTCTCCCCACAATCCACAAATGGCGTCGACTCTCTTCCCAAATTACCAGGCGAGCCTAGCTTAGCGAAGGTCAGGTTCGAAAATGAGTTAGAGGCTTTGGTCCGTCGGATTCATCGAATGGAGGTGCAGTCTGTCAGTTGCTTTGCTAATGGCCCTATCCTGGTTCTACTTATGCTGACTTTCCTTTTTACCTAGCAACAAAATCACACGCAACACGCCGAGCACACGCAACATCTTCATAAACGGAGAAAGTCTTCCAAAGGTACAGAACCTGAGATTCTCGATGAAAGCGATGGAGCGGCAAGTGATGAAGATGAGGAAGAAGGAGCTACGACTCTGGTACGGGAAGAAGATATCAGCTACCTGCGAAATTACGTCCAGAAACAAGCGGAGGAAATAAGTTTTCAGAAGAATATTATAACCCAGGTCCGTGAAGAGCTACAATTGCAGGAAGTGCAAACAAGACGGGCTCTCACCAAGGTCGAAAATGAGGATGTGGTTTTACTGGAGCGAGAGCTGCGCAAGCATCAGCAGGCGAACGAAGCCTTCCAGAAGGCCTTACGAGAAATTGGGGGTATCATTACACAGGTTGCTAATGGTGACCTGTCGATGAAAGTCCAAATTCATCCACTGGAAATGGATCCTGAAATTGCCACTTTCAAGCGGACAATTAACACTATGATGGACCAGCTTCAAGTTTTCGGTAGTGAGGTGTCCCGCGTCGCTCGTGAGGTCGGGACAGAAGGTATACTTGGCGGACAGGCTCAAATCACTGGGGTCCATGGTATCTGGAAAGAGCTGACGGAGAATGTCAACATTATGGCCAAGAATTTGACGGATCAAGTGCGTGAAATCGCCGTAGTGACGACGGCTGTTGCACATGGTGATCTCAGCCAGAAGATCGAAAGCCGGGCACAGGGTGAAATTCTCGAGCTCCAACAAACGATCAATACCATGGTGGATCAACTCCGGACCTTTGCTACAGAGGTGACTCGCGTCGCCCGTGATGTCGGTACGGAAGGTGTTCTCGGCGGTCAGGCGCAGATTGAAGGCGTCCAAGGCATGTGGAATGAACTTACGGTGAATGTGAACGCCATGGCGAATAATTTGACGACACAAGTGCGCGATATTGCGACTGTTACCAAGGCCGTCGCTAAGGGTGACCTTACCCAGAAGGTGCAGGCTAACTGCAAAGGGGAAATAGCGGAGCTCAAGAACATCATCAATTCCATGGTTGACCAACTTCGACAATTCGCGCAGGAGGTTACCAAGATTGCGAAGGAGGTCGGCACAGACGGTGTACTCGGTGGTCAAGCTACTGTAAATGATGTGGAAGGCACATGGAAAGATCTGACCGAAAACGTTAACCGCATGGCCAACAACTTGACTACTCAAGTCAGGGAGATTGCTGACGTTACTACTGCTGTCGCAAAGGGAGATCTCAGCAAGAAAGTCACCGCCAATGTCCAGGGCGAAATACTAGATCTCAAAAGCACGATCAACGGCATGGTGGACCGACTAAATACATTTGCTTTTGAAGTCAGCAAAGTCGCCAGGGAGGTTGGAACCGATGGTACGCTAGGTGGCCAAGCCAAGGTCGACAATGTGGAAGGAAAATGGAAAGATCTCACCGATAATGTCAACACCATGGCGCAGAACCTTACCTCCCAGGTCCGAAGTATATCCGATGTCACACAAGCTATTGCCAAGGGTGACCTGAGCAAGAAGATTGAAGTTCACGCCCAGGGAGAGATTCTAACCCTCAAAGTCACGATCAATCACATGGTGGACCGTTTGGCGAAATTCGCAACTGAACTGAAGAAGGTCGCCCGCGATGTCGGTGTTGATGGCAAAATGGGCGGCCAAGCTAACGTGGAGGGAATCGCGGGGACGTGGAAGGAGATCACGGAGGATGTCAACACCATGGCTGAAAATCTTACGTCCCAGGTGCGAGCGTTTGGCGAGATTACAGATGCTGCAACGGACGGGGATTTTACCAAGCTGATCACAGTTAACGCTTCTGGTGAGATGGACGAGCTGAAGCGCAAGATCAACAAAATGGTTTCGAACTTGCGGGATAGTATTCAACGAAACACGGCCGCCAGGGAAGCAGCCGAATTGGCTAACCGTACCAAGTCCGAGTTTCTGGCAAACATGAGTCACGAAATCAGAACGCCTATGAATGGTATTATTGGCATGACCCAGCTGACTTTGGACACCGACGACCTGAAACCGTACACGCGAGAGATGTTGAATGTCGTGCACAATCTTGCAAACAGTCTATTGACCATTATTGACGACATACTCGATATTTCGAAGATCGAAGCGAACCGTATGGTGATTGAAAGCATCCCCTTCACAGTCCGCGGTACTGTGTTCAACGCCCTGAAGACATTAGCAGTCAAAGCGAACGAGAAGTTCCTGAGTCTGACATATCAAGTCGACAACACAGTTCCCGACTATGTTATTGGCGATCCTTTCCGTCTACGACAGATTATCCTTAACTTGGTTGGTAACGCGATCAAGTTCACTGAGCATGGTGAAGTCAAGCTCACGATATGCAAATCTGACCGCGAGCAATGTGCAGCCAATGAATATGCTTTTGAATTCTCCGTCTCAGATACCGGTATCGGAATTGAGGAAGACAAACTTGATTTGATTTTCGATACTTTCCAACAGGCAGATGGATCGACCACGCGACGGTTCGGTGGAACAGGTCTCGGTCTTTCCATCTCGAAACGCCTAGTCAATCTGATGGGCGGTGATGTTTGGGTCACCTCCGAATATGGTCACGGGAGTACATTTCACTTCACCTGCGTTGTGAAACTGGCCGACCAGTCACTGAATGTGATTGCCTCACAAATCCTGCCTTACAAGAACCACCGTGTCCTCTTCATAGACAAGGGAGAGAACGGGCCCGAAGCGGAGAACGTTCTGAAGATGCTCAAAAAGCTGGACTTGGAACCGTTGGTCGTGCGTAATGAGGATCATGTGCCGCCACCGGAGATCCAAGATCCTTCCGGCAAGGAGTCCGGTCATGCCTACGATGTAATAATCGTGGATTCCGTAAACACGGCCCGAATGCTTCGGACGTACGATGACTTTAAATACGTCCCCATTGTGCTGGTCTGTCCACTGGTCTGCGTTAGTTTGAAGTCGGCTCTGGATCTCGGAATCAGTTCGTACATGACGACACCATGCGAGCCGATTGATCTGGGCAATGGCATGTTACCTGCGCTCGAGGGTCGCTCCACGCCCATAACTACCGACCACTCGCGCTCTTTCGACATTCTTTTGGCTGAGGACAACGACGTTAATCAGAAATTGGCCGTGAAGATCCTTGAGAAGCACAACCACAACGTCTCGGTGGTTGGCAACGGTCTCGAAGCCGTTGAAGCCGTTAAACAGCGCCGCTACGATGTCATTCTGATGGACGTCCAGATGCCGGTTATGGGTGGGTTCGAAGCCACTGGCAAGATCCGCGAATACGAACGAGACAGTGGTCTGAGCAGAACACCCATTATCGCACTTACAGCCCACGCCATGTTGGGTGACCGCGAGAAGTGTATACAGGCACAGATGGACGAGTACTTATCCAAGCCATTGAAGCAGAATCAGATGATGCAAACCATCCTGAAATGCGCTACGCTAGGTGGGTCTCTTCTGGAAAAGAGCAAGGAGTCCCGCATTTCAAGCAGTGGCGAGATGCATCACGTCCATACGGGTCCGGACGGCAAGTCGCAACGCCCGGGAATGGAAGGCCGATTGATCACCTCGTCGAGCGCCACCAGCCGCACGCTCGCTAGCACGAGTGCCGAGCGAACCGAGCAGCTCTCCATAGATCGGGTAAGACCATGATACCCTGTATACAGTCTATAGTCTCCACAAGCTGACCGGTTGAGCAGGCGCTACTGCGGTCTAATAGTTCATGAGAAGACGGGGCTTCCAAACATCCTTTTGCGTTCTGCTCTGCTTGATCTTCACGAGTCCTTTCGTTCAGATCTTATATACCCATCCTGTTTTCTTTACTCATGTAAGAACTTTTGTTTTCCGGGGATTGTGATCTTCTATCGGTCCAGTCATCTCATACCTCCGCTTCCACCTTTATCATCCAACCTTGACCTCCTCTCCGCACTACTGGTCACACCTCCCTTCAAATTCCTCGATTTTGCATATTGTGGTCGCTGGGCCGTGCTCCTGCGGGTATCGCGGCCTCTTCTGCTCTCTCTTGACCTATTCCATAGTATATTATGTTTGGTGACTCCGGCAGTTCTACACTCAGTCTCGGGTGACAGTACATGGTGTTTGGGCGCATTGAAACCTCGGCGAAGGGCATGGAAGGGACCTTAAGAATTTTCATGAATTTCGATGTTCGATTGAATCTTTGAACCCTGTTACGGACAAGTCAGTCAGAGACATGAGACCGAGTCTGCGCATTGCTTTCTTTCCCTGAGATATGATTATTGAAGCAATATCATTGTCATATCTACTGATGCGAACTATCTCTCTGGTTGAACAGCTGTCCTTGTCTGTCTCTTGCATTCTCTACTTATACTTGCTTCTATCTTTTGTCTCTATATCGGTCTACCTATTATACACTCGCTAGGGGCAACTTCATTTGCATTTGAGTCCTATCTCTATTGTATCTTGTATCTAATCCGCTGGTCCTTTGCTCGGGCTGGGTTCTCGAATACATATTCTTGGCTTGGGAAGGGCAATTGGAAATATCCCAATCTTCTAGAGTACGTGCTACATTAACAAGTACTCGACTGTACCGAACTCTCGACACGTGGATCAATCTAGACGTAGCTCCTAAATGATACGCAAGAGCAGGAACGAGTGGTGATTTTGACAATATTATCATGTTGATCGATATTCGTACGGGGTGGATTCCACTGGAGTAACGAGCATTAGATTATGTTCACAAACTAATATGGGGTAGACTGCTATAATGAGAGAATTCGTTTTTTTGCTGTATTGTCGGAGCTCCCCTGGTGCCTACTTGCCTATCTGACTGCGTACATATCTTGCCCAGAGCTGTCTAGAAATTGAATTAAGTGGTTTGTGATTAGATGCTTGTGCGTATATATATATATTGTAGGGCATGGTGGCTCGGCAGATCCAACGTAACGGCGGATTGTCTGCCCTGGGCTCAGAGTTCTAATATGAACCAAATCACCACTCCTTGGTTTTGATTATACACACAAAGTAATGAATATAAATAGAGAACTGGATTGACTGCACTGGCCCTAAGCTGGTGGATCTTCACATCTACTTGCCTCTAGCAGTAGTTGCTACAGCTAGACTGCAGCTAAACAAAAACCTATATTATATGCCCACCAACCCAGATCCAAATCCAAATCCGACAAAGAAAAGACAGTAGACAATCTGACTTAAGCTCTTCACGCTTTTGGTTCCCTATCGCGTTTTCGTCGACGTAAAATCTCTCTCAGCTTTTCATTCTCCTTCTCCAACTCCATTTGCTTACAGTACACTCTGTAAGCACAAAGATCCAAAATCAACTCCAGATAGTAAATTCATTTTACCACCAACGCAATACCCTAGTATTGATGGTAGGCAGTTGGAATGAACTCGCGGATGGTGCCACCGCTGACGAGGTCGGACTAGCTGAGGAAGTTAGTGTGGCTTTTCTGGTAAGTCTCAGTGTGCTCGATTCTGTGGCGGCTCTGTTACTCCCGTAGCCGCCTCCAGCTCCGGCTGCAGCCCCGGTTCCAATGTCGCCACCATTGGTGCCTGCTACTGGCGCCTCAGTTGGCGAAGGCTGTCCCTGGCCATTGTCGTCTTCACCATCTCCATGGTCGGAATCTCCACGCTGACCGTCCTGACCGTCGTAACCAGAACCGCCATGACCTCCAGGACCCCCAGAACCGCCAGGACCTCCAG